>NC_048600.1:122183656-122483656 GCF_003668045.3 Cricetulus griseus | reverse complement strand
GGAGCTAACCAAAGGGTTTCCTGAGGTGTATGTGAAGTCAAAGCACTTTGCTATTTTAATGAGCTGATAAATATTTTAGATCTTGTCAGTTTGTTTGTTTCACTGAACAGTGAGGGATATTGCCCACAAATACAATCTCTGTGGGGTCCTCAGTAATATTTAAGAGTAAACAAAGGATAGAAAAGGTTCAAGAGGTACCAATATAGCTAAGTGACATTTGGTAATTAGGCTAGTTAAATTTAGACATGATAATTGTTTAAGAGAGACAAAAAAGGGGAAGTGAAATAGCTCAGAGGGTAAAGGCACCTGCCACAAAACCTGATGACCTGAGTTCAGATGTGATCCCTGGAATTCCCACAGTGGGTTGACAGAATTGACCCCTGAAAGTTGTCCTTTGGCATCCATACACATGCTACAGCACATGTGAGCACATATTTGCAGACAAATAATGCACACTCATGCACACACACACACACACACACACACACACACACACACACACACAAACACACACTAAAAAAATAAATGGGGAGGAAGTGTCTTAGTTATTGTTTTATTGCTGTGAAGAGACACCATGACCAAGGCAATTCTTATAAAAGAAAGTGTTTAATTGGGGGTTTGTTTACAGTTTTAGTGGGTTAGTCCATGATCACCAAGGTGGGAAGCAGTAGCTGAGAGCTTTATATCTTGACCTGTAGGCAGCAGGGAGGGGGAGAAGGGAGGGAGGAAGGAAGGAAGGGATGGGAGAGAGGGAAGCTGGGCATTGTGTGGACTTTTGAAACCTCAAAACCCATACCCAGTGACACACTTCCTCCAATAAGGTCACCTACTCCATCCAGCAAGGTCACACCCACTCCAACAAAGCCACACTTGCTAATTCTTCCCAAACACTTACCACCCTTGGGCCTACAGATACGATACACACACATACACATGCACCTACACCCACACACATGTGTGTCCACACACATGAGGACATGCATATGTGCATGCACACAGACACCATACACACACACACACACACACACACACACACACACACACACACTTTAGAATAAAAGGCAATTATGTTGTAAAGCTAAGGTTTTTTAACGTGTGTGTGTGTGTGTGTGTGTGTGTGTGTGTGTGTGTGTGTGTTGTCATGACCAATGTGTGGAGATCAGAGCACTTGTGGGAGTCATTTAGGCTTTTGATTGATTCTATTGGAAGTTAGTCCCCCAGTGAAGGGTTCACAAGCACCTACTGTGAGGACAGGCATTGCTCTGGGAAGATGGAGAAGACACAGGAGACCCTGGCCAGGGAGAATTTACCTTTCAGATAGAGGAGACAGTAAGCGTGTGAATGAGTACACAGATGTAATGTAACAACAACTACTTGGGATGGAAGGAAATCGCCTACACAGCCACAGGAAAATTGCTTATTTCACTTCAAAGAAACCTAACAATCTACACCATAGTGATGAATTGGGAGGACAGAAAGAAAGAACATCCCCCCAACAAAACAACCAATGGCAAGTCTCGTTTTCGAATGACAGCTCTCCAGCTGGATTCCTTGAAGGTCTCAGGAGCCAGTGGTCCAGCAAGAATGCCAGCAGAAGTGTGTGTTCAAAGTTCCTGGACTCGAGAGTCAGAGGCATGGGGGCACAGGGAGCATTCCAGGGAGTGGGTCGCACGGGGTCATCTGCAGGTGGAGACTGAATCTCTCCCTGGAGATGTGAAGAGATGAGAGAATTGCTGTGGGAAGGCATAACCTTAAAAGACTTTTGAGAAATGTTTTCTCTGCTTGATGCTCTTCCTGAGAGCACTTGAATGGTCTCTGGGGCTAATGATCTACAAATATGCATACATCTATAACTATTAAATTATTAAATATATTGATATTAATTAATTAAGATTGATATATTAAATTATTAAATATATTTTATATATATCAAAAAGCATTCCTGACCTCAGGGAAAGAAGTCCTATCTATACCCACTTCAGCTATGCCACAATGGCAGTGCTCTCGTTTTTTTTAAAGAGTCCTAGTAACTGTGTATCCTTGTGTGTACCTACACTTGGTAAGGAAACTAGATCACAAGCACTATAGGTACTGACATTACCCAGGCCCTCAGTTATAGCCAGCAAGTATCTGCCAGTTCATGTTTCCATTTATAACAAGGATCCTCACTCATCAGCAACGTGTGATTTAGAGCCGGTGCAGGCAGCTCAACTCACAAGCCAGCCTTCCTCCTGATAGTGTTTCTAAAATTAAAGGGACACTCAAATCAAATCGGGACATTTCTTTCCAGTTCATTGCCAGCTGACACGTTTTTCCATCACATCTCACCTCCTCCCCAGTTTCCATCTACATCTCAAATCGCCATGATTTCCAGGTCTCCTGGTCCTAAACATCGATTTATCCTAAGCCCCAGAGTGAGATACCAGCTGTCTCCTGAACCCGGCTTTTGATGTCACTCCGGATCTACAGAAAGAGAAGAAAGGTTCCGGTGTGCAGAAGGGTTTCTCTTTCTGTATCAGATACGTGACTGACCCCATTCTTCACCCCCAGCTGAGCCTCAGCTTGGATGCCATGGTGTCCTTGATGATCTGAAGATCTGGCAGCCTACTGAGCCGTTTTAGTAGGAGAACAAAGGCTAGGAACAGAAGGAACAGAGCCCAAGGAAGTAGCTCAATTGACAAGCATGGGAACCTCAGTCCAGATGCCCAATAAAAATAATAAAATAAGTACTGCACGGGCTCCCCCTTGTAGACTCGGGTCTGGAATGGCAGAGAAAGGAGGATCCTGGGTGCTCACTGGCCAGCCAATCTAGCCAATCAGTGAGCTCCAGGTTCATTGTCTGAGGAAATGGTAGTAGGGATGGAGAAGTGGCTCAGAGGTTAAGAGCATGTACTGCTGCGCTTGAAGAGGACCTGAGTTTGGATCCCAGCACCCATGTTGGGCTGCTCACAACTGCCTGTATCTCCAGCTCTAGGAGACTGATGCCCTCTTCTGGACTCTTCAGGCACCTGACCTTGCCTACACAAACCCACACTCACACACACATAATTTTAAATTATTAAAATTTGGGGAAAATTTAAGTGTAGAAGTAATTGAGGAAGACATCTGACATCAACTCCTGGCCTACACACACACACACACACACACACACACACACACACACACACACACTGGAAAGATAAGACTGCAGAGGGCACCCTACAATCGGTGTCAGTACTAATTCTTTCACACAGCTCCACGCTCTCACACTGGAACTGTGTGAAGAAGGGCTCTGCACCAAAGTCCTATGTTTCCCTGGATGAAGGATGCTTTGTTTTCCTGGTGTCAAGAGCATGATCCAAATGGACATGAGGGCTCTGAAAAGACAGCACAGCTTTTTCACAGCAGTAAGCTGGGAGACACCAGTACTCTTTGGATGCCCCCAAGAATTTGCAGACACTGCATAAAACTTCAGTTTGTCACAATGACAACAATGGTTGGAGTCATTTGAAAAATCAGAAACAAAGGGTCACAAGCGCACTCAGGGACGTGGTGAAATAAGAGCTCTTGTGCATTGGCAGGAGTGAAAACCGGTCCTGATGCTGTGGAAAACAGTGCCCAGTCACCTAAACTGTGGGCATGCAGAATTGCTGGATTGTTCCTAGGTTTTCAGCGAATTTCCTGGGGAACAGAAAACAGAAATTCAAATAAGTACCTATGTATGAATGTTCACATATTCACAATGGCTAAGATGCAGAAACAATGGAAATGCCCACCCACTGGTGAAGAAATAAAAGCATAGTATTTACCTTCAACGGAATATTTCTCAGACAAAAGAAATAAAATGTTAACACATAGCATAAAGCAGATGAACTTTGCATATAAAGTCAAAAAATCCAGAAACAAAGTCACACGTCATGGTATTTTACATATATAAAATATCTAAAATAGGTGAATCGTAAAAGATGGCCCAGTGGTTAAGCTCACCATTTGCTCTTCCAGAAAACTGGAATCTTTGATTCCCAGAACCCATATTGAGGCTCACAACTGTCTGTCACTCTGCTCCAATAGGTCAGAGACCTTCTTCTGACCACCAAGTGCACCAGGCATTCACATGTCACGCAGTACATGCGCACAAAACACTTATATGTGTAAATTAAAGGTTTTTCTTTTTATCTAGAATAGGCAAACCATATAAAAGCAGAAAGTATCCCTGTGGCTTTTGGGGGCTGGGGAGGAAGGCTGGGAAATAAGGCTGTGCATCTATGTGGGGGGTCAGAAGACACCTGCAGGAGTTTCTTCTCCCCTTCCACCATGTGGGTCTCAGAAACCAAACTCAGATACATCCTCAGGCTTGGTGACAAGTGCCTTTACCTGATGGACCATAGCCCTGGGTTTCCTTCTGAGGGATATGATTTTTGTTTGTTTTCCTATGGGGGGGATTTGAACCCAAGGCCTTGTGCATATTAGGCAATCACTCTACCACTGAGCTACAACTTTCTCGGATCTTCTGAGGAATGTATTTAGGAACGTAAGTGCACAAAACACCAAAAGGCTCTTCACGTAAACAGATAACTTAGTGCAAACTTCATCTCAGTAAACAAACAAACAAAAATCATCCCATGTGATTCACCATGTTAAAATAAGATAGAAGACATGAGTGATTGTTTTGATAAAAGCGAGATGACCCAGGGAAGAAATCTCTAGTGTTGTCACAGGGGACACCAGCAGGTGGCAGTAAGAAGGCCCTGCCTTATACTCATAGTCCAGTTGAAGATTCCTGTGGAAGTAGCCACAACAGTCACAGCCCCTGTATGTGTAAGCCATTTGCAAAGACTTCCTTCCAGTAACCACTGGGAAAGGTTATTAAGGGGAACAGAAGGACCTATGAGTGGCAGAGGCAAGAGCCAGTGATATTTGATCAAGAGCCAGTGATATTTGGATAACCCCATTGCCAATGAGAAGCCAGCAAGGCCCCACTCTGTGTGTGGGCTAGCATCTTGTGTCATTCGGGGGCCTGCTTCATCCTACAGATGAGCTCAGGTCTCCCACCCCGTCTGGTGCATTAACCTCATTCCTCACTTGCTCTGCCACCCTTTCCTTCTGCCAACAGAGCCGATCTGATCTCCCTCTGGTCCACAGAGAGTCCTGGCTTCGAGGGTGGGGGTAGGGGCTTAGGTTAAGCTCTTGTTCGAGTTAAGACAAATGGTAAGTCAAAAATGCAAGCCTGGTGGGGGACAAGACAGGCATGGAGCTGCTAGAAAAAATAACCCGTACTTCCTATTCTGAATATAGTCTATATTCCAATATAGTCCTCACTCTTTTTGTTCCTAATATAATTTTCTAATTGGCACACAAAATTTTTTTTAAGTGGGATGTAACATCTCAACTAAGTCACAAGATTTTACAGTAGGAAGGAATTATTTCATCCAGTTTCCTTTCTTAAGCTTTGGCTTGTGGGATACTGGGCTCTGCTGGCTTTATTAAATTACATCTCGGAGAGAACACACACCCCAAAGGACCCCCAGGGCATCTTGGGGCATCTTAGTAAGAGGCTGTGGGAAAGGCACTCTTTGCCAGATCCATGTTAAGTGATTCTAGAAGCGAAGGGCAGAAAGATCTGGAATCTGGTTAGGATAGAATGTGTCGAGAAGCAGGTGGTTTGAAAGTTGGTATCTCAGGAACAGGAAGTGGTAGAAACTTGTGTCTGGGAGGGGCACTGATACAAAGGAGTAATTCATTCGATGTCACTGCACAGCTGCAGCGCAGCCTTGGATTAAATGCCATCCTGGTCAGCCACATTTACCCTTGTTAGCCTTGTTTTTGACTGTCAAGGTCATTATAGTCAGTCTACCAGGGGATTTTTCACGACTCAGATCTCACATGAAGCTGAATGGTTTTCCTGTGGGTGGGGGAACAGAATGAAGAAAAACACAACAAAAAACAATCTGTCTTTAAATAAGCTTTAAATAAGCCTGGAAAGTGCTTTTAAACAATGTTAAATAATAAAGCTGGAGAGAAGGCTTGGCAGGTAAAGGTACTTGCCACCAAGACTGATGACAGAATTCAGTTCCTGGGAAAGACCTGCCTCTTTCAGATTGTCGTCCTACCTTCACATGTGTGCCATGGTGTGAACACACACACACACACACACACACACACACACACACACACACACACACACACACACGACATAGTATACGTAATACAGGGCATTCTGAAGCTTTTAAAGGGCTGGGGTGAATTGTGACTTTCTAAAGGCTCCTTCCGTTTCTTTTCAACACAGCTAGTACAAATGAAAGGTCTGGAGGTAGCTCAGGTAGTAGAGTGCTTGGCATGCACAAAGCCCTGGGTTCAAACCCCAGTATCTCATAAACCAGGTTTGGTGAATGCACACCTGTGATTCCAACACCGGGGAGGTGGTAGCAGGACGATCAGAAGTCAAGGACATCCTAAGCTACATAGCAAGTTCAAGGCCATTCTGAAATACATGAACCCTGCTTCAGAGATTAAAAAATAACAAACAATAAAACAAGTGAAAACACCAGAGGTTTCTTACCCCCCACCAAATCCTCATCATCACACAAGAGCTACCCAACCTCTTGCCTTTCTACCCCTCCTCTCCCTAGCCCAGAGGACACCATGCCTCTTTGCTGTCCTGTGAGCCCTTTGGCCCCACATCCTATGACTGCATAAACTGCTTCCTTCTCCCTGCCAGATTCAAATGGAACTTTCCAGCCAAGCATCCTAACTCCCTCTGCCCCACCCGTTCCTGCCAATTCCCAACACCCTTTCCCTGCCTTGTCTCCTTAGGGTGCACCAGCATCTAAGACGGCACCTGTTTTATTTCCCTGATCACTGTCTGTCTGTCTGATCATGCGGGCAGGGATTGTTTTATTTTATACAGTGCTTTATCCCTAGGACCTAGAACAAAGGCTGGCCCATAAAGAACACTTAATAAAAACTGAGTCAATGACTAAATATGTAGACACCGTCCCAAACTTCTCGTCCTACGAGAAGTGATCATGTTTTCCAAAAGAGATTTTGGAAGAACAAGAAGGAGTTTTGAGATCTGTTTTCATGGGGCTTTGAGATCAGCTGTGGGTTCCCATTCAAAAAGGTCTCACCAGGTCCACACCATCAGCCTGGAACTAAATGCGTTGTATCGCTAGGTGGCACTGTTCGCCAAGAATCCCTGGATTCCTAGTCACCTCCTCCACCCAACCTGTGACATTGAGGGGTGGTGACCTGAGAGGAAAACTTTCTCAAGAATAAGACAAACCCTGGTTTCTTTTTCTTTTGTTGTTGTGTTTTTGTTGAGACAGTGCTTCATCTAGTCTAGGCTAGCCTTGAACTATGTAGCCACGGGACACCTAAACCTGTCATCCTGCTACCACATCCTGAGTACTGAGATTACAGTATATGCTACTACCAGCCTTCATGTCACTGGGGACTAAAGCCAGGATGTCATGCATCCCTGTTAAGTGCTCTACCAACTGAGACATAGCCCCAACCCCCCAATCTAGTTTCTTTAATACCACTTAAGAGCTATCCAGGTTAGCCCACGGCCTGGGAACAAATGATGTTTTAAAATCTCTCTCTCTGCTAGTGCCCTTGGCAAATGCAAAGCTTTGAGCCCCCTTAGAAAGTGGCATCTCCCCGAAGTTTCCTACTTGTGCTTGACTTATGGAATCCTGGCTTTTCCTCTCCACCTCTTGTCTCCTGTCACCATAGAGATGATGTGCGGGTTAAGATGCTAATTGTATTTCTAACCTTAAGCCTCCCTAGTGCCCAAATGCTGGGGTTGCCGGTGTGTGCCTCTATGCCCAGTTTTGCGCCATTCTGGGGGCTGAACTCTTGGATTCGTGCACGATAGACAGGCCCCTACCAAGTGAGCCCCATCCCCAGCCTCTTTTTGTTTATTTCTTTGTGACACTTTCACATGACTGGCTTCTAACTTTCTGTGTGGTGGGTAATGGCCTTGAACTTCTGATCCACTTGCCTCCACCACACAGCACCATACCTGGTTCCATTGTTTTACATCTGTGTGTGCATGCCTGTGTATGAGCAGGTAAGACAAGCATGTGTGCATGTGTGTGAAGACCAGAGGTCAACCTCAGCTGTCATTCCTCGGGTACCGTCCACATTGATTTGTTTTGTTTTGTTGGTGGTGTTTTTGTCCCCCCCCCCCCCCCCCCGAGACAGGGTTTCTCTGTGACTTTGGAGGCTGTCCTAGAACTAGTTCTTGTAGACCAGGTTAGTCTCGAACTCACAGAGATTCTCTTGCCTCTGCCTCCCAAGTGCTGGGACTAAAGGCATGAGCCACCAACGTCCAGGGTCCACCTTGTTTTTTGAGACAAGGTCTCTCACTGGTGTGGGGAACTAAAATATTTCCGCTATGGAATATTTTGCTATATAGCCTTGGGTTTCACTAAACAGGAACACCAGAAAGCTCCGGCCCACTATTGTATTGTTAATGCCAGTAAGGCTACTATTGTTTACCATGGCTTCAGGGTAATATGCCTCCTATTTGCATCTCTGTGAGCCTAAGCATCTGAATAGGGCTGCACCTGGGCCGAGGTGCAGGTATGTGAGTGACTAGGGTGGACAGAGGAGTTAGGGGCGAGAGACCAGAGCAGAGAGGAGAACAAAGAGAGAAATGGTTCCCTAGTGGTATTGGCAGGATGGTTAAGAAACAGCAGAAAAAATGGCTAATAAAGAAATGACTCTAGTTCTACAACATGGAACTGAGAGCTCTCTAAAGATGACAAGATGCCTGTGTTTGGTCTTTATCGCCGCTGGGTTGCTAGGAGCTTCCAGGTCCACACCCCCCCACTCAGGCCAAACCTCATGGATTAAGGCTGAGACACACTGGGTCACGACACACTGGCCTGGAACTTTCCGATTATGTTAGGCTGGCAGGCCAGAGAGCCCCCAATGGGTCTACTGGTCTCTGTCTGCCCCAATGCTGAGATGAGATGCTCACACCATCACACCTGGCTTTTTGATATAAGTTCCATCTTAGGCTTGTACGACAAGTTTACCATCTGTGCTATTTCCCTAGCCCTGTTCCATACTCTGAAGAAGAAAACTCAAGTCGAAGGATGTCAGAGTGCTGGCTGGCATTTCTTCCTGCCCCTTCACTTTATAAATATGTAACATTTATATTTGGGGCTGGGTGGTGGTGAGCCGGCGTGTTTGTGCCTCACACACACGTGGAGATCAGAGGGTGATCTACTAAAGTCTATTCTTTCCTTCCATGCTGTGGGTCTTGGGGATGAAAAGCATTGTCACCCTCTTAATCACTTCAGAGGCCCCCTGTCCTTTCATAGTTTATAGATAAACCCAGCGATGGGGGCCACAAGATGGATGGAGGTAAAGGAACTTGTCAGGCAAACCTGGTGACTTATCTTCTATCCTCAGAAGCCACGTGAAGATGGAAGGAGAAAACTAGCTCCACAGAGTTATCATCTGACCTCCACATGGGTTCTACGGCACCCATAAGCACCACACACACACCAAATAAAATTTAAAAATAAAAAGATAAGAAATAATAAATCCAGAAGGAGTGGTTCACTTGAGGTATGTTTGTTCACTCCCACCATGCTGCCTCACACAGAGACCTATAATGAAAAACTAGAGAAGCCCAGCTGTGCTTTTCGCTCAACCATTCCAAATGCTTCCTGCTTGCAATTCCCGTCAAATTATCTTTCCCTGAAGTCACTGTGCAGCCAGCCCCTCCCCTCCTGCTCTAGAAGGTCAGGCTGACTCCTTCAGCTCTCCTCTTGTGGAGACACACAAACCGTCCTTCTTCCTTCTCTCACACTGTCTTCCCAGTCTGAGCCCCCTCCGCCTTTGCCTCCCTGCCAGAGTCTCCCTGAGACTGGCCCACTAGGGCTCAAGCTTCTCAGGCCACCTTCTGTTTACTAGAACACAGTAATAAGGAAAAAGGGAAATTTACTGTGACTCCATTTTATAAAAATAGAATGGATTTTATAAAAAGAAGACAGGAGAGCCATTTGTTCACCTAGTAGTTACTCTAATTATAGGCGGCTGTGTGGCATGGCCAACCATATTGAGTGGCAGGAGGGTTGCATCAGACAGGATGTCTGTCTCGTTTCCAACTTCCCTGCTAATGCCCCATGCAGACCCTAATCAGCATCTTAAAATTAAAGCCTGCTCGTTATCCAGATAGGAAGTGTCCCCATTAGGCGAGTTCAGGTCTAGAACCTCATATTACCAATGACATTTCATTACCAGAACCTGGCTTTATGTTTCCTGGGATAGGGTGAATCTATTGTTTATGAAATTGACATTGAGAAGTTTCACCTGGAAGAAGAGAGCAGGGAAATTGTGTTCCCAGTGCAGTAAAGTTGTAGTTTTCTCCTCTGACATCTTTTGCATTATTTGGCAGCAAACTCGTTGTAAGAATGTGGTCTGGAAGCTGGGAGTGGTAGTGCATACCTGCAATCCCAACAATTAAGAAGTGGAGACAAGGGGATCAAGAATTCCAGATCAGCCTTAGCTATATAGTGAGTTCAAGGCCAGGCTAGGACCCTTAGAACCTGTGTCTGGAAAGAAAAAGCCATCAAGTATTCGAGTTCAGTGTCTATTGCTGTGATAAATACCATGACCAAAAGAAAGGGAAAGTTGTTTGGCTCACACTTCTAGGTCATAATCCACAGCTGAAGCAGAAACCATGTAAGAACACTGCATACTAACTTGTTCCCAGTCTCATACACAGCTACCTTTCTTATACGCACTGGGATTACCTGTGTAGGCATGGTAACACCCACAGTGGACTGGTCCCCATCATCAGTTAGACATATAGGCCAAACTGAGGAGACGACTCTTCAATTGAGGTTCCCTGCTCCCAGGTATGTCAAGCTGACAACAAAGATTAGCTATTAGAGAAAGAAAAGAAGAAAGAGAGAAAGAGAGAGAGAGTGTGTGTGTGTTATTAGGATGCTACAAGCCTCAAATTCAAACCAGGAGTGTCCCATGGAATAGAGAACTTGAACTTCAAAAAGGAAATTCAGTCTGACAGTCAAAATATTCAGCACCTGTGAATTTATTTATAGCCATTTCCTTGGCTTTTTATATGAATGGACTTCTTGGATGCCGTTTAGGGTGGAGTCACTTAAGCAGGCAGCTTACTCACTAACTGGCCCTCCACAAACCACATCCAGACAGGTGACGTGCAGAGCATAGCCAACACAGTGCTTTTGAAAATAAGAATTAGTTATTTGTCAAGTCCATGTCTTGGGTGTCTCCTTCACAAGCCACCTAAAAGGGCCACTTATTTAATGCCCCAGGTACCAGTCAATCTAGTTCCACTCTTAGGAGTCAGTTTCCATCTGCTGGCCAGTAATTCTGTAGGAATACTCCTGCATCACTTTAAACTGAGCCCTCACAGGACCTGAGACTTTTCTCTTGAACTTCTAGCCTGTTGTGACACCAGCTGCTTCTGCCTCCTCTTTCTCCACAGCCATCTGGGAGTCTGTTTCCAAATCTGACTTGTTTCTTCACGTTCATCTGCTCTTCTTATGTAAAACATATAAGGGTTTTATATGTTTAGACTTCTATTAATTCAGGTCTATATGAGAATAGTTTATATATGGCTTAGGGTAAAATGAAGTCAAAGGTGGCAGCTTTGAGATATTATTGTTGTATGAGTGGTGATGGTTGTGCACCAGGAACTCAGGAGGCAACACATGTAGGAAGCTATTCACAGAAAGCTGTGTTTGTCTCTAGTTCTGCACCCTAGTTCCTGTGACTATGCAACTCTGGACCTACCTCAAGATGGAATAAAACTTCCTTCCTAAACACCTGCCCAGAGGTCTGGTTTCTAAAAGCAACACAGTGAGGCCTCTTTTCAAAGGGGAAATTAGCTCTGATTCTCCCCTTCATCCTGCATCAGCATCAGGCACTGTGCTTTGCCGTTTATTCCCACAAAATCCTACCAAGCAAAGAGGGACACAGGGGCCCTGAACATGGGGCTATGGTGAGGTGAGGTGTGGGAAATACACAGTGTATCTTAAACACCTATTGCTTAAAATTAAAACATAATTTAACTGATTAATAATTTTATATTAGGGCTGGTGAGGTGGGTTACCAGGTAAAGCCTAGAGACCTGAATTTGATCTTCTGAACCCCACATAAATGTGGAAGGAGAAAACCAAATCCACAAAAGTTGTCCTCTGTCCACGTGTGCACTGGAACGAAATACTCCCCCAACACACACACACACACACACACACACACACACACACACACACATCATAAACACACAGTAATAAATCAAACTAAAATAAATATATTTAAAATAATTCTATGTTGACTATTAATATTGAAGGGACCAGCTGCCCATTTCGGCAGCCATGACAGTAACACGTGCTCGCCATGACCTTGCCTTGGTCACTAAGAGGTCAGATGCCTGCCTCGTGGCAAGGAACCAATCAGAAGTTAGCTGGTGGCGCTATGCTTTATGGCTCTGGGTGTGCTTTACGGACAAGTGCACAGCAATGACGTGCAGAGCATAGCAACCACCCTGGGAGGGCCTATGGGCCATAACAACCAATTGGCCAATCAGCACAGGACAAGCCCTCCAAACCTGGAGGCACACCAATCCTGAGCCTGTGCGTACCCCTAGACACTCCCCTTATGCTGCCCTACAAGATCTCTCTGCAGCCAGTTCGAGCTGTCTTTGCTAGCCATGCCATGGCTGGTGGGTGAAAGACCCGAGCTAACATGGGGTTAGCTTGTTAAACAACAATAAAGCCTCATGCAGTTTGCAGCAAGTTTTCGAATCTTCCTGGTGATTGGGGTGGCTGCAGTCCTGGGCTGGGACCCCGGAGGCCTGAGTTTTCCGGGGGTCTAACTATATATATATATATATATATATATATATATATATTATATATATGGAAGAGGCACAGGTCCACACTGTAGCCTGCCTCCTTGGGAGTCTTTTTTTTTTTTATTATTTGTTTTTTTGTTTGGTTTTTGAGACAGGGTTTCTCTGTAGCTTTGGAGACTGTCTTGAAACTCTCTTTGTAGACCAGGCTGGCCTCAAACTCACAGAGATCTGCCTGCCTCTGCCTCCCAAGTGCTGGGATCAAATATGTGCACCACCACCGCCTGGCCTAGGGAGTTCTTATAATCTTTTAGAGACTGCCACTCATGCAAATCAGATTGTTGGTCACAATGCAGAAAAGAATTTCAGGAAGAGCCTGTATGAAGCAGAATCAGAGTTCATTAAAAGACTTTTTAATATTGCATTTTGTTTTTATTTATGAGAATGTGTGTGTGGGGGGGAGACAGAACACAAGAGCCAAAAGAGGAGCTGAGTTACAGGCAGTTGTGAGCAAGCAGGTGTGGGTGCTGGAACTAAACTCTGGTCCTCTGAAAGGGCAGCGAATGCCACCCCTTTAGTCTCATTTTAAAATTTTTAATTGAAAATATTTCTTCCTTTCTGGGGGTTGTGGGGTTTGGTTTTTGAGACAGGGTTTCTCTGTGTCCTTGGCTGGCCTGGAGCTCACTCTGTTGACCAGGCTGGCCTCCAGAGTGCTGGAGTTAAAGGCATGAGCCACCATGGCCCAGTGAAAATTGAAAATATTTCTATATAAAGGAATATTGTCTTTTGTTTGGCAGCCTTCATAGCAAATGTCATTTATTGTGTTGGTATCTTTTTTTTTGGGGGGGGTGGCTTTCGAGACAGGGTTTCTCTGTGTAGCTTTGTAGACCAGACTGGCCTTGAACTTGAACTCACAGAGATCCGCCTGCCTCTTCCTCTCAAGTGCTGGGATTAAAAGCGTGCACCACCACTGCCTGGCTTATGTTGGGATCTTTGCTTCTTGGCTCCACAGTGAGGTGCCTTGCTTCTTCCCCATGCCCCTAAAATTTTCCAGTCTTTCCATCTTGTTTTTTGCTTGTTGAGTTAAGCAAAATATATTAAAATTAACCTACCTGTTTTTTTATTTATTACCACAGAGGCTGATTGTGAGCAGTGCACATAACACAGAGCACATGTGGAGATCAGAGGGGAGCTTTGCGGAGTCGGTTCTCCTTTTCCACCTTTATGTGGGTTCTGGGAGTGGAGCACGGGTCGTCAGGCTCATGCAGCAGGAACCTTTACTCACTGAGCCATCTGGCTAGCCCTATTGCCTGCTTCTTTTTCACTTCTCAAAGTAGTTCTTCCAGAGATTTTCAGTCTCACGTGTGCGGCCTCCATTTCTTCCGTTGGGCAGTGCTACCTCCTCACAGCTCTTGCATTTATCCTAACCTTTCTGTTCTTGGTACCATCACATTAGCCTAGTCTCATGTTCCATCTCTCCAAGAATGTTGTGCTGGCCCCCTAAAGCCTTCGGGCCTTCTAATTTGATCTGCACACACTGGCCAAGATTATCTGCCTAAGACACTGCTTTTATCATGACGCACTCCTAGGCTAAAACTCACCCCCTTCTCTGCCCCACAAAGTCTGTTTTGCAACAAAGTGATAATAGGCCCCACTGGGCAGTCTAAGTAATACATCCATGAACTTAGTACCTAGACTGCAAGGCTCGTGGCTCTTTCAATCAAACTGAAAGAATGGCAGAACTTGGCAGAGCAGAGAGATGGAGGGAGATGCAATTGAGTCAGAGGAGGTTGGAAAGATGCCGAGGTCAAAACATCCAAATAGCGGGTTCTTTACACTTGGATTGGTTTATACAGTGCCTTACAATTGGTCCTAGGGCAATCACCTAGGGATGGGTCTGTTAGCTGACAGAACAACTGGCGTGAGAAAATAAACTGTTATATTTTGGAAAAATCCAACGAGAGAACCAACCAGAAAAGCTTATGTGAAACAGGCCCTTCTGGCTCATCCATTCTAAGTCTAAAATTCAAATGTCAGTGCATGGTGTGCATACATTTGTCATGAATTGGGGAAATGTGGCTGAGCATGGTGGCTCACATCTGTAATCCCAGCACCTGGGAAGCCAAGGAAGGAGGATCAATCACCACGTGCTTGAGGAGCATGTGCAATATAGCCCAAGACACTGTCTCAAAAAAATATAAAAAAAAATAGGTGGCTGAATATGAATTGAATTGCTGCAATCTAAAAAGCTGTGACATAACAACAACGACAACATCAATAATAGCTCAGAGCCGGGCAGTGGTGGCGCACGCCTTTAATTCCAGCACTTGGGAGGCAGAGGCAGGCAGATCTCTGTGAGTTCGAGACCAGCCTGGTGTACAAGAGCTAGTTCCATGACAGCCTCCAAAGCCACAGAGAAACCCTGTCTCGAAAAACCAAAATAATAAAATAATAATAATAATTCAGATATTCAGTGCTGGAATGATGACTCAGCACTTCAAAGCTACTGATGGCTGGAATTCGGTTTTCCAGAACCCACCCCCGGCATCTCACAACCGACTGTCCTCAAGTATTTAGCTTGGGAAACAAATCTATGTCAGAATACATCTCAAATTACAGGGGCTTCAAACCGAACCTTCTTCAAGAAGACCTTATCCCTTTCACACACTATTCTAGTTTTTTTCCTTTCTGCAAATCCAATGTCTGGCCGAATACTGCTGAGCAAAGTTGTTTCGCACACGAGTCTTGCAAGAGTACCAGTTTGCATGCCACTGCATACTGTCGGTTTTAGACGCGCTGTCTAGCAAGTGCTTCATTCAACTGCATCTTCCGTAAATCGGGTATGAATGTAGGTTCCACACCAGACTCCTGAAGGTCGAGGTAGTGTCGTTAATACAATGCTTGGGGTTAGCAAGAGCTCTTCCTCAACCCTAGGGCTGAGAGTGGCTTCTTATCAGCCCGACCACAGCAGCTTAAGGACTCTCCAAAAGGGCGGGGCTTTGATATCTGCTGATTTCAACTACATTCTGTAAACTTAACGGGCGGGGACCAAGGACTGGCTTGGGAAGGCAGGCGTCCGCCCAGGATCCTCCTTGGCGTGGTCCCTGACACTCCAGCAGGCCTGAAGCCCGCAGCTGCACTCCTCCGCCCCAAGCCGGGACGCTCTGGCAATGAAAACACCACCACGTGGCCTGCAGCCTTTGCCTCACTCACCTTCGACCAATGGCAAGCGGTGTCTCCGAATCGGGGGGCGGGTCGTCAGCAACGGTCCCGCCCACTACCACTACCGACTGGTCAAAGAGCTGGTGGCCAATCGTGGCTGGCTGAGGAGCCCCCGGTCCTGTCATTTGTTCAGTTCCCGAGATGAGAGGCGGGTGTGGAGAGGGGGCGTGGTTAGAGGAGGGACGAACAAGTGGATCCGGACAGGACCTGGTTGGCTCAGGACGGGGCTAGAGCTGGGAGGGGGTGGGGCTGGGCACGAGGGGCGGGGCTAAATGAGAAATGGGTGGGGCAGGTCCAAAGGGGACTCAGGTAGGGCTGGAGCTGGGAGCGGCGGGACTCGAGGCAGGAGCGGGGGTAACTACGATGCGGGCGGGGTCAGGGCCGGGCTGGTCCCGGTGGAGCCGCAGCTCTAAGGAGAAGAGTCTGGGAAGGGGCGGGGCCAATCGGGATTCTGATGGGCGTGGCCTGTCTGGGGGCGAGGCCGGGGCGGGGCCGAGGCGGCAAGCCGGCCGACGGAGCCGGCGCGGGCGGGCTGCTGAGGTGGCTGTCCCCCGCTCCAAGCTGCGGCTTACCGGGTCGAGCCCCCAATGGAGGCCGAAGCCGCAGACGCCCCTCCGGGTCGTGTGGAGGCGGCGCTCAGCTGCTTCTCTTTCAACCAAGACTGCACGTAAGCCACGGCGCCAGCCCCCTGGCCAGGGAAACGGGGGACAGAATGTCGCCACCAAAGGGTGTTGTCCTGTAAGGCAACTGGTGGCCAGCCGGGGCCGGCGCGCGGACGGTACCTCGGTGGGGCAGCCTGCGTCGCGGGGTTGCTCAGCAGTGGGGCTTGAACTCATCCAGGCGACCCCTCCCTCCACGCCTGGCGCCTGCCAGAAGGGGCTGGCCAGGGTGACCCGAAGAAGTCAGCAAGGAGTAGGGGGGAGGGGGGCCTTGAATGTGAGGGACCTGGTGTGGGCCACCTAGTGACCGAAAGGGAGATCTGGGACCAAAACAAAGGCGAGGGGAGGAGGGAAGGTGCAACCTGACTCAAGAGAGTCGGGAAGATGGGGAAAACTTTACCATTTGCCCTTGAGTATCTCAACGTGGCATTTGGGCAGGGCCTTGGACAAAGTAGCAGCCTATCCCTGTGGCCAGCCCAGCCCCAGCAACGGTGCATCTTTTGGGCTGGTCGCTTTGGCTGTAGGAAGCTTTTCTTTATTTCCTTGGCTGTGTTTTCTCACCGTCCACCCAATCCCAGGAATCTCCTCCGGGAAGCTCGGGAGCTCTTTCTCAGTCCCAGACAGCTTCCCATCCCGGAAGGAGGCGCTCCACCCTGTTGCTTTTAAGTGGATCTTTAATGTTTCACTTTGATGGTCAACATTTAGACTTTGGTCCACGAACAAGGAGTTGCTTGCCTGTGTTCTAGGCTTCTGCAGGATGATCTTGGAATCTAAACACAAGTTTGTTTCCTTCCCTGTTTTCGTGGACGCCAGCCTGGAGACCATATGGAATAATCTCTTTGGAATGTGGAGCCCTGAAGCATCAGGCAGCTAGGGCAGGGATGGCCACTTCCCAGTGTCCCACTTCCGGCTGTACCAGTTTCTGCCTTGTTCCTTGTTTGGAGTCAGCTTCAGGCTCGAGCTTTGGCTCCTGGTGGCTGAGCTGTGCTAATATTGAACATTCGGTGGTGTAATTAAGGCCATAAGCAGCCCCGATTTCCATTCCCTTTGTGTTTCTGTCTGAAAAGCCCTGCTTTGAACAATATGTCTTTGTTTGAAAAATCTGTATGTGTAATCATGTAATCGAGTAACTCCACAGCTTGGTTGGATGAGTGACTCTCACGCTGCCTCTGACCACAACCCACAATAAAAAGTGCATATTACAACATCTCCCAATAGCCAGAGATGTGTAATAATATTCACAAACTATTAAGTGTGGTACACTCTGGCATTTTCTTGGTATTTTGTTCTCGTTTTGTTTTGAGTCTGTCTCCTGTAATCCAGACGGCCTCGAACTCCCTAGTAGACGAGGATGAATTTCAAATTCTGATCCTCCTGTCTCCTGTTCTGAAATGCTGAGATTATAGGACGTTTTGCGGTGCTGGGGATGGAACCAGGGCTTTATGCATGTCAGACAATCACAACTGTGTGTGTGTGTGTGTGTGTGTGTGTGTGTGTGTGTGTGTGTGTGTGTGTGAGAGAGAGAGAGAGAGAGAGAGAGAGAGAGAGAGGAGGGAGGGAGGGGGGAGGGGGGAGGGGGAGGGGGGAGGGAGAGGGAGAGGGAGAGGGAGAGAGGGTGGTGCTTCGGGGTACTGAGTGTAAGACTCAATGTTTCAATCAACCTTAGCAAAGACTCTGCCACTGAGCTCCATCCCAGCCTCCAGGCCCTGGATTTTTACATATTTATTTGTTTTTGCTATAACCTGTTGAGCTGTTTTGGGGATCCTCTCAAGATGAGACTCAGATACATGAGAGAACAGATAAAATTCTGAAGTTTTGTAAGAAACTTTTGCAAGAGTGTATGTCTGTCGAAATGCTAGGTAATGTTTTCCTTCCCAATTGAGCATAGGTTAAAGAGGGGGTTAGTTTACTTACAAGTAGTAAATGTAGATTACACTTCCTGATATTATTGGATTTGGGAAGCAAATGTGAAGGTCTATTCTAGTTATTAAATAATGCAGAGAAACAGTTGAATAAGAATGCTGTTTTTCAAAAGTGCAAGGTGCTTTGAAAGTTTACTTCCTTGGTCCCTCCCGGAGCTCTGTTTTCCCAGATGAAGGCTCTTCTGGGCAGCACTGGTCACCTATAAATAAAGGTCTTGTCACAGTCAGTTGCTTGGAGGCCTGGAGGGTATGACATTGAATTTTAAAATAAGTCATCTTCCTTGCTGGATGCATTGGGGGGAATTGGTGTGTCTTTTTCTGTGTGTGTGAGCTGAGCTTGGGATCTAGTCTTTCTAGAGAATGAAGATGAAGAGAATTAAATTGTCAGATACTCATACTTAATGCTGTGAAGCTGGGCCAGACACCTTAGGTGTATTTTAAAGCTTGTGATCCAGATTTGTCTCCAGCTCCACTTCGATGAGCAGTGATGAGAAGTTTGCTATTGTAGAAAGGACTTACGGATGAAATAAATAAATCTGAAGTCCTTGATTTAGAGTATTTCAGAGTCATACGGCAATCATTTAGAACACACGGTGGTCATCCTAACCTCTTCACACAAACACAACCCTTCTAGCAGAGTGTGGCAGCTTGTGAGGAATCCTAGGTACTCCTGAGGCAAGTATAGAAAGATCACTTTAGCCCACAACCCCGGAGGCAGCGTGAGTAGCAGAGAGAGACTCTATCAAAACATAAAATGAAGAAACAAAGAAGAAACTCATTTGTTCTAGAATCAGAACTTATGCCTGAAAATTATGGTTTGAACTTCTTTATTGCTGTGTGTCTGTATACCTGATGTGGACGGGGTCGGGGTCACACTGGCCATATTGCACATGTGAGGGGGAGAGGCCAACTTTGTAGAGTTGGACCTTCTCCCTCCACCTTTTCATGGGGTCTAGAGTTCAAAACCAGATCACCAGGCTTACAGTCGAACCACCTCACCAGCCCTCAACACCTGCTTTAAATTGCTGAGTCTTTTGGTTAATTTATTGTTGCTGTTTTGGGTGGTTTGTTTTGTTTTGTTTACATAGCCCTGGATGGCTTCCAACTGGAGCTCTACCTGTCTCTGCCTCCTCTCCCAAGTGTTGGGATTATACATCTCTTTTAGTTTTGTTTTAGGACTCTATAGTGTCTTTTTTTTCCTTACTTGCAAGCTTTACACCTTCAGTTTACAACTAAATGTGCCTGCGCTTAAATGAAGAAAGTTTAAAAACCATCATCAGTGATAGGTGGTGGCGGCACACATCTTTAATCCCTACACTTAGGAGGCAGAGGCGGTGGATCTCTGTGAGTTCAAGGCCAGTTTGCTCTACAAAGCGAGTAGAGCTTACGGTTCTCCTGATCAGCTTTCGAGGGCTGGGGTTATACCTGGTCACTCATTTTGTTTTCATCATGTCACCGAGGATACTTGGTGTCCTAGTTTGCTTTCCATTGCTGTGATAAACGCTGGAGCCAAAAGTAACATGGGGAGGAAAAGGGTTTAGTTCATGTTATAGGTTACCGTCCATCATGAAGGGAGGTGCAGGGAGTACAGAACCCTAGACGGGAGCCCGGAGGCAGCAAGTGAAGCAGAGCCATGGAGGAGTGCTATGCTTACCAGCTTGCTCCTGCTGAGTCACTCAGTTTGCTGTTTCAGTCAACAGGGACCACCTGTCCAGGCATGGCACCACCCACAGTGGGAGGAATCCTCTCACAACACTTACTAATCAGGAAAATACCCCGCACCAACTTACCTATAAGCCAGTCTGATGGGGAGGCATTTTTTCAGTCAAGGTTCCCTCTTCCCAGATGACTGTAGCTTGCTTGTATCAAGTTGAGAAAACCGCTAACCAGTAAACTCGAAAATTCATGTGTTAAAAGTGGAAAATTGGGGCCGGGCGGTGGTGGCACATGCCTTTAATCCCAGCACTCGGGAAGCAGAGGCAGGCGGATCCCTGTGAGTTCAAGACCAACCTGGTCTATAAGAGCAAGTTCTAGGACAGCCTCCAAAGCCACAGAGAAACCCTGTCTTGAAAAACAAAACAAAAGGTGGAAAATTGGGGCTGGGGTGATAGCTGAGTCAGTGAGATATAGATTTGAGCCCCAGACTCTATATAATGTTAATAGTAATGATTACATCAATCAATCAATAAAAAGCTGGATGCAAGCCAGGCGGTGGTGGCTCATGCTTTTAGTCCCAGCACTCAGGAGGCAGAGCGAGTGGATCTCTGTGAGTTCAAGGCCAGCTTGGTCTACAAAGCTACACAGAGAAACCCTGACTCAGGGGGGAAAAAAGCTGGATGCAAAGGTGAATGTTTGTAATCCCAGCTCTGGGGAGGTGGAAACTTGCAGATCCCCTCAGCCATCCACTGAGCTCGTGCGCCCACATACATACACACAAACACATAAACCTGCGTATGCATGAACACACACACAGTGTGAAAATTAGTGTTTGGTTTTTATTTTACTTGTTGGTAATAAAGCTTTATAGCATAAAGCAGTTCCCAAAGCTGGCTGCAGGTTAGAGAACTTGAATTTTAAAAACAAAACAATTAAGCTCTCCAATAGAGTTCCTAAATCCATATAGTTAGTATTTTTCATAGAAGCTGGTGGAAGGAAGTATTTTAAATGCACTGTGTGTTCATTTTCTGCTTGTTAACACTTTATTTATTTTGTGTACATGCCTGTGGCAGGGTACAACTGGTCGGAACTGTTCTCTCTTTCCACTATGTGGAGCTAAAGTCACCAGGCTTGGTGGCAAGTGCCTTTCCCTGCTGAGCCATCTCCATGCCCCAGTGTGTATTTCTTCTATTAAGCAAAAATAACTTTCTGTTTTAAGGACAGAAAAAAACTGGTGCTGGAGAGATGGCTCTGTTGGTAAAGTGTTCCCCATGAAGTGAGGGCCTGAGTTTGAGTCTTGGCACCTATCTAACAGGCTAGGCATGGAGACTGGAATCCTAGCATGGTGGGGATAGAGACAAGAGGACCCCTGGGGCTTGCTACAGCTAGCTTGGGCAGATCAGGGAGCATCAGGTTTGGGAAGAGACCCCTTCGATCACAAAAAATAAGGTGGAAATAAATTGAAGACACTGAGTTTGTTTCTAGCCTCCACACACATGTACCTGTGTGAGCGCACACACACACACACACACACACACACACACACACACACACACAGAGAGAGAGAGAGAGAGACTTGCACACACCCACACACTCATATAGGAGCATGTACTCACACATAATGATAATTACTCACCCCCTGGTAAAGAGCTTCCCAAACAAACAATAAGACGATCCCTCAAGCATTATGGAGGTGGAGATACAATTCCTGTTCCTAAACATTCCTTTTTTCCTGTGCCTGCCCAGCTGGGAAAACAAGACCTGTGAGAGCTTTGGCATTTTGCTTGGTGACAGAGCCCAGGAAATTTCTATCTCTTAAAAAGTCTCCTTTGACCTTTTCCTCATGACTATCTGCCAAAGCATGCCTTGCCTTGAGTAGGTTATCAAGGATCTGAGTCCTGAAGATGTCTGTTTACCTGTACATTAGCTGCCTCTGGGGAAAGGGCTGTGGTTGGGATTCAGTATCTGTTGTCATTCCTGTGATGTTATCATCTTCCACAGATCCCTAGCGATTGGAACCAAGGCTGGCTACAAGCTGTTTTCTTTGAGTTCTGTGGAACAACTTGACCAAGTCCATGGAAGCAGTAAGTGTGTGTGTGTGTGTGTGTGTGTGTGTAGGTCTGTGTTAGGAAGAGGGGTTGAAGGGACACCAAATCCTCCCCCCTAGACTTCAATCCCTTTTTTCCCCATTAATTTTCTTCTTTTTGGAGTCCTGGGTATTGAACCTACCAGTCTCTTAAAAGTGCCCCACCACCAATGCTATGCCCCAGCGTAGACTTCAGTCTTGAGCTTCTGGTTTCTGTCTTAGCCATCAGCCTAAAGAGTTGGTGTTGTGTGGATTTGAATACAAACCATTGTCTGCTCTTGCATAAAAGCCACAATGAAGCTCTTATTGAAGTTTGGCAATAACTTAAGTGACATTTTCTTCTTTGTAAGAAGAAAGCCCTTGTTTGAAATCATATAGTTGGTGCTTTTCTATATATCTGTGCTCATGGTGATCAGTTTTTGTCATTGTCAACCGAAAGGGGCACTTGTTGCTTCATTTTGCTGTTACACTGGCTCTGTAGCCTATTGACACCATCCACTTAGTAGGGATATGTTTTGTATGCTTGAATGAAGTAACATGGTCATATCTGCATAGCACATATTAAAGGTGTTGAAGTATTCCTAGTGAGTTATTTAAAAAATAATTCCACTTATAAATGTGACTGTGATTTTTCTCAGGGTAATAATTTATGCTGTTGCCATAGCAACAAATGCTTCACCTCTGCATTTTCTGGGAAGAAACTGGTTTCATAAATAATAACTGGGGCTCCTAATTTGTTACTTATTTAGTATTTTTTTTTTTCAAGACAGGGTTTCTCTGTGTAACTTTGGAGCCTATCCTGGCACTCGCTCTGGAGACCAGGCTGGCCTTGAACTCACAGAGATCCGCCTGCCTCTGCCTCCCAGGTGCTGGGATTAAAGGTGTGTGCCACCAATGCCTGGCTTAGTCTTCGTGTGTGATAGAGATGTGTGCATGACAGGGTGTGTGCCCATTCACATGTGTCCATCCTCACCTCCCACGTTGGGGCAGAGATGTCTGCTGTTGTGTATCCCCAGGGAGCTGGACCCTCAGCTCCCAGGGATTCTCCAGTCTCTGTCTCCCATCACATAGAACACGGGATTAGAGACCTGTGCTACCACATCAGCTTTATATGGGCTACAGGGCTTTGAACTCAAGTCCTCATGTGTGCATGGCAAGCACTTTACCCACTGATCCGTCTCCTTTGCCCTTGGCACCTAATCTATTTGCAAGATATTCTGATCAAATCTTTTTATTATTAACATCATTTTGTGAATATTTTGTTATATATGTGTATGTCTCATGTCATGTTCCCAGTGGGACTTCCCTGCAAACAAGCGAGAAAGACATGTGACAAAATGGCCTCAGAAAGACCCTGAGGCCTTGTCTATGGTACTCTGGAGTCTTAATGGTATCCCTCTCTTCCTGCACCAAGTATGGTGGTGCACACCCATAAAACCCAGCATTCTGGAGGCCGAGGCAGAAAGGTCGTGAGTTCAAGACCAGCCTGGGTTATAGAGCAAGAATCTGTCTTAAAGTGGCTAGGGAGGGGTCTGGCAATATGGATCTTGATGCCAGGCCTCACAACCTGAGTTCCTTCTCCAGGTGTCACATGGTAGAAAGAGAGAACCAACTCTCTTGCAAGTTGTCTTCTGACCTGTGTGTGCGTGTGTGGTTAGTGGGTAATTCTGCCATGCATACCATGCATTGGCTCTGGAGATCCTGGCTTTCTGTCTTAGTCATCCTTTGCTTTAGGTTTGTGGAAAGGTCCCTGAAAGTGTTACCCCTGGAGATGGTTAAAGCTTGTTGTTGGGGCCAGGGTGGGTCATTACTGATGGAGGGTACTCTGTAGCGAGACCCAGAGACATGTGTGAACCAGCCTGTGTGGTACCCAGTGTCACAAAGTCCAAAGTCTTTCTTCAAGAGGCCATCTGGGAGACCTCACTGCTGTTTCTCCTCACAGATGAAATCCCCGACGTGTACATTGTGGAGCGCCTCTTCTCCAGCAGCCTGGTGGTGGTCGTCAGTCACACAAAACCTCGGCAGATGAACGTGTACCACTTCAAGAAAGGCACTGAGATCTGTAATTACAGCTACTCCAGCAACATTTTGTCCATACGGCTGAACCGGCAGGTGAGGAGGCGGGCTCTGTATGGTTTCTAGGCTTCTTCAAATTGGAACAAAAGCAAAACATCTCTAAAGATGAATGTCTTTGGGCAGGCCAGATGGCTCAGCAGGTAAAGGCACTTGTCACCAAGCCTGGTAAGCTGAGCTCAGTCCCCACCACCCACATGGTGGAAGGACAAAACTGACTCCTGCAGGTTGTCCTTTGACCTCTGCAAACACTCAGTACATGTGCATGCACACACAGACAGAAATAAATGTGATAAGATTGTTAGACCCCTGGAAAACTCAGGTATCCGGGGTCCCAGGCCACGACCGAGGTCACCCCAATCACCAGGCAGATTCGAGAGCTTGCTGCAAACTGCATGAGGCTTTATTGTAATTTAAAGAGCTAACCCCATGTTAGCTTGGGTCTTTCACCCACCAGCCATGGCGGATGGCTCGCAAAGACAGCTCGAACTGCTGCAGAGAGAGATCTTGTAGGGCAGCGTAAGGGAAGTGTCTAGGGGTACGCACAGGCTCATGATTGGTGTGCCAGGCTTGGAGGGCTTGCCCTGTGTTGATTGGCCAACTGGTTGTTATGGCCCATAGGCCCTCCCAGGGTGGTTGCTATGCTTTCTACGTCATTGCTGTGCACTTGTCCGTAAAGTAGACCCAGGGTCGTAAAGCATAGCCCCACCAGCTAACTTCTGATTGGTTCCTTGTCACGAGGCAGGCATCTGACTTTCTAGTATCTAGGACAAGGTCAGACAAGCATGTGTTCGGCCGTTATGGCTGCCGAAAGGGGAGCTGGTCCCTTCAAGATGAATGTTTTTGAGATATAGCTCAGTGTGCTTGCTGGGACCTGCCAAGACCTGGACTTGATCCCCAGCTCGCCATAGACAGGGCAGCATGGTGGTGTGAACCTGTGATACCAGGATAAACCCAGGAGGGAACCTGTGATGCCAGCACTCAGTGGGTAGAGGCAGGAGAATCAGAAGATCAAAGCCATCCTTCTTGGCAATATAGCAAGTTTGAGCCTAGTGTAGACTACATGACACCCTGTCTTAAAAAAATATATAAAGCAGCCAATGTCTCTAAAACTAGTATCAAGTGTTGTAGATAATTTAACAGAAGCTTAACTGTGGGCTTGAGCTCATGGGTGAAGTAAAAAGGCCACCTACTCTGTGCATCTTCCCTAGTCAGAGAGGCTCATGTTGGCCCTCTGGCATTAGTCATTGCCTGGCCCAGCTCACCATCTCCTCTTGGGGCAGGCTGGGCACCAGAAGATAGGGTGGAGCTCTGACACAAGCCTGTCATATGAGCTGCCTAGGGACATTAAAACGAGAGGAAGGCCTCTTCCCTGTGTTGGCCCCAGGCAGTTAGATTTGTTGTGCACAGTGGCCCTGCCCCAGAGAATGGCACACCTGAGACTTGGGTGTGGTCCCCCAGGTCAGCTCTGAAATCAGTAGGTGAAACTGACCTTCTGTTCTCTATGTGGCCCCTCCTGGTCGGTCAGCTACACAGTCTCCTGTTTCTGCTTTTGGAGCTAAGACTCATCCCTTCCCTGCCATGCCGAGGATTGAACCTAGACATCTCTCAGTTAAGTGAGATCTCTACCACCAAGCTAGCACTACAGCTCTACCACCATCATCTACAGCTCCTCCAACTAACCCTTCAGGGTGTGTTCTTGAAGTGTTTTCATTCTGGAAAGGAAAATTACTCTCATCTCAAATATTCAGTGTGCCTTAAAAAAAAAAAATCATTAGCACTTAGGAGGGAGATATTTAGCATGTTGGCATAATCTCCCTGGAGTGACTGGGTTTTACGCCCTGGGAGAGCAGGGGCTGTGATAGTTCCATTACTATGAGACCTGATGGGAGAGCACTCCGGAACACTTTTTCCTGCTTAACTGTTAAATAAGTGGATAAACCAAGAGACCCTTCCTGGGATATGCAGAGTTAGCTGCTCAGTTCAGTATTGAGGATTCTCCTCCTCCTTCCTCCTCCTCCTCCTCCTCCTCCTCCTCCTCCTCCTCCTCATATTCCTCCTCTTCTTGAATCTGAAGTGTTAAATGATGATTAATAATTTTAAGATGTATTTTTATTTTACGTATCTGAGTAGTTTGCCTACATGTATGTATACCACATACATGCTGTGCCTGAGGAGGCCAGAAGAGGGTGGTGGATCCCTTGGAACTGGAGTTAGAAGCAGTTGTGGTCTACCACGTGATTGCTGGGAACTCAACTCAAAATTCTCTGCAAGAGAATTCACCATTCTTAATCGCCAATCTGTCTCCCCAACCCTATGATTATTATCATTTTTTAAATAATGAGACCAAGTATTTCGTTACATTTCTGAGAAGGAAACTATTTTTCCTTTCAGTGTTTTATTGGTTTGTTTCATTGAGATAGTCTCATTCAGTAGCCTAGGCTAGCCTAGAATTCAAAGCGACCTTCCTGCTTCAGCCCTCACTCCCCCAAATGCTGGCCCTGTAAGACTGAGCACTACACCTGGCTCGTTGCTTTGAGTCCATCAGCTGTTTTGACTGAGTATCCACTAAAGTTCCTAGAAAACAGCCACAGAAGCAGAAGGTGGAAAATTTCAGTGCTACAGAGCAGGCAAAGGCAGAAAAGAAGCCTGAGGTCTCAGTAAGGAGGAAGGGCAGCTTGGGAATTTCCTACTTGAGAGATTTCAAGTGGGGTTCTTGGCTCAAGTGTGTTCTCAGACCTGTGGCAAGTTTTCTGGCAGAACCTTCTATTTTGCCCACAGTAGCCAACATATGACAGCGAAAGGTCTGTTTGGTACCTGGCCACCTTTTAAAGACAAGTTAGTGAAATGTTATCACGACCAGAGATCTCGAGTAGTACCATAACGCTGGTATGATCTCTCAGGGAGTCTCATCAGCAAATGAGGCAAGAAAGAACTACTTAAGTGTCTGAGTCTGG
This sequence comes from Cricetulus griseus, assembly GCF_003668045.3. Taxonomy (NCBI): domain Eukaryota; kingdom Metazoa; phylum Chordata; class Mammalia; order Rodentia; family Cricetidae; genus Cricetulus; species Cricetulus griseus. The sequence goes on along the minus strand of NC_048600.1, from coordinate 122,456,246 downwards.
TAGATTTTAGGCACCAGCCTCCACTCCACAGAACAGTCACTAACTTCAGGTCCTCATCCCCCATCTTCCAAAGAACACAGATGTAGGCAGTTCCACTCCACAGCAAGTCCCCAGCTAGCAGCAAGCCAGAGCTAACGCCTGTAGTCTTTTAGTCTTTTTGTCATCCAAGGTCACTTGATGCAGATCTGGAAGGGGCTCTGGTTTTCTTTTTTCTTAAAGTTGCCACACTTTGAACTTAATTTTTGGCTTAGGCAATTCACCTGCTGTAAGGAAGTCTTTCTATACCTGCGGAGCTGCCTGCCCAGGAAAATGGCAGAGGACACAGGCTGGGCATGTATTGCTCTACAGTAATTATCCTGCCAGTGTCAAGTCTTCAGATGTGGCTCCTTTCTGCCTCAAAACAAACAAAACAGAACCCTTGTTTTCAGGGCCAGGAATGAAGCCCAGCTAGTCTAGTGAGTGCTTGCCTGCCATGCACAAGGCCCTGGGCTCACCACATAAAATCAGGAGCCATGTTGCATGCCTATAATCCCAGCACTTGTGAGGTAGAGGGGGGAGGACAAGAAATTCAAAACCATCCTCTGCACTATAGCAAATTACAGGGAAGCCTGGGCTGCAATGAGACCCTGTCTCAAAAAACAAATACGCCCATGCACAGAATAAATAAGTAAATACACATAAAAACAAGGCCTAGGAGATGGCTCATTGGGTAAGCACGCTCACTATACTTAACATGAGGACCTGAGTTGAGCTCCCAGCCAACCATATAAAAAGCTAAATGTGGCTGGACACACACACACACACACACACACACACACACACACACACACACACACACACACACACACACCTGTAACTGGTGCTATGGGAAGCTGGGGTCTGCAGACCTCCAGCCTAGATGAAAAATTCAAGCTCCAGGTGTACTGAGAGACTCTGTCTCAAAAGAACAAAGCAGAGAGTGATGGGGAAGGACCTCTGACTTCCTTCTTTGGCTCTGCTTGTTCACCCTCACACACATGTGTGCATGTACCACACATGTAACCCGTTCATAAAATCCCTCTATATAGGCAGAAAGGAAAGGTGCTTAGAAATCCTGATGCGTTCCATTTCCAGGTAATGTCATTCCTATTCCTATTCCTATCACATTGTGTTTAATGTGGGAATGTATTTTCTTAGATGACAATCATAAACGAGATGTTGTTAGCTATGGAAGCTTTTATAGGTATTTAACCATCTGCTTCCTGTTATCCCACTGCAGGTTGATTGGATTGAAGCCTTTGAGGCAGATGCTTAAGGCAGATGTCTAATTCTTTAGTTGATGAAAAGGATTAACTACCTATAAAACATAAGATGAAAGTCAACATGGGCTGGGAATGATGTGGTTTAGTTGGCAGAGTATTTGCCTGGCATGCTTAAAGCCCTGGGTTCAATTCCCAGCACTACATAAAACCAGAATTGGTGAGGCATGTCTGTAACCCCAGCACTTGGAAAGTGGGGATAGGAAAACTAGAAACTCAAAGTCAGTACAGGCTCCAAAGGGAGTCTGTGGTCAGCCGGGGCTCCAAGATGAACAGCAGTGGCGAGCTGAAGGCAGGTGTGGCTGGAGCTGTAGAGCAGCTGGTGACACAGCAGTCACCAGCTTGTGCTGGTCCCGGAAGCCAGCTCTTATGTGACTCGAAGTACTTCCTCATACCCTCCCTGCATTTCCTGTTTCCCTCTCTTTCCATTCTTGTCTCTGGCCAGCATGGTGGTGACTCAGCAGGGTCCAGAAGAGTGGTCCACAGAGCTGATGCTAACCCTGTCAGATGAGCCTAAAGGGTATGAAGTTCTTACCGGAGGAGCTGTCAGGGTCACTCTCTCTTGAGGACTGGGGGTGGGGCTGGTAGGGGATTTCAGAGGCTATATGAAACTCAGAACAGAAACAAACATAGAAAAAGATAAAAACAAACCCTGGTGTGGGTGGCAGAAGGCAAAGTGATCAGGTGACCACTTCACACAGAAGTGGCAATATTTGTCACCCATTTTGAAAAAAAATTTTAAGTATCTTTTTGTAAATTTTTAAAAGTGTCTTTGTGGGGAGGCTCAAGAGATAGTGCCGTGGTTAAAAGCACCGACTGCTCTTCCAGAGGACCTGGGTTCAATTCCCAGCACCCACATGGCAGCTCACAACCATCTGTAACTCCAGTTCCAGGATCTGACACCTTCACACCAATGCACATAAAATAAAGTTATTCCGTGTATGAGTGTTCTATCCACAATTATGAATGTGCAACACATTCACAAAGTGATCAAGGTGGACAGAAGGATGTAAGATCCCCTGAAACTGGAGTTACAGGGTGCTGGAAACTGAACCCAGGTCCTCTGCAAAAGCACAAGTGTTCTTATCTGCTGAACCATCTCTCCAGCTTCCCCTTTTAAAAAACAACAACAACAACTACTTTGAAGTTCATGTATATGTGTGTGTTTGTGTGTAATGGGGGTGGGGTTGTGCATGTACCACAGAGAACACGTGAAGGTCAGCAGACAACCGTGTGTGTGAAGTTGACTCTCTCCTTCTGTCTTTATGTGGATTCCAGGGATTAAATCTGAGTCCTCAAACTGGAGGAAATTTGTTTTCCCACTGAGCCATCTCACTGATCCCAACCCTGAGATCTTGTTAGAATTTTCTTTGCTTCTCATACACAGTTTCAGCACTGTGGCCAGAGTGTGCTAATTAAAATAGAGAAGAGTACCTGGAGGTGAAGTTGGGGTGGGGCAAGGTTGTCCTAGCTATTTGGGCATCTGAGGCAGGAGGACCGTGAGTTCAAAACAGGCCTGGGTAACAGAGTGAGTCCAAGGTCAGCCTTGGCAATTTAGTAAAACCCTGTGTCAGAATACAAAACATAGAGGAAGGGATAAAATCTAAGTAGTGATGCCGAGAATTTGTGTAAGAGGGAGAACTCAGCCAGCAGCATGGAATGTGGGAACAGAACAAAAGAGGTTCCCTGGACCATCTTGTTCTAGGGAGAGGGGAGGGGAAAGGAGGGAAGGAAGGAAAGAGGGAGAAAGAAAAGAAGAAGGAAGAGAAATCTCTAAAGTAAGATTTAGGATCTTGTATTTCAAACTTCTGCCCAAGTGGGCAATGCTATGTCTGTTACATCCATAAATGCGGTCTTTCGAAGGCTTCATTAACATTCCTCCTCCTGTAGGCATTGGAATCAAGTTAGAACTCACAGGAAAGATGAGCAAGGACTTGGCAGGTTCCTCTTCAGGGTTCTGTGTGGGAGGCTGATGGTTCTGTCTGATTCCAGAGGCTGCTGGTCTGCCTGGAAGAATCCATCTATATCCACAACATTAAAGATATGAAGCTATTGAAGACCCTCCTGGACATCCCCTCAAACCCAACAGGTGAGCGAGCGCTAGCAACAGAACCCAGCCCCCTCCCCCTAACGTGAAGATACCTCATTCCCAAGCTTCATTTTCACCTGGCCTGAAAAACCTGAGCCCAGGCTCATATGCTCTGGGAATATTAATGGTGTTTGAGTGAAGATGCATTTGAATGGTGACAGATTGGAATTAGGAAAACCTGTGGTCCCTGTGGGGAAGGCTATGCAGCCTTTCTGGGAGCCCAAGAGAGGCACTCTTCTTCTAGGATCCATATAAGCAATGGCTGGGCATGTCAGATAGATGCGTGGGAGATTCCATGCATCTGATGTTGAAAGATATTTTGCCCCTAATGCGTTTTTGTGACTGTTCACTACAGAGTAGGTGTGATAATTAGAAGCAAGTTTGACTTGGTGTGTCGGCATGGTTAGTTAGCCAGACCATCTGAACTACAAGGGTGGTGCTTCATTACGTGATCTTTAAAAATACATTTCTCAAGTTGGGTGATACGCTAGAATACTGAATTTGGCTAAGTTCTCAGAATTTGATGTTGAAAGTTAAGTTTCTGGTGTTTAAGATCAGAAGAGCTTGGATGGGTTAGGATGGAGTCACATGGATGATGGGTGTCTTCTGAACTCACTGAGCTGAAAGTAAGTGAGAAGGATCTCTGCGTCGTGGTGTGGAGAGTTATCCCCCAGAGCAGTCTGTGTGTCTAACAACCCAGGTTAATAGTTATAAGTCATGGGGGCTGGAGACATGGCTCAGCAGCTAGAGCACTTGTTGCCCAGCCCACACATGGTGGCTCACAGCTATCTGTAACTCCTCTTCCAGAATGTCTTCTGAGATCTACAGGCACTAGGCACATACAAATATACAGGTGTGTGTACATACATACATACACACATACATGGTGCACATACAAAAAATGCAGGCAAAACTTTCGTATGTATGAAATTTTAAAGCCTAAAAACATTTTGATGAAAAAATTAATATTTAATTAATATTCTGACTTAATTAATGCCATTTCTAACTTAGTGTCACTAAATGACTACTTCATTTTCCTGTACATTTCCCAATCCCGTTTGACTTTCACTGAAATTTCCGAATCTATGTGGCCCCACACAAGTGGGTAGGGCTTTTTGAGCCTGGGGTTCCCTGTTTGTAATAAGGATAATGAGATAGCCATCTCACAGCCTAGGCTGAGCACTAAACCAGGTAAGGCTCACAAAGGTGACCAGCACAGGGCTTGCTGCTAAATCCTCCCCACATCGGTTTCCCTCTCTTCTCATCATATAATGCCCTCTGCTGTTGATATCAGGGCTGTGCATGTGTGTACATGGTCCTGGGGACTAAATGCAGGATCTCACACATGCTTGCTGGCACATTCACTAGCACCAAACTACTCCTGTCCCCTCTAAGATGTTGAGGCTGGAGCTGGAGAGGTGGCTCACTGGTTAGAACGCCTGTCCTTCCAGAGGACCCGTGTTCCGTTCCCAGCACCTACATGGTCGCACACAACCTCCATAGAACTTCCGGTACAGAGTATCCAACACCTTCTTCTGACTTCCTGGGGCACCAGCCACACATACAGTACACATATATGTAGGCAAAATACTCATAAAAAAATAAAAATAATTTTTGAAAAAAAGTGTTAAGGCCATTAATAGAGTACTGAGAGTCTGGAAATGGTGATGGTGCAGTGTTTGGCTAGCTGCCCAGGACCGTGTGTTCCCTCCCCAGCACTGAAGAAGAAAAACATAAAGTTCCACCAATCAGTGACTTTGAAGCACATTTCACCAGCGTCTTAGTGAGTTCTGTTGCTGCGAAGAGACACCATGACCATGGCAACTCTCATAAAGGAAAACATTTCACTGGGGCCGGCTTACAATCTCTGGGTTTTAGTCCATTGTCATCATGGAGAGAAACCATGGCAGCCCACAGGCAATCATGGTGCTGCAGAAGCTGAGAGTTCTGCATCTTGATCCGGAGGCAGCAGTGGGAACTGTCACACTGGGCATGGCTTGAGCATATATGAAACCTCAAAGCCCAGCTCTATAGTGACACACTTCCTCCAGCAAGGCCACACCTACTCCAACAAGGCCACACCTCCCAATAGTGCCACTCCTTATGGGCCAAACATTCAAACACAACCAGGAAGGGATTCATAGTGGTAAGTTTACCATTCTAGGAATAAGGGTTGAACCAGTCTAGGATAGCATTTATCGTAAACTTTCTGTGTGCCCAGTGCCAATAGGCTCCAACAAAGACAGACAAACCCTCTGCTTACCAGGAACCAAGAGCCCAGCTGTTCTGGCACAGTGGAAGGCAGAGGGAGTCCCTAGCAGCCTGTGGCAGGGGTTAAATGCCCTCACTGTGGGCTGTGGACAATGCCAGAGAAGCCGTTCCTTCATGATGGGCATAAGAAATGCTGGAATCTGAGCAGAGCCCCCTAGAGGAGAGGCCGTGAGCTCTGCTTGACTGGATTTGGGAAGAGATGATCAGCATGTAGAGACCTATGTGTTACCTTGACTGTCATCTCTCTACAGACAGTGCACTTGGGGTGCAGTTAGCCCATTTCCTGCCTCTCACTTGTCTTCTTTCTTGGCTGCTCCAGCTGCATGTCAGAGCAGCCTTAACATGGAGACATGACCCACCATAGGAAAAAGGAAAGGACTCCCTTCTTACTCTTAGTTTTAATCCAATATACACTCATGTATCCTGTAATGACAGGATGAGTTCCAGGAACTGTGTCATTAGGTGGTTTCATCATTGGGCAAACCTCACAGTATTCTTGTGTAAACCTAGAGGGTGTAGCCTAGTGAACTTGGGTTGTCTGGTGAATGCATATGGTCTATCTTTGGCTAGAATACTGGTTTGCAATGTATGACTATATCTGTTTCTCCACAGCCAAGAAAACTCATTGGTTTGCCTAATTGTTGCAATGAGATAAAAGCAAGGAGAAAAATAAATTAAAAGCAGGAGGCTATTTGTGCCATTGATGAAAGGGCTTAAGTCTTGCTTTGTTTATTGAGACAGGGTCTTACTGTGTTAGCCCAGGCTAGCCTCAAACCCTCAGTTCTCAAGCTTCTGTCTCCTGAATGCTAGGATTAGGTGGGTGCCATCCCCACCCCTGCCAAAACTAAATCACTTTTACCTCAAGAAAAGTTAGAGCCAGGAGTGGTGATACACACCTGTAACTCCAGCTTTCAGAAGGCTGAAGCAGAAGGATTACCCATAAGTTGGAGGTCAATCTGAGCCATATAGAGTGTTCTAGGGTAGCTAAGAGCTACATAGTTAATAGCCTGCTCCTTGGTCCCTGTTCCCCTACAGAAAAAAAAAATCATGAAAAGCAGTGTGTTGGTCTCCGATAAACATTACAACAGGATTCAGGGATATGCTGATTAATTCATCTAAAAGACAGCCTAGTGAACTTGGGTTGTCTGGTGAATGCATATGGTCTATCTTTGACTAGAATGCTGGCACATCCATTTATATGCCTAATGTCCTTTTAGAGCAATAGCCTCAAATAGTCTCAGATCCCAAATTCACAGTTCCTACCACTGCTTCCTCTGAATGGCCTTTTCATGGCCATGAGCTGGGGTTGTGGTTCCTGGCTTCTGGAGCTTCATGGAGTGGAGGGGGTGACATCATGTGTAAATAAGCCAAGGTCCTTTCTGTGTTTGTGTCCACAACCAGCCTCACTCTCCAGCCCCCCTTCATTCCAGAGGGCAGCCCCACTCAGGTGAGCACATCACCTTCTCAAAGCAAGGTTCCGAGGACTCAGGACAGCAGTGTAGACCACAACTCCCCAGATGCCCAGAGCCTCCTCCTATGTGCTCTTTGTCATGTTTGTTTTCTATGGGAGCACCGCCTCTTGGCTTTGGAAATCCTTCCTGGGTACACAAGGAAAACATGATGCCTTGTAAGCTGGCTCTACCACCCACGTTCTGAACGTTTCCATCTAGTGGCTGAGGTCAGTCGCTCTAAGGTGTTACCTTCTTGTTTGGTGAGCAGTGTTTAAGGTGACTGTAAATGTCCCTCCTCCTCTCTCTGTTCGTGCCAAAGATTGCAGCCTATTTCCTTTAAAGAGTTTGGCCAGCCTGAGCTGAGAGTTAATTTCCCACCAGCCAGCAGTCTACGCCCTGAGCAGTAAAGGGTGGAAATGTCCATGAAAGCCCTGCCAGTCATAGAACAGCTGGATGGGGCCGAGGGAATGTGTCCATAGAAGAGAGCCGAGGGTCATTGCCCAGCCCATCGCCTTTCTGCAGATGGAGATATCGGGGCATAAACAATCCCCACCATCAGCGTAGCAAAAGTGTTTGCAGAACATACACACATGACGGGTCAGTTCTCTCTCTTTTCTTTTTCCTTTTCTTCTGGTTCTTTTGAGAAAAAGGTCTTGTTCACCCAGGCTACCTTTAAACTGGCAATCCTCCTGCCTCAGCCTCCCAAGTGCTGGGCTGACAGGTGTGCCTCACCACACCACACCATGCTCACTGAACTTCTTGACATTTTCTTGCTGAAAATTGGGAAGCAACTTGAGTGAATGGTGCTGAGGCTGGAACCCATTCACATGTCCCACTGAGCTGCGTCCTCTAGGCCCTCAAAGTGTCCTCTGAGGCATTAATCAACCATGTTCTATAATCCAGTTTCACCTGAGTTGCCTAAAGTTGGGCATGCGCTGTTGTAGATACGGAAGTCAGGAGGAGGAGGATTGAGGGACTTTCTTACAATTCCAGCCATGCAGAGCTGTTGGTTTTTGAGTTAGTAATAGGCTTTTTAGATGTGGGAGAATCGTAGGCAAAAATTCTTGGTGAAATAGCAGCTATTTATGAAAATATGCATCAATTATGAAACAAGGCCAGGAGCCACATTAGAGCCCCATGCCTGGGCCAGCAAGGTGGCCCAGCTGGTAAGCTGATTGCTCTAAGCCTGATGACCTGAGCTGGATCCTGGGACCCCACATAATAGGAAGGGAGAACGGGTTTCCCACGTGTTGTCTCCCGACCTCCACATGCAAAAGCAAAGCATGGCACATTCGTGTCTCCCCCGCACCTCCTAATAAGTGTGAACGCTTCAAAACCCCATGCCTACATAGAAAAAACAGCTCAAAGACTGCATGTTTAAACACTGAAAGGAGAGAAAACCCGAGTTTCAAAATTGGCTGCCTCTCCCCCTTTTCTTTATATTTTCTGGGCTTTGCCACTCTGCACTTTTATACTAGAAAATAATATCAAAGGAAGAGTCCACTTTGTTCCTAAAAAATGACTTTGTGTGGCACCAGTAACAGAAACAGAAGGCTGTAGGATGGGCCCAGCTAAGCCTGAAGCAGCTCCCCAGCTCCCCAGTGCTTTGCAAGTCAGAAAACACATCCTTGCAATGGAGTGGGGCTCTGAGACTTAGATGGAGGAAAACAGAAGAACTCCAGTGAAGCATGGCTGGAGCACTTCAAAGTCTGCGCAGGTCTGTTCAGGATGCCTTTCTGAAGTCACATGAGGTGGAAACAAGGCTGTCTAATAAGGGGTACGTGTCACAGGACACCTGTCCTCACCATCATCCTTTGACCCTTATTTGTTAGAATCCAGTGTCACCTAATTCTACACTGGCTGTGACAGAATGTGCAAAGTTAGCTTAAAGTGTTCAAGCCTTTCTTCCTCCCTGGGATATTTATATCTTGACCTAAAATTCCAAAAGACAACTGCGAGTGTTTGTCCAAGGCTTCTGCTTCAGACCTCCTGGCTCACTCAGCCATAAGGATGCTCTCCCTTGATTCAGAGGAAGCAAGGGTTGGTAAATGTCCTTTCCTTCCCCTTTTATCTTTTCTTCCTTCCTTCCTTCCTTCCTTCCTTCCTTCCTTCCTTCCTTCCTTCCTTCCTTCCTTCCTTCCTTCCTTCCTTTCTTTCTTTCTTTCTTTCTTTCTTTCTTTCTTTCTTTCTTTCTTTCTGTAGCCTACAGAGTCCATGAGTGCTGCCTGTGGGAATGCTGGCTGATGCTGTTGGCTTGATCTTGTGTGGGCCTTGTGCAGGTCACCTCAGCTGTGATGAGTTCATGAGTGCAATGGTCTTGTCCGGCAGACAGCATTTTACAGCACTGTTCCCCATCCTCTGCCTCTTACGTTCTTTCTGTCCCTTCTTCTGTGATGTTCTCTGAGCCTTAGAGCAGAAGAGTGTTCTTATAGATGCTCCAGTCTGGCCTATGTACTCAATAATTGTTTATTCTCAGCACTTGGACCAATTATGAGTCTGCCTTGTCTGTTGAAAACTGCAGAGAGATGCTTTTACAGGTGAGGTTGAAGGCACCACTAATTTATGTGTATAAACATAAATATTTAGAAAGCAGTTTGACAACAAACAGGTCCATTCAGCAAGACCGAAATTAGAACATTCCCTCTAGTGCCTGTGACCTCCTGAACTATGGATTTTTTTGTTTGTTTTGTTTGTTTGTTTTTAACAGGGTTTACAGTATCAGGCATCAATTCCCTCTGGTAGAGTAGGCCTCAAATTCAATCCAAAGCTGTTGGCTACCCCCATAACCTTTGTACCACTATTGCATTGCCGGACACATCTTGTCTGGTAGGTTGGTATTATAACATGCAGGGTTTCCCATTGGGTAATGCTATTGATGACTTTTCTCCTCCAGAGGCCTGCATAGTTCCTTCTGGCACTATAAAAGCTAGGAGGAAGTTTCCAGCTTAGTTCTAACTTGATTTCTCTGAATCCTGCAGCCAATGTGTGTTAAGTCATCACTAATAGGATATTACCATCTAGTTATGGTGGGTAACCAAGAGTCTGTGTTGTTGGGAAGGTGGGCCTCAGGGGCCTCCCTGATCAATTACTTATAGGGAGGTATCCCATGCCTGACACTGAGATTTTCATTTAATAACCCATGTCTTCTGGAGGAAGTATCATCCACTCTGCAGAGTGGCTGGCTGTATTCAAACTTCTCCTTTTAAAAAAAGTGTTTTAAATTAGTTTACAAAGCTGTAGGTTTCCACACATTCTTAGTTTTGACTAAGCTACCCCTACCTCCACTTTCCCCTGCATTTCAAGTTTTTTATGGTAATAGATATTGTTGATATAACCATTCATATGTAAATTTGTGTGGACATTGATTTTGTTTCTTTCTGGTGTATACATGAAAGTAGAATTTCCAGGTCATGTAGTAACTGTGTTTAACTTCTTAGGAACTCCCAGGCACACTGCCACAATTAGTATCACTGTATACATCCTTCCAAGTTTTCCATGTCTTCGTTAGCATTTATTAGCTTCCTCTAAAAATTGTTTTTATGTATATGGGTGTTTTGCCTGTATGTATGTATGTATGTATGTATGTATGTATGTATGTGTACCATGTATGCATGGTGCCAGTGGAGGCCAGAAGAAGGCACCAGATTCCCTGGACCTGGAGTTAGAGACAATGTAAAATGCCATGTGGGTGTCTTGTAGAGCAGCCAGTGCCCTTAACTGCCAAGCCATCTCTCTAGTCCCTAGCTGCCTTTTTAAATTGTAGCTATACTATGAAGTGACTACTCACCGAGTGTGTGTGTGTGTGTGTGTGTGTGTGAGAGAGAGAGAGAGAGAGAGAGAGAGAAAGAGAGAGAGAGAGAGAGAGAGAGAGAGAGAGAGAGAGGGGGTAAATGGTGAGTATGGAGGTCAGAAGACAACATTAGGTGTCCTGTTGCATCACTCCCTGCCTTACTCCCTCCAGATAGGGTCTTTCACTGAAACTGGAGGTAGGTTGGTGCCCAGAAAGCTCCAGTGATCCTCCCGTCTCTGCGCTCCACAGAACTGGGGTTACAGATACCCATAGCTACGCCAGGGTTTGTTTGTTTGTTTGACATGGGTCTTGTGCTCTGAATCAGGTCTTCATGCTTATAAAGCAAGCATTCTTTCCAGCCTCCCTCATTATGGTTTGTTTGTTTTTTTTAAAAGATTTTATTTATTTATTTATTTTTATTATGTGTACAGTGTTCTGCCTGCATGCCAGAAGAGGGCACCAGATCTCATTAGAGATGGTTGTGAACCACCATGTGGTTGTTGGGAATTGAACTCAGGACTTCTGGAAGAGCAGTCAGTGCTCTTAACCTCTGAGCCATTTTTCCAGCCCCTCATTATGGTTTTAAGACTGCTTTTTTTCCAAGCCCATCTACTCAGAAACCCTCATAGATATCCCTTTATTTGTCAGATCTTTGGTCCTCCAGTTCTTCTACACTTTGGATCTCAACCTCTCTCCCACCACTGTCCCTACCGGCACCCACTCGAGCCTATTCAGTCTCATTTCCTCTTCCATTTCTCAGGCCCAGAGCACCTCTGTCTTCCCAGCTGCCTTTGAAGTGACATTTGGATTACAGAGAACTCAGATGGGGAGCTGAGGCTCAGAGAGCAATGCGTGTGGCCTCTTCCGATGCCAAGGGCCCCAAGTGGCCTTGTACAGGTAGGGGCTGTGCCTGCACCTGCCATAGAGGGTGCCCAGCCAGCCTCCTGGAGTTCTGTATAGGGAGAGATAAGGGCAGAAGCTTGGCTGCACACTCAGGGAGGCCGGAGCAGGAAGCAGGACCTAGTTTGAAGTCATGCTAGGTTTTTTCCTCCTCTCTCATCTCCTCCCCTATAGGATAGGTAAGGAGCCTTTTAGCCTGCTCTAAAGTTTTACAAACACTTTCTAGAAGAACCCACTAGATGTGGCAGTTTACAGCAGAGCTGGCCAGCATGATGCTTATTGATTTATTTAAAGAGATGTCTCTCGTATAATGTTCTTGAAGATCCTTGCCTGGGAATGCTGTGGCTCCGGAGTTCCCACCACATATGACTATTAGTCTCAGATATTGCTGTGAAGAGTGTCTGGCTAGATGCTCAGGGACAGCCCCTCTCCAGAACTGCCCGGTAATAAGGATGGCTGTCACTTCAGGGATCTGATTAGCTTCCAGCATACCCCAACCAAGATTCAGACCTCTAGCGAACCTCCGCCCCAGCAGGCTCTGCTCTCCGGAATCAGAGCAGATGCCTTGCTGAGAAACGAGGTCATTTGCCTTTCCCGTCGTCCATCCTGAAGTTCCCAGCTAACTGTATTTAATCACTCTCAGAAGAGCCTAAAGCACACTGACCTCTCCCACTGGGAAGCCCTGTTTTAGTTATGAGTACATTCTCACGGAGTTCTAGAGGGTAATGGGATCGGAAGAGAGGTAGCCGCTATTTCAATGCCTTGGGGTGAAAAATGTGGAGAGGAATATTCTTTATATTCTGAGGTCTAGTTGCTTAGCAGTGGAGGGGTCACTGCCAGGGTTAAGTTGGGAAGTCTGCAAATTTCCTTGAGTCAAATCCTTTGACCAGAACAGGGTTTCTGAAACTTTTCCCACTAGCAACCCATTTTGGGCCCAAGAAGTTTTGGTTTTTTCTTCTTTGGTTTTTTGAGATAGGGTTTCTCTGTGTAACATCCCTGGCTGTCCTGGAATTTGCTCTGCAGGCCAGGCTGGCCCTCGAACTCAAAAGATTCACCTGCTTCTGCCTGCTGAGTGTTGGGATTAAAGGAGGGCACACCACAACCCAGCTGGCCGAAGAAATTTTTACATGATCCCAAGCAGATAAGTATAAAAATATGTATGCATATCAAACATTTACAGATAATAGGTCATAAATTTGACATGGACAGGCTTGTTTCTTTTTACATGAATAGTTAAATCTCAGCTGAACAGGTGATACTGCAAGGCAGATCATCTTAAATATTTTTCAGAATTCATCAGTTCTAGCACAAGACAATATAAGGGTATACCAATTTGATGTTAACATTATGAGGAGTGTAGGAAAATATTAAATGTTTGCATTTCCTGTTAACTGATACTTTTCTGTAAGAGCAGGAGAGTTTGTTTACAGTAAAATCCTTGCAGTTCATGGCATACGGTACTGAGCCAGGGTGCTCAGAGGCTGTGTGTCGGTGCTATGTGGTGTGATAGAATGCATGGGAAAGTGTGTGCATTTTGTGTGTTCAGAACCAAGGCTGCAGTGACGATAAAATGCAACCCTGGTCGGTGCATAGTCACCTCAGATTCCTTACATGCGTCACTTCAAATTAATCTTTGCCTGTTGTGCATTCAGAAACCTTTTCTTGTTGCCAAATTTTTGCGGACCGCCCCCCCTCCCATTCAGTTACATGACTCCCTGTGTGGGTGACAAGGTGCAATTTAAGAAACCTTCAATTAGAATAGTCTACAAAAATACTCAAAGATGTTCCTCCCCTCGCCAGCAGGTGGCACTCCAGACACATGGTTTTCAGGTGCTCTTTCTAGCCAAGCTCTTGTCTCCTCATCCTGTTTGTTCTTTTCCAGGTCTATGTGCCCTCTCTATCAATCATTCCAACTCCTACCTAGCCTATCCTGGAAGCCAGACTACAGGCGAGATTGTTCTCTATGATGGAAACTCCCTGGTAAGATCACTGCGGTCCCTGGTGCACCAGCCCGCCTGCCCCGGCCAGCTGGTGAATAGACTTAGATAAGGAGTCCCTGTTGCAGTGGGGTGAGCTGTGTGGGGGAGTTCTCTGGCCACAGCAGTTGGGCAAAGGAAAACAAATGATATTTGTGCTGAAGCTTAAAGTCAGTATCAGTGAACACCACTGTGAGGCAGGTGCCAGAACAAGGCAGAACACCGGCCCGAAGTGGAATCAATGAGATGGCTCACAGCCTGTATTCCCTGCCCTCTGCTCCCTGCAGCTTCATAGAGCATCATAGAGCAGAGCAGGGGCACTCTGGGAAATCCCTGAAGAAGCAAGCACAAAGAGCCCCTAACAGCCTGTATCAGGCACACAGCTGGCCACCTACCTTCCCAAAGGCAGGGAAAGGAAAAGATATGAGACACCCCCCAACCCTCCCCAACACACACACACACACACACACACACACACACACACACACACAGAGAGAGAGAGAGAGAGAGAGAGAGAGAGAGAGAGAGAGAGAGCGCTTGGGGAATGTCACAGATGATGGGACAAGAAGGATATAAGACCTGGAAGAAAGGTGGTTTGCTATAGAATGCTGTCTCCTGGGCATAACGTGGCTGTCACACCCTCAAGTTCTCAGCCACCCTGACACCTGCACTACATTGAGCCTGTCACATTTTGTCATGGAAGGGGAGGTTCATGAGAGCCAGTTTGCTGGGATGTGGATAGACATTTTCTTTAGTAGTGAGTGTCACCACTGCTAAGCTGCCCATGCCCTGTGAGCAGCCCACTTTAAACTCATTGGTCACCAAAACGGAGAGGAGTCTGAGGGGAGAATCCTATAATAGAGCTCCATAGAAGAGGGCTTCCGGCTTATATGCAAGTGGCCCAGGGGAGCAGGGAGAAAATGCAGAGCGGGCAGGGGGCAGGGGGCAGGGGGCAGGGCAAGGGATTCCTCTTCCCTCTTCACCAGCATCGATCTCCACTTCTCCCCCACATCGACAGAAAACAGTGTGCACCATCGCTGCCCACGAGGGAACACTGGCCGCCATCACCTTCAACTCCTCGGGCTCCAAACTAGCAAGTGCTTCTGAGAAAGTGAGTGTCCTCTGGCTTCTCCTCCTGTCTGGGGGTTTGCAGGATGCCTGCTGAGGCGCCCAGATTGCTGCTGGAGCAGTCATGGCGATGTAAAGGCTGACTGGTCTCTAGGGCTGCCTGCTCAGAACTGGTTTCAGAGTGAGACTGTCTGGGCCCCGCCTGCTGTGGTCTGTCAATGAATTTGTCACATCAAACAGTGACGTTACACAAGACACAAGACACTTTGCATAAAAACTTGTGGTCTTATTGAGAAATGCCTGTAGTTCCCAGATAAGGAGAGACGTTACATGCACCTGTTGTCCACAGATGGGAAGAGAGATTAGACTATTGACCAGAATCAAGAGAGAAAGTGACCAAGTAATGTTTCAAATGCCATGCAAAGTGGATGTGTTTTGATAAGCAGAAATAGAATAGTCTGAAAATCAGAACAGCTTGTGACTACACACACACACACACACACGCGCACTCACACGCATACACTGAGAGAGACTTGGGTAAGGATGGGAATGAAAATTTAACACATGTCCCAGGAGTTCTTATTTGGCACCTATCCAGATGAAAATGCCCCTGTGCCCAGTGCTTTTTGCTTCCTCCTCAGAGACAGGTGTTCTAAACCAGTAAACAAAGTGCCCTGGGAAGGGACATATCTGTGTGAAGCATCTGTGGTTGGGAAAAGTCCCACGCTTTCTCTTCCAGGGCACGGTCATCCGCGTGTTCTCTGTACCTGACGGGCAAAAACTCTATGAGTTTCGTCGAGGAATGAAAAGGTCTGTGTTCAGTGTCAGCCCCGGTCTTAAAGCCTTCCTGGCAGCCATCTAGGGAGAGGATGGAGGCAGGTTCTGTGTCCTCCTCTCCTAGAGGTTAAGGTGCTTTCCAGGTAATTGACTCAGGGCTACACTGGGAGCATTCTAAAAACAGAAGGCAAAGCAGACTTATTGTAGAGTTCGGTAGTCAGGGTCTTTTCATACACCGTGGGAGGCCAGCATGGGAGAAAGCAGAGAGCCAGCGAGTCACAATCAGAAGCAATTTCTGCTTCCTTCCACAAATGGAAAATAAAGGGCCACATCAAATGTCAGTGACTCGGACCTTTTTGGCTGTGAGTTTTGTAGCTGGATCTGTTGAGAGCAGCTGGGAAATGTCACATGCTAAGACATGTGTGAGAGCGGGCCAGGCCTAAGACCATGCATGGCTCTCCCCGAATCTCTCCCACGTTGCTTTTTAAATATGAATAGCATAGTGTTGGAGGGGTTTCAAGCCTCTTGAAGACACATTTTTCTTTCCTCCATTTCCTCATAAGCTGTGTTTAGAACTGTGAGGAGACGACCCTCGCTGTTCTGGCTTATTGGCCTGTGTGTTGCTGTCTCCAGGTATGTGACAATCAGCTCTCTAGTGTTCAGTATGGACTCGCAGTTCCTGTGTGCCTCCAGCAACACGGAGACCGTGCACATCTTCAAGCTGGAACACCCGACTGACAGGCAAGTGCAATACAGGGTGCAGAGTGCCTACCAGACTGAAGGGACAGGACAGGTCCTGGTTAGCCTGCAGGCATCGGAGCTTCACCTTCGTTTGTTTTTTTGAGGCAGGGTTTCTCTGTGGCTTTGGAGGCTGTCCTGGCACTTGCTCTGTAGACCAGGCTGGCCTCAAACTCAGAGATCCACCTGCCTCTGCCTCCCAAGTGCTGGGGTTAAAGGAATACGCCACCACTGCCCAGCCTGGAGCTTCACTTTTTAAATTTGGCCTTGCTGCTGTGCTGTTGTCAGTGTGGTAGAGTCTATACTAGCAGAACGTTTTTGGGTGTCCTGCACAAAAGCAAAAAATTGGGGTGTACGATCCTGAGTTTACATCTCAACTGAGCACCTTTTCAGCTCTGAGACTCTGGGAAGCTTGTTCCATCTCTCTGAATCTCACTTTCCTAACATGTAAGACAAGCATAACCATTGTGTTTGCACCTTAGGCTTGATGTGGGGATTCAGGAAGTTTGTTGTTGATAGAAAGAATTTTGTGGAGTGCCTGACAGACACCAGCATGCTTAAGCTGGTGTGGCTGTGTTAGCGAGCAGAATGATAGCATATTTAGTGTCTGTGAAGGTTGGCAAACATGTTCCCTCTGTGGGAAAACCTGACATTCTTTCTATTAGTTCCTGTCTCATCTCTGTGGTCGTCGTACCTCCCAAAAGTACGAGAGGAAAGACTTGTTTTGTCTCACCATTTCAGAGGATTTCAATCCATCATGGTGGGGAAGGTGTGGCAGGGTTTAGGACGGATGGAGCTTGCACCCGTGGCTCTTCTCAGCTTTGCAGACCAGGGACAGATGTGACCTTCAGAGATCCACCCCCGTGACCTACTTCCCATAGCCCCGTCCTCATCTCTTAAAGGTGCCACCAGCTTCAAAACGTGAGCCCAGAGATGACACGTTTTCAAAGTTAAGCCTAAGATTCTTATTCTGCATGCTTTCCTCGTATTTCATCTGCTTTCTAGACTGTTTAACAGTCTCCAAGTCTTCAGTGGCTTTTGCAGTTTCTGCCTGTGGTGACAGCCTGGGCCCTAGAGGGCTGCCCAGCTCTTACAAACCTTTCACCATCGGAGGTGCTGCAGCTGGTGCTTCCAAGCCCCGCCTCCCGTCAGTCATCCGTGCAGCAGAGCCAGTCCTCCCAAGTCCCGCCACATGTCAATCATCATTGCAGCAGAGCCAAACCTCCCAAGCCCCGCCTCCCATCAGTCATCAATGTTTAAGATAGGAAACTCACTATTTCCCAGCTCTGCTGTTTGTGAGTGGCCAACAGTGGCCAGGGGCAGAATCTTGAGTTCTCCACTTGTCTGTGAGGTGTGGCGATGCCTGGTACAGTATGGCTTCCATTTCTGTCTTAGTCCTGCCTCACTGGCCGCTGCCTTGTCCACATCTTTAACTTCATTATGTTTCTGTGTAGCCTTACTCTCCCCAGCTCTCTCTTTAACCTGTTGTGGTGTGAACAGATCTACTCACCTCCAGAAAGGGAAACCATGACAACCGAAGTAACAACTGCCCTATAATCCAACTTGATGAGCCAGTGAGTTTGTATTGGGGATGCTAACAGGAGTATGGGTGAGAGATTACTTACAGGAGCAGAGATGGCTCAAATGCAGTTGTGAAAAGGCCACCAAACTAGTGATGATTCACACAGCAGTATCCCCAGAGAGACCTCCTTGGGGCAACTGGGCCCGTCAAAGCCTCTTCCCCCAGCTGTTGTTTAGTGCTTCTGTAAGGCCTTCAAAATGTTGCAAGTTTGCCTTCCAGAAGGTGAGGGTTTATTCACATCCCACCCCAGAGTCTCACACTCCCCTGTCCCTCCTGGGGAGAATTTCAGTGCAGAGGGAACGGCCATACAGCAGCTGCCCAGCTGCATCTTCTTGCTGGATCCATCTCCTCTAAGTGCTCCTTTAGACATGGCTCCTCATTCTCAGACTCCTTTGTCCTGATGTATTGTTTAGGATCTAATGAAACCACTGGAGATCAGAGTGCAGAGCCAGCCACAGCCATAGAAGCCGGGCAGTGGTGGCTCACACCTTTAATCTCAGGACTCGGGAGACACAGGCAGATGGATCTCTGTGAGTTCAAGACCACCCAGGGCTACATGAGAGTGAATCAATCTAAAAGAAAAACGTAGCTCACACCTTTAATCCCAGCACTGGAGAGTATATAAGGAGCTCAGTGCAGTCTCAGAAAGTAGTCTAGGATTCTGAGGCTTGGTGGAGAGCAGTCTGGAGATGTAATCTAAGGTTCAGTGGATCGCCACTTCAGTCTGAGCATCGGTAGAGTGAGAACTCTTTGGTGGCTGGCTGCTTTGCTTATCTGATCTTCAGTGGCTTCATTAGGTCATAAACAATATAAACACCACAATCCCCTTGATAATAAAATTTCAGCCCCTCCTTACCTGCAGAGTTCAGCAGCCACTGCCCCACAACCCCCCAAACCCCTCCACCTCAGAGACACCACCATTAAAGAAACCATGCAAGTCTCACATGCGTGGCTGCCTGCTTTAGTTCCTGGAGGGTTCAGTGGGTGTTCCTGCATTCCAAATGAGGAACCAGAAAACAGGATGCAAAAGACCCTCACCCACCTCTCTCTGCTCTGTGGTCCTCTGTTGGTCCTGTCTGGACTGTGTACATAGCCACTCTGGTGGCTTTGCTCTTTATACATCTGCTCTGTGTTCCAACCTTAAATGTAAAGTCTTCATTTTCTTCCTCTTGATAGATCCTAACTGAGCACAAGGCTCTAGGGCCATCAGTACAGTTGTGTCTTAAAAGTGACCCTTTCAGTCAAGAATGTCAAGGCCCAGAGAGTTAGTCTGAAGACCACATGTCCAGTTGGTAACAGTCGGAAACGGACCCAATGCTTCCGAGCTTTGTATCCCACCAGGATCAGGTCCCACAGACAAGTGGCCTCATAGCAGGTGTTCCCAAAACACACCTGCTGGCACCAGTCCTCAATGTGCTGGCCTTGGTATAGGATACCAAGTCAGCAGTGTTGCTCATTCATGGCCTTGAGATGAAGTTCAAGTGAGCACAGGCTACCTCCCAGGTTCCCATGGTGCACCTGAGCATTGTGGATGCTTGGTACCACATGGCTGCAGAGCCGTATTGAGACACCACCCCGAATGTCTTGCCTGGAGGCTTGCTTCCTACTCAGTCTGGCTCAGGAAGCCTTCACCGGGATCTGTCTGTTCTTCTCTGACCCCCTTCAGGCTTATGAGCTCATTTTACAGGGTCACCTATCTTTTCCATCAGAATCTCTATGCTTGCCCTCTTTTGGAAATCCAGGAATCGGACCACTTGTCAGAAATTCTCTTCATGTAAGAAAGCAGTAGCACGGAGAACCTCTTAACAGGATTACCGTGGTTCCTCCAAAGGACATGCTGGCCTGATGATCTTTAGTTACTGCTGGGATAATATGTCTGGGTGGCCAGAACATTGTGCCCAGGCACAACGTCTGCCTGCGGAGGTCAGGCTGGACTGCAGCAATCACTGGCAAGGTGCCTGTGCCCACAGCCCAGGCCCACCCTTGCCTCTGCATTGCCTCCCCTAGCCGCCCAGAAGAGCCTTCCACCTGGAGTGGCTACATGGGAAAGATGTTCATGGCAGCTACCAACTACCTCCCCGCCCAGGTGTCGGGCATGATGAACCAGGACAGGGCTTTCGCCACAGGACGCCTGAACTTCTCTGGGCAGAAGAACATCTGTACGCTGTCCACGTACGTACAGTACCACCAAACTCACAGATGCACTTCCCCCAAAATGCCAAGTCCCTAACTATGAAAAGAAAAAAAGACAGGGCTGGGAAGATGGCTCAGTGGTTACGAGCCCTTACTGCTCGTGAGAGGACCAGGGTTTAGTTCCCAGCACACACATCTGGTGGCTCACAGCTGCCTATAACTTCAGTTTGGGGGTGGGGGGTGACGCCCTCTTCCGGCCTCTGCATGCACTGCATGTGTGTGGTGTACATACAGACAAGCAGGCAGACACATCAATAGAAATAAAGAAAAACAAGAGAGCCCCAAGGAAGGACAAGTAGAATCCCGTCTGCTGGTTTTAATGTGGCTTCTCAGGGGGCAGCTGGGAGTTGGAATGTGAGTATCAAAGCCCGGTCCCAATGACAGTACCTTACAAACAATCTCTGTTTATGGAAGATACAAGAATGGAGTTCCAGCTTGATAGCCTACGGGGCTGACAGGTGTCTTAATTTAGTAAGCTTAGGGGCATTTGTTAAAAAAATCAAAAACAAACAAAACCCATAAGCTGGGTATGGTGTTACACATCTGTAATCCCAGCACTCAGGAGGCCTAGCCAGGGGCTCTCTGCAAATACAGTGTCAGCCCAGACAGCATCAAAATCCTATCTCAAAAGACAATAAAAAGAATAATTTTTAGGGGCTAGGAACATAGTGCAGCCAGTAAAATGCGTGCTGCAGAAGCAGAAAGACTGGTGTTTGAGCCCTAGAGCCCACATAAAAAGACTGGATGAGGAAGGGTGTGCAGGACGTCCCACTGCAGGACAGTGGAGGCAGGCGGGGCCCTAGGGCTCTCTGGCCTAATCGAGGAGTTCCAGGCCAGTAAGAAGCTCTGTCTCAAGAGAAGGGGACAGAACCTGGAAACTACAACCCAGGTCGCCCTCCGCATGCATGCTCACGCGCGTACAAGTAAACCACACATGTTTATAAACCCAGACAGTGTTCCATTTTCCATCACCTTTGAAGTCAGAGACACATACAATATAGAGACCTCATCCCATCTAGGGACACCAATAAGCTGCCAGTAGCCTTCCACAGGTGCTGTTTTCTACATGCAATAATTTTGTCCCATCCCATACAAAACCCAGAAATAATCCTGAAAGTAGATGATCAGGTAGGAATGTAAAGGCCTGGCCAGAAGTCCCAACTCTGGGCCACTGAGCTAAGGGTTTTTCAAAGGCAGAAGTGCTAGAGACAGGAATGGGGGAGTGAAGCTTTGCCAGCTGACACCACATCTGTAGCAATCCATCACTTGTCTCCTAGGATCCAGAAACTGCCGCGGCTGCTAGTGGCCTCCTCCGATGGACACCTTTACATCTACAATTTGGACCCTCAGGATGGAGGGGAATGTGTCTTAATCAAAACCCACAGGTGAAGATCCTAATTGCCAAACAGCTGTTCAGGAACGTGTTGGGGACAGTGACCCACCCCAGTGTTCTTGCTCCCTCCCGGCAGTCTCTATGGCAAGCCTCCGAGCAGGCTCTGCTTCAGCTCAGTCTGTTGGCTACCCCCTTGCCTGCTGTCTGTTCCTTTTGGGACAGCGCCCAGACACATAACATAATAACCCAAATGAGATGTCCCCTGTTTAGCCTATCCCCCTGGCACAGCCCTGAAGAACACAGTGAATAGTCAAAAATGTTCACAGAGTCATATGTCAAAGTTCCTAAGATTCTGTGACATGTGCAGGCTGACCAGTGGTGGACTGGATACCTTGAGCTGCCACGGCACCTCACCCAAGACCTTGTGAGCATGTCTGGCCTGAAAACACCAGACGAGCGGAGGGCGGGGCTTCGCTTACTCATATAAGTGATGGATCATGTTGAAGGTGCATGGCTGACCTACTTGGGTACATGCTGATCTGACAGTGTCCTGTCAGGTCTGTAATTTACTCTCAAACAGCAAAGTGCGAGCCGCCTCGCCCTTTTCCTCGTGAAGGTGTTCTGGAGATGCGCTGACTTCTTGTATCCTTCTTCCTTTCTGATTGCTGCAAATAGTTTGCTCAGCTCAGGAACAACAGACGAGAACAAAGAGAATGACCTCAGACCTTCGGTACCTCCATCTTACGCAGCAACTGTAGCGAGGCCCAGCACATCTGCAGCTTCCACTGTGCCAGGTGAGTGGCTGGCCGTGGGGTCCCCCCCCCCAGGGCTGCCTTCTCCTCATGCTGTTATCTTAGGCTGAGCACTGTCCGTGTTCACTGTGTTATTTCCTCACTGTGAGGCCTGGAAATAGTCTTCAACCTCAGGTCACTAGCACTGGAGGGTGTAGCCCAAGGTTTGTTTTCCCCCTCCCTCCCTTCTTTCTTTTTGTTTGCTTTCTTTAAGACAGGGTCTCACGATGTAGACCAGACTGGCCTCAAACTCACAAAGATCCACCTGCCTCTGCCTCCCTGTGCTGAGACTAAAGGCACCAGTTAATAAGCAGTAACCCTTTGCTTCTTGAAGAGTTCCAAAGAGCCCGAGTTTCAGATGGGAAGTGGATGAGACCTGCCTGCCTCTCAGGGCTCAGGGGCTAGATTGAGGAGAGGATTTAGAATCACCTGAGCCGACCCTCTATTTGGAAAGCAGAGATGCATCCCCCATTGCTTCCATTTTCCCCTTTTCTCAGGTCCTGGCCCTCCAGCACCCACCATGGAGTGCCCACCCACCATGGGGAGCCACCTGTTTCATTTCTAACTCTTGCTTCCAGGTTACTCTGAGGACGGTGGGGCACTCCGAGGAGAAGTTATTCCAGAACACGAGTTTGCAACGGGACCAGTGTGTCTTGACGATGAGAATGAGTTTCCCCCTGTGAGCATTCGGAACCCTTAACAGAGTTACTCCATCTGTGTGCCTGGAAGAAAGCAAGCTTTGCCTCCACAAGAGGCAAAGTCACTGCCCCGTGCTCTAGCTCCTAACCACTAATCCTCTTTCAAATGCTCAGAGTCCTAGGGCACCCACTTTGCAGTTTCAGACCCCAGTTGGTGTGGTGCTTGAAGCCTGATAGCAATACCATAACCAAATACTAACCTGGGTCACCAGAGGCCCAGACTCCTTGCCTCTGCCTCTGTGCCTACACTGCCTTTGCTGCTTGTGAGGTCGGGGTTTCTGCCTGGTTTTCCAAGGTGCCTAGGAATGCCCTTGTAGGATGCTGCCTGTTACTTGTTACTGAGTTAAAGGGGCTAGGTCATGTCTGGGACTCTGAGCTGGCTACAGGAGGAGCCCTGCCTGCAGCTCTGGCTTTGCACTCTTGAACATCCCCAGGAGCTTCGGGCACTCCCCAGGAAACCAGATGTATAAAGCCAGTGTGGGTGGCATGAGCTCACCTGGACACCTTCAGCAAGGCTTCCCAGCAACCTACTTCAGCTTGCTGGTAGTAAGAGACACCATGGGTGGCTGAGCACTGGACTTGGCTTCTACCAATGGCTGGAGGAAAGACTCTCCCCCTACCCTGGGGACTGTCAGGGCCTCCTTAGCTGCTACATCTTCAAGCAGTGTGCACCCCTCCTGTGAATTTCCGTTAGAAAACACACTAGTGGCTAGGGACGTGGCTCAGTTCGTAGAGTGCTTGCCCACGTAGGAAGCCCGGGGTTCAGTTCCCAGCAGCACATTAAACTGAGTGTGGTCGTGCACTCCTGTGATTCTAGTGCTTGGGAGATGGAGGCAGGAGTGGAGTATCAGACATTCAGGCTCATCTTGGCTACATAGTGAGCTCAAGACCAGCCTGGGCTACCCAAGGCCCAAACAAACAAACAAACAAATCCCAACAGGCAACTTGAAATTGTTTCAGATGGATACAATGCCATATCAGGACTTAGGGAATAGAAGGGAGTGCTCCTGTAGGCCCTGAAGAGGGTGAGGCCCCCTTTTCGTGTGAATAGGAGGTATATGTGACTTCCATATTGGCTTTGTAGATTGCAGTTTGAAATTTACATTTTTGGACTTGGATAAGCAAGTTGACAAACATATTGCCACCAAGTGACATTAATATAGTAATGGTAGGAAGGAGTAGTTTTTTTTAACAAAACAAAAAAACTATGCATTTTAAGGCAGCCATTGGCCTACTGCCTAAACCAGTGGTACCTTTGGGCTTCCACAGTGCCACCTAGAACTATAAGGAGATTTTATGTCTTCTGAAAGTTAGTGGTTATTTGACTGTTTAACTGACATTACATCTCCCCAGAGCCACAGCATTCTAGGTCAGACAATGGGGACAAACATGACCAGAGCATCCTAGTCTGCCTAGGTCTGATGCTCGATTGGTTCTGTTTTAGCAATTTTGGTAAAAATCTGAGGCTGCTGTAGAAGACTGATACATCTCAAATTAGTCTTCACTGTAATCAGAGCAGAACTTGCAACTTCCTGTGCTTACAGAATTAGAGTAATTTGAACAATGGCATGTAGGAGGTGGTCTCTTGCTGAAGGAACCCTGTATAAAATAATAACCCCAGTAAGCCATTTTCCTGGTGGGGAGGAGGATCAGGGATGCTTAATTTAGGAACTTGTGTTGAGGGGTGTGGATTAATGATGGTATATAGGCCTAGCATGTAAGAAGCTCTGCGTTCCATGCTCAGCCTCCCCCATATACACACCATACACACACACACACCCAAAACTACTAACGTTCAAATGTGTCGCAGGCATGCTCACCTAAACACTGCTAGGACATTGGATACAAACTAGTTGTCCCATCTTCCTCTTAAAGAGCAAATTTGTGAAAGTTGGCTTAAACTGCATTTAGAATTCTTGTCTAGGCTAGGGATGTGGGTAGCTCAGGGAATGGGCACTGGGTCCATCCATGACCTCAAAAAAAAAAAAAAAAAAAAAAGTTTATACACAAATTCTCCCTGCCAGTAGTGTTTGTCAGTAAACAAGTTCCCTGAACTGTTAGAGTCCAGCTATGGTGGTGGCCTCTGGGTGCCTGCAGGTGCTGGGTGTCATGGGTGCCTCCAGGCCCAGACTGTTCCACAGCCTGCAGGCCGATGGAGAAGAGGAGCCAATGTTCCAGCTGAGGTCCTGGGTCAGCAGCAGGCAGGCTCCTCTGTCTCCAGGCACAACGAGCAGAGTCCAGAGTGCTGCTGGGCTGCTGTTCAGTGCAGCCGTCTCAGTCATGCCCCTGTAGCCTGAGTGTTGGACTGGGCTTCCTAGGAAAGCCCCCTCTCCCTGGCTGATTCTGAACCACACACCTCTTGCAAATACTTTCCCAGAATGCCCATTTTTTCTCACCATTCTTTAGAAGCTTCCGAGACTACAAAAGGATCTGTGGAGTCTCAGCTTAGCAAAATCACTTCCCTTTTTGGTGGGAATATTGGGCTCACTGGTGGAGTCAGCCTCCAGCCCCTGGGCCTCTGCCTTAAGCCTGTGAGTCATCACTAGCTCCCTTTACAAAGTAGACCGCCACTGCCCTCCCTCCCAGTGTCACTTTCCTCTTTGGGATTGAGTTCGCTTGGAGACCAGCAGGAGAAAAGCAAGCCTATCATCTCTGGTGCCCTGGGAAAGGCTTTGAGGAAGGCCAGCAGCTTTTGCTTCATTAGCAAGCCAGCATGCAATCTGTACTCTGTGACACTACCCTTAACCCAGTGAGTGAAAGAAAGAACAGCTTCTCAGACCAAGAGCCTATGCTGACGTGTTGTGTTCTTTTTACAGCCATTTTAGCAGTCCATGTTTACAAGTAGGATGAGCCTTTAGAAAAAAGCACCACATGTACATACAAAGCATACATGTGGACACATGCAGTTTCTAAACAGTATTGTTAGGATCTGTTCACAGTTGTCCACACCTACATAAGTTGGGTGGATTTTTCCATGGCCATGTGTGAGGGTCAGTCTGTGGTCATGTATAAAAGTTTCAAAAGATTTGGCCTCCCCTGCTGACCCACACAGCAAAGACCAGTGGGTAACCCAGCCTGCCTCCCCCAGCCTCTTCCCGAGGAGAGTAAGGCCCTTCTGTTTTGATTTTGGTAGATAATCTTGTGCCGCGGAAGTCAGAAGGGCAAAACGAAGCAATCCTGACAAGAAGCGCACCCCAGAAGTCAGGACACCCCCTGTCGGGTGGTTTTGGAGAAAACAAGGACAGTGGAAGAAACGGAGTGCAATCAGTTGTGTGAGCAGAGAGGGAAGGGAGGCAGGAATCCCGGGTGCCTCTGCCTGAGCCATAGAACGTGGTCAGTCCCCTCAGCCGTGGCTGGACTGGGTGGGTGAGGAGAACGTTGGGGTCATGTCATGCTATTTAAAATACCTTCAAACCACAGTGTAAATGCTAACTAACCATATTGGTCTATAACCGGAATTTTATATTAAAAAGGGCATCCTTGTTAAATGTATGCTGTGTTTTAAAAAAAAGAAAGTACTTAGTAGGAAATCTCTTTGAATTGTGTTTCTTGTATATTACAGACATAAAGAGAGAGAAATTATTTTAGCCAGGCAAAGTATTTTTGCAGTGATTGGAATAAATCATTTATTACCCTTGAGTCCCATTTAGGACACTAATTAAACAAAATCATGGCAATGCATTTGTGAGTTGTTTACGTTTTTTGTTTTATTTCTTGGAAGTTGTGGGGGCTTGGAGGAAATCTTAAATCTTATTTTAAAAGATGATTTTTAATATATGAGTGTTTTGCCTACATATATGTATGTATATGCACCACGTGCATGTCTGGCATCCTCAGAGGCCAGAAGAGAGTGATGGGTCCTCTAGAGCTAGTGTTACAGTTTAAGCCACCATGTAGGCATTGGGAGCAGAACCCAGATCCAGTGCGCTTAACTGATGGGCCATTTCTTCAGCCCTAAACTCCTAAATCTTTATAGTCTGCCCATTTGACATTCACAAGAGAGAGGGCCCATGAGTTCTTCTGCTCCAGGGCCTGGGAAGACCTAACTTCCTTTTAGCTCTGTGTTATTCAAGGTGTCTCAAAGAAATACAGCAACAATGTAGTCTCCCAGACCTTCGTCCAGATCTTCTGGGCCATTCTGCATTTTGCAAGATCCCCACCATTTGTATGGGTATTGAAGATGGCTGAGCGCTACAGACCGTCAGAGTGAGTTTGCTCTCCAATGGACCAGTGAAACTGGGGACAAGGTAGAAACTGAAACTAATAAGACCTGCTTGGTCCTGGGAACATACACAGCAATGTCACGTGTTAACGTTAACCTTCAAAATCAACTCTGCAATTGGGATTTAAGTCATTGCCCAAGCTAAAAACCTGGGGCTTGGACCTGTGCCAAGACTCCACAGCCCACTAGTGCTTAATCATGCCTTGCCCACTGTACGGGCGCTGGATGCTTCTCAAACATGCATGTAGAGGAGCAGTCTACACAGGGAGAGGGAAGACTATGCCTTCCAAACCACATTGTGCAACTCCCTTCCCAAAGTAGACATCCATGGCCAGCATGAAGTTTGGAAGTGAACCTACCTGTCTACAGTTTCTAGATAGTCTTCCTCAGGGGAAAAATGACCTGTCACACAGTTTGGCAACGGCAGGCAATTTGGGAGGGGCTACAGCAGGGAGTCACCGAAGGGTCCTGAGAGTAGTCCGCTCGGGAGCTGTTGTCATCAGCAATGTCTTGAAGGACATCTGCAAGAACCCTGGTGACCTTTGGCAGCACCGCCTGGTACTCGGGGCTTCCTCTCTGTAGGGGCGCAGCTTCTGCAGCATCGTCTTCCAGGTTGAAAATGAGAGGGGAAGCGTGGAGTTGCTCAGGACCCGTGCTCCCATCACAAGCTTTGGCTCCCCCTACAGGAAGGATGGCCAAATTGTTAAAACCCAACCTTCACCCTGAGCTGCAAAAGACACACCAGTCCTGGGTATTGGAAGATTGCTTTTCCCTGCCAAATAAATTACCTTGAGATTGGAGTCTGTCTTTCTGGTGACGATTGTTTGTCCAGAGGGATTAGGTCTGCCCCCTTGGACTTGCCTTCCATCTCAACCAGTGGACATCTGTTTAAATGTCTTGCATCTCTAGCCTCTGAGAGTAAATCTCTTGAGGTTTTCAGAAATGTAACTGGGGAGGGGAGCTGTGTCATGGCGCACAGAAGTCAGAGGACAACTTCTCGGACTCAGTTCTCTCCTTCCACTGTGAGTTCAAGCAATCAAACTCAAGTTTTCGGGTTTGTGTGTCAAGAGCTTTTTACCCACAAGCCATCTTGTCTGTCCCTAAATCTGACATTTTTGAAAGCTGATTTCTCCACTGGTGATTGCTGAGCTTGGTGGATGTCAAGATGGTTAATTTCCCTGAGCTGAAGATGATGTTGTTACATCACCTCAAGTGCCAGCCACTCAAGTTGCAGGATGACAGGTGTCTACAGCCTTGCCCAGTCTGAGGATATCCTTACACCAGAATAACACAACTGTGATTAGCTGTGGTGTGTTCTCACCTCAAGATGATAGCACAATGCCACAGTTCAACTTAGAAAGAAAAAAAAAAATCTAGAGGGACCAAAGCTAGCACTCCACAGACATAGCTTTCTCATCCAATATGGATGGAAATAAAAAGGGAACTCTCGAGAAAAATGAGTAGATGCCATAGCCTTCAGCAGATCAAAGCCTCCATTAGGGGTCTCCTCCCATGACAGACACTTGGGTCCAGCAGAGACTAGGAATTACCGTCTTTGTCTAGAGTTGACAAAAAATTTGTCTCTCCATCACCAGCAAAGAGCACTTGAAGTTACACAAGCTTTGGCAGTCAATCAAACAAAAGCTGGGAGTGACTTATAAAAGTTAAATAACCATTGAGTATGGTGACACGGGGCCTTAAATAGCACCAGGTGGGAGCCAGAGGCAAACAGATCTCTGTGAGTTCTAGGCCACTTGAAGATAGCTGGAGCAATATCATCCAAGATGGGGCATGGTAAAGCATGCCTGGAATCCAGAAGGAGACAAGAAGATCAGGAGTTCAAGACCAGCCTTGGCTACAAAGTGAATTGAGGCCAGCCTGAACTACATGAGACCGAATCTTAAAAACCATTAAAAAAAAAAAAATAACACCAGACACCTGATGGATGGTTCAGCACACACACAAATAATGCTTACTACATGAGGCAAAAAAAAAAAAGTCAGACCCCCACAACCCACACAAAGAATGGTACAGAGGCCACACGTGTAGTTAGCCTCTACATATATACCATGACACACAGAGACCTGCAAATACACATCCCACACAGTAATAATAAATCTCTCGAGGCAGAGTACACTAGCCATCTTCTAGCTAGCAAAATGAGCTCTAGGTGACATATTTTAGCAAATCAATAAAAGCACCGTAGTGGAAAAAGCAAGACAGGCAGAGGCTGGAAGGGACTCGACCCTGCAAAGAAAAAAGCCACACAGTATTAAACCTGGTCCAAAATCCTGCCGTGGTATCATCCTCCCGTGGTATCATCCTCCCGCCCCCACCCTCCCCCACAGGGATGCCACACAAGCAGTGTGGAGAAGGCAGAATTCCAGAGTAAAGCTGAGGTGGTGTAAGGTGTCAGAGTTTGAGGTCACCATGAATGATGAAAACTGACAAGTGACATCCTAAGAGGAAGACAGCCACAGAGTACAAGCCTCAGAATCTTCATTCTGTGAATCCTTGACTGACCCCTGAAACAGTGTATGCCCAGACAGCGAGAGACAGCCCATCAGCAACTGAAGACCAAAATAGCAGTCTTCTGTGGCCACATGGAAGGAAAAGTCTGGAGTACCGTTAAGTGACAGAAATGAGCAAAAGGTGGCAAGCCTATAATCTCAGCACTCCAGACAGAAACAGGAGGACCAAAGCCAGCCTGGCCTACATAGTTCAAGACTATCCTGAATTACAAAATGAGACCCTCTTCCAAAAGAAAAAAATAAGATATAAAAAAAACAAAAATCCCCCTCTTATTTGCTACTGACATCCCCCAAAGTTCAGGTGAGGAAGAGAAATCAGAGACGGGGCTTAGAGACTTTTCTAAACTGAAGGACAAAATTTGAAAGGCAAATCCTAAGGACGTAAAACAAACCCTTCCCAAGTGCAAGGGAGTGAACTGTAATTGATTTCCCATGCTAATGAAAGCCAACACCCAACAGTCAGTCTCTACAGTGTTTCACCAACAGGGCTCAATTTTTAAACATAATTTTTAAGCAACTACACAGGAGGATTCTGGCTGCCACCATGGCACAAAGGCAGTGTGGAAACCACCACTCCACTCAAACGCAGAAGAAAATGTAACATAGTAAAAAAAAAAAAAAAAAAAAAAAAAAAAAAAAAAAAAAAAAAGAACAATTTCCATTAGCTCTGAGAAGTGCACAAATGGGGCAAACCCCTGCCTGATGTTGAGGCGGTGAGCTGAGAGAACTGTAATTTACCACAGCAGAGACCTCTATTGGAACAGTGCAAGGGAGAACAATGAACTGTTTGATGGACAAGTTGGGCGGGGGGGGGGGGGGGCGGCTCTTGTCATTGGTACTCCATGCCTTGTGGATGTTGTTATTCTCTCTCCATCACTGGATCTAGAGCATCAAGCACAGGTGAAAGCGTTGTACCACTAAGCTATAACTTTAACTTGGATACCGCCTGCTTTTTGTGAATTTTGACTCCAGGAGCTCAGGCAGGTCTCACAGTAAATGCCATAGAAAAATTCCATTGTTCCAGGTGCAGGAGCAGAAAACCAACATTTAAAAATACAACAGTAGGGAGGAGGGGTGCTAGAGAGGTAGCTTAGTGGTTTATGAGCCCATGCTGCTCTTGTAGAAGATTCCAGTTCAGTTCCCAGAACCTACACAGGGTGGCTCACAACTGCCAGTAACTCCAGCTCCACAGGGATCTGACAACTCAGGCTCCCATGAGCACCTACACTCACACACATATATCCGCACACAGCACACATACACACATATAACTAAAAATAATAAAATAGCCAGGTGTGGTGGCGCACGCCTTTAATCCCAGCCCACAGGAGGCAGAGGCAGGTGGATCCTGATCTCTGTGAATTCAAACAATTTCCAAAATAGCCAGGGCTGTTATACAGAGAAACCCTATCTCAAAAACCAAATATGATGATGATGATGATGATGACGGTGATGATGATGAATATTAAATGCAACAGTGTGAGCTAGAGAGAAGGCTCAGAATTAAGTTGGACTCTTACTTAAAATTACATACAAAAGTTAACTTCAAATGGCTCCAAGACCTAAATGTAAGACCCCCAAAACAATAAAAACCTTTAGAAAAAATACAGGGAACTACTTTTAGAAACATTGGTCATGCTGAATAGTTTTGCAGGTAAATTTAATCAGGCAATAAAGGAGCAGCACCAACCTTAGGAAGCCCTTTTGAAAACACAAGAGACTCATCCCAAGCTGGTTTCACATAACCAGCAAAACCCTTAAGCCAAACCTTGACACCTGCTTTACAAGAAAAGGAATTTTAAGCAAAACCCTAGCAAATAAAACCCAATAATATATGTGTATGTATATGATAAACACACAAGTATTTATGCATATACAATACCATGACTGACTGGGCTTATTTAGGAATATAGAGTTGGCTTAAGAACTGGAAACCAGCTAATATTAGTTGCATTCACTAGCTTTTTGTTGCTGTGACAAAATATCCAAGGTAGACAACTTAATGAGGAATGGCTTATTTGGGCTCTTGCTTTCAGAGGTTTTGGTCCATGGTCATCTGGCTCCCTGGCTTACTTGGGTTTTTCACTAGGCCAAAGCATCAAAGGAAAGCTGCTTACCTCACAGTAGACAGGAAACAGAGAGAAAAGCAACAAGATACACCCCTTAAAGGTGCACCCATAATGACCTTCCTTCAAATTGGCCCTGCCTTCAGAGAGCCTAATGTGCCAGAAACTCATCAATGGGCTAACCTGCAGGTGAAGTTAATATTTTTTTTGAAGTTAATATTTTTATAATCTAAGCATCTTTCAAAAGTCTCACCTCTGAACACTGCTTACAATGAGGACCAAGATCAACACAAGCTTTTGGGGGACACACTTTGTATCCATGGCATCAATTCACAGCATTATGGCGTATGTATACAGGTATACACAGTTAGATGGGCATCTGTCACTGTGTATAAAATCTGCCCTACTTTTACATTTTCATTTATTTATGTGTATGCGCATGCACGAGTATGTATGCGTGTGTGCGTGTGTGTGTGTGTATGCGTGTGTGCGTGTGTGTGTGTGTGTGTGTGTGTGTGATGCATGGGAAGTGGTGTGGGTATACACACGCTCCACAGAACACATGTGGAGGTCAGAGGACAACCTGTGGGAGTTGGTTGTCTCCTTCGATCATGTGGGCTTTCTGGATGAACACAGGTCAGACCTGGCAGCAAGCATCTTCACCCAGAGTCATCTGGAATGGTCTCTAATTACTTTAAAAGTGGCAAAGGGTAGCTATGGAGATGTATCAATAGGTACAATGCTTGCCATGCAAGTGTGAGGACCACAGTTCAGATCTCCAGTACCCACAAAAATGATGGGTGGATGTGGAAGCCCACATGTAATCCCAAGCTAGCGGGATCAGTGACGTTCAAGTGAGAAACCCTGCCTCACTGTAGAAAGTGGAGAGTAATCAGGGAAGATGCCTGAGGTAAAATGCTTAAGCACACGCACGCACGTACACACACACACACACACACACACACACACACACACACACACACACACGTACACAAAGTGCACGCTAAAAGAAAAAAAGAAAAGAAAATAGATGATTTTTGAAAAGGGGGTAAGAGAGGAAAACCAATCAGGATCCCTAGTTCTAGGCTGCACACCAAAAGACTGGTTATCCTTCAAGGCCACCCCAAGTTGGTGGCCAAAACCTCATCTCCCCATCATAGGAGAGCATGTTGTTATCTATACTAACGGAGAAGATGCCATTCATCTGCCTTTCCCAAACGCAGTTTTAAGTGATTAAGATGCAAAATTTTTAAAAGTTCAGAGACGGACCAAAACATGGCAGCATCTCAACCTGTTTGCAGTTTTCCTCCGATGTAGGAGAGCTCAGTGCCCCGGTCCCCACCCTGGCTCTCCTTTGAGTTTGGGGTTATAATTCCTGTCTGATTGTGATCACTTTACACAGACCTATTACTTCATGGTAGGGTTTACGATTCCAGCATTGTGGTGCCAAGGCCTTTCTGGCAGGGTTTGACCTGCATGAAATCAGTTCAGCCTGGAGGGCCCATGCCTCTTAGATAATGTAATACAAGGATGCTGATCCCCAAACTTTCCCTCTGAGGCCACAGCAAAGATGTGTTTTGTCTGAGGTTTAGGAACCAAAGATTCTTGAAGCATTTCTAAGATCCCTGGAGCTGTGAACTCAAAGGGCCTATTCTGGTTTTGCAACCACATTTTACACTCAGAAAATAAATTTTGAAAAAAAAAAGAAATTTTGTAGTTCTTTTTAATTATATAATTCTTTGAAAGTCTCCAACATGAAATAACTAAATCAAACTAAAATCTTCATCGAATTCTAGCCAGAGTTTCTTGTCTATTTTTATTTTGTCTTGTTTTTCACTGATTAACTTCAAAATGTTAGGGCTCCAACTAAGTGCAAAATACTGGGACAAGCATTTGAAGATAAGAAAGAGTTTAACCTTTTGCTGGGCATTGGCGGTACACACCTTTAATCCCAACACCTAGAAGGCAGAGACAGGTGGATTTCTGTAAGTTCGAGGCCAGCCTGGTCTACAGAGTGATTTCCAGGACAGGCTCCAAAGCTATACAGAGAAACCCTATCTCAAAAAAAAAAAAAAAAAAAAAAAAAGTTTAACCTTTTAATTTTCATTTTGTGTGCACCTGTGTACATGCATGTGAATGTATGTTCATGGGTGTGTGGTGTGTGTGTGTCTGTGTGTGTGTGTGTGTGTGTGTGTCTGTGTGTGTATCTTGACAGCAAATATGTAGAGGTCAAAGAACAACCTAAAGAGTGTCTGTCTCCTTCCACCATGTGGATGCCTGGGATCAAATCGTGTCAGCAGGCTTGGAAGCAAGTACTTTTACCCACTGTGCCAGTAATTTTTGGTCAATTTGACACAAACTGGAGTTTGGGAAAGAAAAGTTCTCTCATTTGGAGAGAGGACACCTCAACTGGAAAAAATAAAAATGAAAAATAGGATTGGTCTTTTGGCAAATCTGTGTGGCATTTTCTTGATTAATGACTGATATGGGAGTGTCCAGCCCACTGGGGGTGGTGCCACCCCTGGGCATGTGGTCCTGGGAGGCGTAAAAAAGCAAACTGAGCAAGGCACAGAGAGTAAGCCAGTAAACAGCATTTCTCTAGCCCTCTGCCTCAATTTCTGCCTGGAGTTCCTATCCTGACTTCCCTCTGTGACGGAACTGTGACCTGGGACTTGCAAACCAAGCAAATCCTTTTCTTCTTGCTTTGGTCATGGTTTTCATCACAGCATCAGAAAGCAAACTGGAACACCCACTAAGCCACCTCACCAGCCATGTGACACTTCTAAAATATACACACAAGACAGTCATTGAGTGGACCACAGAGTAGGGAGACTTCTGTCGGTCTGCTAAGTAGGTTTTTAAAGTCCACCTTCTGAAACAGTTTATTGCCAAGTAAATGCCACTTTTAAGGGTCTCTGAGCTCCTATTTCATCAGCAGCCAAAGTGGCATTTAAAGTCTAACTTGGAGCAAACTGCTCTCTGTGTGAAAAGGAGTGAGGAGGAAGAGGCCAGAGCCCTGAGCTGGCTTCGGGAAGGCCTCGTTTCCATTTTGGTGGGTCCAGAATGCCTTTGCTGGGCCCTCCTGCCAAGCTCAGGTTCAGTTGGCATAGCCAGAGGTGCATGCTGTTCACTTCTCAAAGAAGAGCACCATACCCCCTCTCCCGGGGAGCCCCCAAGGTAGGGTGAGGGGCTCTACTTACCAGTAATGTAGAAGGCCTTGTGATGGTCCAGGCGGACAGTCTGCAGGCCCCCATACTCTCCAGCAGCTCCACTGTTGGGATGGAACAGTACCTGAGAAAGAGAGGGGAGCCTGTGTCTAAGAAAACCATGCTGGGCCAACGCGAGATGGCACTGCGGGGAAAATGTGTTTGATGGACAAGTCTGCCGGTCTGAGCTCGATCCCAGGAACCCACATCAAAAGCCAGATACAGTGGTGCACATCTGTAATCTCAGCACTCCTGCAAGATGGGCGGCAGAGAGAGAATCAGCTAGAAGGTTGGGGGCCAACTGTGCTTGACTTGAGAAACCTCACCTCAGCAATGTGGAAGGTCAGAACCAAAAGTTGCCCTCTGACCTCCACAGGCAGGGGTGGCACATGTGCCCCTCCCCCAGGCACATATTACATACATGTCTATGTACACATGAAAGGAAATCATGCTAGGTGTCATGGTCCACTCTACCCCCATATCTCCACCCACACCCCTAAATACTCACTGTCAAGCGCAAGCCTGTAGCCGATGCTGGCCAACTCCTGGGAGCCACTGTGAAATTGTCATTTCACTAGGTGCTTAGGACGGATGGTCTTCTAAAAGATCTATCTCACTGGGTAAATTGGATTCACTGGCCCAATGCTGGCTCTGTAATCTGCAGGGTTCCGAGTGTCCGGGCCAGTGCTTTTTAATTTCACAAATTAAAACTTCCAACACAGCCACAGCAGCGTTTTAAATGCCCCCAGGGCCCTTCTCTGAGAGGAGCTGCTTATAGCTGCTTGGGTCATACACCTGGGAGTCCTGACTGCAGTCAGTGCAAGAAGCAACCTGCAAAGATGGCTTACAAACATCCTGGGGCTGGTGAAGAAGCCCTGGC
This sequence comes from Cricetulus griseus, assembly GCF_003668045.3. Classification (NCBI taxonomy): domain Eukaryota; kingdom Metazoa; phylum Chordata; class Mammalia; order Rodentia; family Cricetidae; genus Cricetulus; species Cricetulus griseus. The sequence continues at coordinate 122,420,386 of NC_048600.1, read as the reverse complement.
TTCCTCCCTCCTCTGCTTCTGATTGCCTCTCTAACTCTCTTCAGCAAGAGTGGCACAACTTCACCTCCAGACCTCTTATTTCAGTACTGGGGATCGAACCCAGGTCCACACACAGGCTAGGTACACGCTCTATCCCTGAGCTACGGCTCCAACCCAAGCCTAGCCTGAACAGACACCCATGACTCACTCCTACTGTGCTGCTGAGGAACTCTTTCCTGATTCCGTCAGACATGGAAGAATTACCCGGAGGAGCGGAAACACCTAATTCAGAGGTCCCGAGGGAAGGACTTGGTAGGAAATAAAAGGCCAGCATCCTTGGTAGGTTGGTGGGTTTGGGCTGGAGGCATGAGACTGCCCCGGTATGAATCATGTCTGTATATATTGCTGGGAAGGCACTTACATGATTCAAAGTTTCTGTGGGGCTTGGGGAAAAAATAATGAGAAACATCTGTTTGAAAGGGAAACAGCTGCCCCCCTGACCCCTCCCTGGCCAGTTTCAGTACCCTGAGAGGATGCTACCCTGGGCAGGGTTCCCCCACACCTGCTGCTTCCCCACCCCACCCCCGTCAACCCTACAAACACCCCCAGCAAGCTTCCTCCAAAGAAGAAAGGAAGTCATTATTGAAAACCTCACTTCTTCCATCCCCAGAAAGCCACGCCTATCACAGCAGGACATTGCTTTGTTTTCTTGAGAAAGGCTAGGGGGGGTGGGGGGTGGGGGTGCCACCAAAGGACACAAGACATGTTCCATCTTGAGTCTCCCATCTGCGATATGTTCAGACTCACAGTGAAGACACAGTCCAGGTCGGTCTCTTCAAACCATGGTATCCTTTGGGGCTCAACAAGAGAACCTCTTGAAGGAGAGGCTGCCACATTCAAAAGGTGTAAGTGGCACTAAGCAGAAACTTCCAGAACCCACGAAGCAAAACTGGGATGGCCAGTTCTCAGAGATGGGGGTGGATCTTGAGACACTCACATAAGCCACACCGCTTGGAGCCGACAGCTTTTTGTTTATGTCAACATAGGAAGAAGACTGTAAGTTTACACGCAATCATGGCTGAAGTTATTTCCTCGCCAGATGTGTGGTCCACAGTTCAGAGCTAGCTGACTTTCTTCTGCAAACCTGTACAGACTTCTTGGTTCCTTTTCTTTCCTATGTGCTGGTCTGCTTTGTTACATTCCTGTTGTTTTGTTAAGCGTGGGAGTGTCACCCCACACAGTATTATCTCCTGAGGTGTTGAACCACACCCCATCAGGACAGGGTGTACACAGCTTCAAATCTCCAAAAGCAGGAGTGGGGGAGGGGGTGTCAATCATCTGGATGGCACTCTGGGTGACACTAGGGGCCTCCCTAAGAGAAGTGATGGTGTTCATGTTTCCTCAATGTATGGCTCCTGGTGTGCCAAACGTTTATAGCCCACAGCTGGCCCGGATTGGAGTGGACTACGCAGATGCAAAGGTATTGAGGAAACTTTCCCTTCATTGACAATATTTGGACCTGGTCATGAAAGCCACGTGTTGATCACTCATGATGCCTCCACCTCCAGCTTCCATCTTGGAGTCAGGAGAACAAAAAGTGGGTCACAAGGTTCTGAAATGTGTGTCCATCCCCTCTCAGGCTCTCGTCCTTCTTTTTGTGGTTGCTCTCCCTGCCTATAATGGTTAAAAATATGCAGAGCGTGCAGCCAGAGGTCAGCTACTGAGAGTTTGGAATATCACAAACTCCACCTTCCAAGAGGGAATGGAGTAGGTCATGAGATTGTGGCTATGAAAGCCAGCAGTCACTGTTTGCCTTATGCCTCTCATTCCATGGCCCTGGGAGATGTATGAGGATGTGTGTATTTAGGCTGTTTCTCTCTTCAGCTCTGGGCTACCCTTGCAATACAAAGAAGCCAACCACTGAGAGCCATCTGAATAACGTTTTGAGCTTCTAGAAACTGGAATCGTTTTCTAAGCCAACCCATATTTGAATCCTTCTAAATGGAGGTAAAAGGGGCTGGACAGATGGCTCAGTGGTTAAGAACAACTCCTGCTCTTGCAGAGGACCTGGGTTTGGTTCCCAGCACCAATATTGAGGCTCACAAACATCTGTAACTCTACCTGCAGGGGATCTCGTGTCTTCTGATGACTGTGGGTACTGTATACATGCAGTGCACACACACAAACTCAGGCATACACACAATGCATGCAAAATAAGTATTGTTAGAAGTACATACATCATATATATATATGGGTGGATAGATGGGTGGGTGGATGGGTGAATATATACAAAATCATTTGTTCTGATCTTCGGGCCTCTTCTAAAATGATTACAAATCCAAGACAATTTAGTGTCTTTATTTCAACACTTAAGGCTGACCAGAAAAAAATAAAACAAAACAAAAAAATAAAACAAAACAAAAAACTCACATAGCCATTTACTACCCCTAGTCTTAAATTTTAAAGTGGTCTTCCCTAGAGTGTCTATATGAACACTGGAAGAAGCCAGTGCTCTGGGAGACTGGGCACAGCACCCACATGCAGATACCATGAGAAGCTCCCTGTAGGCAGTAGGCTAGCTGTCTCTTGCTAGGCCTTAGGTGTGGTGAGGAAATAAACAAGCCCCCACTTGGGCTAGGTTACCAATACAATGTAGGTCCCTTGATGGTGTCAAGACTTGTGCCTGCTTCTCCTGCTTGGTTCCTTCATCTAACCCAGTGAGCACACACAATCTGTTGCTAAAGGGCTATGAAGCTCTGTCCAGGAACAGACGTAAGCTCATGAGGGAGCTGGCATCCACAGAAGGCCGGATGTCAAGAAGATCGCTTCCTGGTGACCCCAATTACTCTATTGGTAGCCATGGCAATAAACACTCAGGAGCACCTCTCCACAGAAGTTGTGCTGCTAATGCTGCTAGGGTCACACAGCACTTCCGGCTTAAAGTGAAACTGTCTTCCTGTGCCATGCTGTTCCAGAGGGCCAGGCCCGGAGAATCCGCAGCTCTACAGAGAGTGACCCAAGACTCCTTTAAAGGACTACTTGGGTCTCATCTGCCAAGCCCTAAGAACTTCATCAACGAGCGCAGAAGTGTGGTGTGCCACTCAGGGCTGGGGTTCTGGCTGACATGGGAAGGTGCCTCAGCGCCCACAAGCACAACAACCACTCCTGGGTGACCCCCCTCAAAGTCAAAAATAGACCCACAGATGCATGGGTCTCCACCTGGTTTTCTGGGTGCTCGCTGGATCGCACTCAGGGGTCTCCAAGCTCATATGGACTCCTGCTTCCTCTTCCTTTTAGGGAAACACATGTGTTTCGTGGGAAACACATGAAAGTGACAGGGAGAGCCCATCAGGACGGAATTCCCTGGCTGCTATTTGGTGCTCCAGAGCACTCTGAGGAGGGGACAATAAGGAGGATGCTGGAATGTAGAAGCCCAGAGTCATTACCAGGGGCTGCTAATTCAAGAACAGGCAGATAGCTGTGGTGTCACAAACCTGTAATCCCAGCACTCAAGAGGTTGAGGCAGAAGGATTGCAAGTTCTACATCAGACCCTGTTACAAGAGGGTCTTTCAAAAGTAAACAAGTAAATAACAACAAAATAACAGGATGGAAGTGTGTGCTGAGCCCTCCCAGAGCAGGGAGAATGCTGGGAACATAAAGAGCTTGCTGACTTTCATTCGCTCATTCATTTATTCATTCATTCATTTGTTCATCCACCTTGTACACACTGGCTGCTGGCTGGGTACGGATGCTATTAGGTACATGACAACTGAAATCTGAACCCAGCAGATTTGGTTAGGCTCTCCCTTGCCCCTGGAGAGCTTCTTTTCTAGCTGAGCCTACAACTGCACAGGCATCTTGTCCAACAAAAACGTGCTGAGTGCCCAAGTTATGACAGAAAATTGAGTGCATGCAGAAAGAAAGAAAACTAAGCCGTAGAGATAATAAAGACTCACATAATTCTACACTAAGCCAAAATGTTAAATATAAATCTGGATCAGCAAACTGAATTATTGGAGGCAGTTCCTCTCTGAAATTCATCACCAGGAACTTTTGCTCGGGGTCTTTACGAGCCATTGGCATGCGCCTTCTGAGGTAGTTATTTGTACGGAGGTAGCAGGTGTGAGATGTGAGACACAGCCCAGACACAAGCTTCCTCCACTTACCCTGTGCCCCACCTGTGACCTGCCAAAGAGCACCTCAGAGACATCAAGCCCATCAAAGTTCCGGTTTGGAGGCAAGCTGGCTCCTGCCAGGGCTATCGCCGTGGGGAAGATGTCTAGCATGCTGCAAAAAGAACAAGACACAGTTGGCCTCAACTCCTCCAACTCTCCCAGGATTTCCTGTGATCAAACCCCACCCAAAGCAGCCCAGAGCGCAAGCCAGCAGCCTCTCCTACAGCCCATGTCATTTCTCTTTTGTTCTACCTGGATTTCTGCTACAAGAAGCAAGAGGTGGCCAGGTGTTGCCTAGGCTCAAATTCGGCCTTACCACCTAAGATCCAATTCTGCGGTCTCCGATTCTGTAAACTGTGTGGTTTAATAACAATCACTGCCTCACAGAGTGGATGTGTGGGTAAAACATGCAGGGAAGATATACAGAAGGAGCCTGGCACGTGCTGGCTGTTTGTCTTACAAGTACCAACAGGGTCACACCTTTGAACCCAAGGACTAAGAGTTGGCCCTGCCTTATCAGGAGTGGTGGATGGCAGGGTGGCAGGTGTCTGCAAGAAAACACTTCACTTTCCATCGCCTCAGTCTCCCTCTCATGAATATTTAGTCTTTAACTGAAGTATGTGAAATTTTAGTTATGACATGTGAAATATTCCAGTTCTCTGACCTAACTTTAATTCTTTTCTGCCCATTACAAAATAGTGATTTTTATTTTTTATTTTTTTCTTTGTATTGTTTTGGAGCCTGTCCTGGAACTCACTCTGGAGACCAGGCTGGCCTCAAACTCACAGAAATCCACCTGCCTCTGCCTCCCAAGTGCTGGGATTAAAGGCATGCGTCACCACTGCCTGGCAATAGTGAATGTTTTATGAGAAAAAACTTAGAACACACAGAAATATAAAAAAGAAAATAACACATAACTAGTCCACCACTTGAGGGTAATTACTGTTAATATTTTATTATTTGAAGAATAAATTCTGGGGGCTGAAGAAATGGCTCAGTAGTTAAGAATACTGACTGTTCTTCCAGAGGACCCGGGTTCAATTCCCAGCATCCACATGGTTGCTCACAACTGTCTGCAACTCCAGTTCCAAAAGATCTGATGCCCTTATACAGGCACACATGCAGGTAAAACACCAATGTGTGTGAAATAAAAATAGATAAATAAATAAATAAATAAATAAATAAATATTGGAACTCCTGTGTGTACTGTGTGTACATGTGTGCATGCTTGCCCACATGTAATGTGTGGAGATTAGAGGCTAACATCAACTGTCTTCGCCTCCCACTCTACATCTTGTTTTCCGAGACAGGGTCTCTTGATATTTCAGCTTAACTGGCCAGTGAGGCCCCAGGATGCTTTTCCTTCCAGCACTGGGGTTCCAGATGTGCCTTGGTGTCCTGCTTGTACACAAGTGCTGGGAATCCAAACCCATGCCCTCATGCTTGAGTAGCAAGAACTTTACCCACTGAGCCATCTCCCCAACCCACCCACTATTAAGATGTTTGGTGGGTCTTGTTAATGTGATTTTATTCCTTTCTGTTTTGTTTGTTGTTTGTTAAGACAGTGTTTCATGTACCCGGACCGGCCTTGAATCCCTGATCCTCTTGCCTCCACTTTATGAGGGCTAAGATTACAGACTTGTGTCATGTGATTTTTTTTTTTTTTTTAAGTCATGTGGAACTTTACCACACTGCCTACTGTGCTCATATCACGAGATGGGGATAGGTCATCAGGAAGAGCAGAGGGGCTGTCCTTTCAACAGAGCAGTTTATAGAAGAGCCAAGGGAGCTGAGAACCAGTGGGACTTGCCAGAGCTGGGGCTGGGCCAACATGAATTCTGTCATGGGTTAGATTTTCCCAGAAAAGAGGTCCTGGTACCCAGAGACTGGGACAGCATCAGAATTCAGGATCACAGGTGGGAAAGCTCTTAGGGCTATGTCTTCCCAATTTATCTGCCCTGAGTTCTAGGGAGTGGCTCTCTGCCTCCCACAGAGGCTACACATGTGTGGCAACTCCAATCTTTCCACATCCTTCCCCTCTCCAGGGCTCTGCCTATGACCTGTGGCAGAATTTCTTGTTGACTGTGGGACAAAGTGTTTCTGTTTGCCGGGAGCATTCACAGTTCACAAAACTTTCGGCTTATCTCTTGAGATAGGCACTCCAGGAGCTGGCATCCCACACTGGTGCACAGTCAAGGTATGCAGAGTCAGCACTCGGCAGAGTACAGAACAGTCTGGAAACCTGTCCAGAGTCCAAGGTTCCTGCCACAAACCAGGAAGCAAAGAGATCTACAGTGTGGTCTAAAAAGACTGAAGTGCTCCCTCTCTCTCTCTCTCTCTCTCTCTCTCTCTCTCTCTCTCTCTCTCTCTCTCTCTCTCACACACACACACACACACACACACACACCCCTAACAGAGATCAGTATCAAACCCATAAGCAAGAAAAACAGGATCTACAATGTACAACAGATTGTTTTAATTTGTGTGCATATGAGCACACGTGTGGGGGTTTGCACACCTCTGTGGAGGTGTCTACACATCTGTATGCACACACAGAAGCTGGTAAAAATGTGTTAGTTCTTCTCTGTCACTCTCCATTTCTTTGAGGCAGCATCTCTTCCTGAACCTGGGACTTGTGTGTTCTCTGTGAGTCTGGAAGCCAGCAAGCCCTAGTGATTCTCCTCACTGTGTCTTACCCTGTCCACCTTGGAGCTGAGGTTACAGGCATCCAGCTTGTTATGTGGGTGATAGGATCGAAAGCCCAGTCTTCTTGGTTGTTCAGAAAACGCTCTTGAACAACACACACACACACACACACACACACACACACACACACACACACACTCACACACACACAAATGTTAGATTTTGAAATGGACTGGGGAGATAGCTCAGCTATGAAAGTGCTTGCCTTGCAAGCATGAAAACCTGTGTTTGGTTCCCAGATCCCATGTTACAAAAATCTGGGCAGCAGAATCCTCCCAGCTCTGGGGAGATGGAGAGGAGTAAATCCTTGGGCCTCACTGGCCAGTCAGCCTAGCCTAATGAGTTTTAGGCCAGTGCTTGAGCAACAGCTGAGGTTGTCCTCTGGCCTCCCTACACATGTGCGAGCACTCACACACACACACACACATACTTACACACACATACACTCACACAGACTCACACATATACAGTCACACACACATGCATTCACACATGCATACACTCACACTCACACTCATACATACATACTCATACACACATACACACTCATACACAGACATGCTTTCACACATACTCACATACATACACTTAAACATACACACACACATACAATCTCAAAATACTCTCACACATACATACACTCACAAACATACACACTCACACACAAATTTGAAGAAGACTGCAGGCTTTCTTTTTCCATCTTAAGAGACATCAGCATCACAGACAGGCCAAACTAGGAAAACAGACCCTGCATTACACTTTCAGAATGAATTACATCCTTTCTTTTTCCTGTCTTTTTTTCTCCTCTGAATCCTGAGGTTTGGCGTCCTGACTACACAGCACTAACTTAAATCTAATGCTCAGGGAATCCCGGTGTGACACAGTCTGGCATGCCTTTCAGAGGAGTCTAGTCTCCCAGAACTCAACAAGAACTTTCACCCACAAAGAAAACTTCTTCGACAGGTCTGGCGACTCACACTGCTCAAGGTAGGGCAGTCCAGTGTGGGCATGCCCAGGCAGTCAGCAAGTCACTCCTCAGAGAACGGCAGAAGCCCAGCCCCTGAGTTTAGCCCTGGGAGAGGCAAATGCTCCCTGGAACACACCAACCAAAGGCTGGGCCTTCCTGCATAGGAACCTGGAGGGCAGATCTGTCTTATGGAGACTACTGGTGACCCTCCAAACCTCAGTTTTAACCCAAGAAACAGGTCCTGGAAGTCTTTGAAACCTTGAAGAAATAGGGCAAACGAGTAAGCAAAGCTCCAAACCTGCAGAACCCAACACTGCACTTTGTGATGCTGGGCCATCTGTCAGAGCTGCATTCTGACCCAGGGGGGCACTTTTGCTTTCACAGGTTTCTTCCTCTATTATAAAAGAGGGGCCAGAAAGATGGCACAGCTCTAGCCAAGGACCTAAGTTTCCTAGCACCCACATCAGGCAGCCCACAACTTCCTGTAACGTCAGCCTCTGTGAGCACCTACACTCACATGTACATTTCCCTACACACATACGGAGAATTTGAAAACATCTTAAAAACAGAAGGAAATTACATTTTACAACTATTGACATAAAGACAAATATATCATAGACCAGTTTATTCCACTTTAAAGTATTTTTCTTTTCCTTTCTTCTTTGTTCTCTCTCTCTCTCTCTCTCTCTCTCTCTCTCTGTGTGTGTGTGTGTGTGTGTGTGTGTGTGTGTGTGTGTGAGTGGGGATGTGGTACGCATTCATTTATGTGCAGGCACACATTCAGCACATCACTAGAAGGCAGAAGAGGATTCCTTTTCTATCGCTCGCCACTGTGTTCGCTAGAGACAGGGCCTTTCACTGAATATGGAGGTAGGCTGGCAGCTGACAAGCCTCAATGATTCTGCTGTCTCCATCCATGCTTTGGGGATACAGGCATGCACTTGGCTTTTTTCAGGATTTGTATTGGGTTCTGGGGATTCAAACTTGGGTCCTGTGCTGTACAAGTATTCCTACCCACTGAGAAATCTCCCTAGCCCTAAGCGTTTTCTGTTTTTAAAGACAAGACTGTCATGTGTCCAAGGCTGACCTCTAGAGTGCTCATATTACAGGCATGTGCTAACAAACTCTGCCTATGCAGTGTTGGGATCAAACCCTGGGCTCTGTGTAAGCCAGGCAAACATTCCACCAACCGAGCGACACCCTAGACCCCTGACGTGAACACTTTATGGGCTCTGGCACTGTGCCTCATGGGCTTCTCCCCCCAAAGCACCACTTCCAGAGGTCATCTGATAGTGAGAGAGGAAGGCAGTGCCCACTCATGAAAGGAGAGGGCTGAGACAGGGGGCTTGCATGGTGAACAAAAGGCTAGCGTGGGAGCAGGCAGGGGACACCTTCCACGTTCTTCTATCTTTAAGAGATTATTTTCTTTCTCTTGTTTCTCTGAAGTTTGTTCTTAGGAGATGCATGTGTTTCTGTACATTGTCTTTAAATATAAGATCTCGCTATGTGGCTCAGGCTGCTTTGGATTCCTAAGTGCAAGCAATTGTTCTCCTGTCTGGCTCCTCCCAAGTTGCTGGGACCAAGGGCTTGCATAATCCCATCCAGCCTGTCGGTGCTCTCCTCCAAGTGAGGTGTCAAAGGGAGTAGAGATTGGGTGGTGATGAGGAGGATGCAGAAGGGCTCTGCCTGCTGCACCCCAAGCTATGCCAGCAGGAAGGGAGCTGAAGGGTCATGGGGCGGGGGCGGGAGGGGGGGCTTTCTTTTGGTAGAACATCCCTGGGCTCCAAGGCTGGGTGGGCCATAACGGAGATGTCACAACAGGCAGGGAGAGGCTAGGAAGGAGGGTTTCCTAGGAGCTAAGGGCAATTGAACTGGGGGAAATATGACCCAAAGATGGAAAGAGAGGAGTGGGATATCAGGGAAGGGCTTGGGGGACTTGGACCAGGATAAAGGAGTGACTTTCATCTCCTCTCTCCCTGGAAGTAGAGGAGGTAAGTTCGGAAAGGCGCCAAGAATAGAAGAGATGAGAACAGAACCACCTCCAGTGGAGGAATGAACTGTCCCTAAGATATAGAAACAGGGTTTTTTTTTAGCATTTAATTGTAATTTTCTTTCGGTATTGTTATTCCCTCTCATTATCCCTGAAAAAGGGAGGTCTCCACCCCTTCCTGGTCTTAGTCACACTGCAGAGGCTTCAGGAGCTAGCCTGTGTTCATATTTGACTGGCAGCCCATCCCAGGGCCTCCCCACCCTTGAGTCTCTCCTACAGACAAGCCTGGCCCCAAGAGTACCCACTTCAGAGAAAACAGGGGTCCTAGAGCATCAGGGGATGTTGAACAACAAATAACAAATATCTCTTATGGACAGCATCTCTGCAGGCAGGAAAGAGACCTTGACCCATCTCCCTAAACCCTCACCACTGTCAGACTAGGAGAGAGCATATGGCCTTGAAAGAGGATATATGGCTGGGTACCACCCAGGATGCATCATGTAGACCACAGGACATGATGAGGACAAACTTTACAGCTCCTGTATCTGGACCCAATTCTATGTCTGCAGATGAGACAGAATCTACTGACCTTCACCCTTCTACTGAGCCACCGTCTTATTAGTATCAGCAGGGAGGGGCCCCTGGGGTAGGCTGGGGTTTCTCTGCAGCTTTAGCTGATTTTCCAGTGAGGTTGTTGCAAGAGCTTATCAGTTCAGTCAACTCCTGCTTGTTCCTGCTCTTGACAGGTGTGGTCTTCCATCCAGAACAGGGATGGAGATGCCTATCTCAGGTACAGAACCAGGTGTGATCCTCCATCCAGAGCAGGGATGGAAATGCCCATCTCAGGCACAGAACAGAACTTTCACCTTCTTTCATATGACTAAGAGAAATTTCTACTAAAGTTGTGGTTCTCAATTAGTGTCTTTTTGTCCTTCCAGGGAGCATGTGGCACTGCCTGGAGATACCTTGGTTGTCACAGTTACAAGGGAAAGGCCTGGCATCGTGTTAAACATCCCACAATGCATAGGACAGACCACCCCCCCACCCAAGGCAAAGAATTACCTGGCTCAAAATATATACAATGTTAAGTTTAATCTTGCACAGGACTTACTCTCAAAGCCTGAAGACATGATTACCAAATGGAGACAACCCATTATTTAACAAATATTTTCCTACTGGCTCCAACTATGGGTGAAATATTGCCCTGGAAACTAGGGAGGTAGTCATGAGTAAATCAGCTTGGAAGTTCAATTTTGAGAAGTCAACTTACCTTCAGAAGAATGGCTTTGGGAGCAAAGTAGAAAATTTGTGATAATTTTACTCTACAATTCCAGTGCAGGGTTTCTCAAAAATATTATTATACCATTGAGGCACCCATCCAAATATTAACACTGGGTATCACCAAAAGATAGCCAGTGAGGTTCATGCTAAATGCACCTAGCACATTCTTTTTCTTTTTTCTTTTTTCTTTCCTTTCCTTTCCTTTTCATGTATGTGAGTGCTCTGTCTGCATGCATCCAGAAGAGGGCATCAATCTCACTATAGATGGTTGTGAGGTATCATGTAGCTGCTGGTGATTGAACTCGGGGCTTTTGGAAGAGCAGCCAGTGCACTTAACAGCTGAGTCATGAGTCATTTCTCCAGCCCCACCCCCCACTCCCCCACCCCTTCTGCAGCACATACTTTTACAATTTAATTTGTATTATGTCTGTTTGTTTATTGTGTGTATGTGTTGGGGTCCACCAGCATTGCAGTGCACATGTAGAGGTCAGAGGACAACTTGCAGGAGTCAGTTCTCTCCTACCATCATGCATGAACCAGGGATGGAACTCAGCTCACCAGGCTTAGCAGCGAGCACCTTTGTGGGCTAAACCATCTTGGTGCTTCCCACACATGTCTCCCCAAACACTCTTTTTCAAAGTTTCCTGTATTCATGACAGTATGTCTATTAACTTGACTACTTGAAGATGCCATAATCTCTTGGGCCATCTGAATAGAAGCTGCAAGAACTCCAGCTACAAGGAAGTTACCCCTGCTGTAGAAGTACTGAAACAGGTGACAAGCCTGGGTTTCCACGAAATGGAATGTGAGCCCTCCATTCTAGAACACGGATCAAAATCTTGTTCCCGTAGGTGATGGGGAATGTACTTCTCTATATGTTCATCTTATTGATTGTTGAATAAAGTACTGTTTGGCCAATGAGGCAGCAAGTTAGACGGGACTAGGAGTCAAAGAGGATTCTGGGAAATGTAGTAGAGAAGTGGTGATCCAGGCAGGAAGTGACATAGCAAGGGGACTCATATTTAAGCAAGGACAAGCAGGAAGTGGACCCCCTTTTTTTTCCCCTCCTCTCTTCCTCCAGATTCACGATGTGATCCTCCGGCAAGGGAGGACACCAATGGAAGGCGTCTGATAAGATAAGTCTTATAAAATATATAGATTTATGATAATTAAGACTGAGCTTGCAGATGAGAAATCCTAGTCATTGGCCAAGCAGCATTTGTACCTAATAGAAGTCTCTGTATTATTTTGCCCATCCATGTGGCAGGAAGGACTCAGGCGGCTGGTGGAGACTGCCCATGTGGTGGTAGGGTTAGGGTGGCTTTTGGCAGAAAGACTTATCGTAACACCTAGGTGCTGACAGGAGGGGGGCACAGGAACAAGGCAGTAAGAAGCCTTGCCCAGTCACCTGCATGGATTGGTATGAGAGAAAGAACAGAGAAAATGCAGCTACCATTCAGACTAACTTCCCACCAAAATATTCTAAGAAGGGCTGACACTCTCCTCTAGTTTTCTTCTGATAAAATGCCACAGGCCCTCAGGAAAATGCTATCTCTATGGAGAACTCTCTTTAGTCACCAATTACAGCCTCAGCCATTGTCCTCTCAGTATCAGTAAGACAATAGTTTATTGTGGTACAGTAGTTGATGGCAGGTACAAACACAATTCTCAGATACAAAGCCACTGCTTATGCTTCAGCAGCCAAAAGCCAAGCCTTGAAGTCTATGGAGTTATTTGCGCATGTGCAGCCCAGCACTTGCCCTAGCTCTTGATAAGCAACTTGAAAACACAAAGTCACATCCATAAAAGTAGCCCTCCTGGTCTTCTTTGAGTCAGCCTGACACCACAGATTCCAAGCTGTGTGGCTGTTGTCCCTCCTGCTGGCTCCCTCTGATGCCCCCTCCTGAGAGCACAATGATGACCCACAAACCCCCACGGGATTTGAGGACTGGCAGGGGTGATGCCTACTGGCCTATTTCTGTGGCTGTCAGGACTGCCCGCCCCTCCTGCCCTTGGCATCTGTTTCAGCCCTTCCTCCCCACTAGATCCAGAGATGCTGGAAGGTGTTGGTGGTGCTTGCTTTCCTCTGGCTGCCATTGTTCTCCTGCCAGAACCTATCAGGTTGGTGCCAAAGAACCTCTCAAGCAGGCAGCCAGTATTGTTCTGAGCACAGGAGTAAGTACTTCTTTGGTGGCTCTGCTGTGCTGGTGAGTACAAGGCAGAACCAGACAGGAATGACCCATCTGGATTAGTAAGAAGATGGGCTTGGGAGAGAGTACAGTTGGTAAAATGCTTGCCACACAAGTTTAAGACCCTTGTTGGATCCCCAGCAGCCATGTAAAAAGTTGGGTATGGCAACAGGCACTTGTAGTCTCAGTGGTGGGTAGGCAAAGGCAGAAGAATCCCTGGGGCTTGCTGGCCAGGTAGCCTAACCAAATCATTGATCCCCCAGATCACAGTGAGACCCTGTCTGATAGAGAAAGGTGAGGAACTGGGAGAATGGCTCAGAGGACCTATGTTTGGTTCCCAGCCCCCACATGATGGCTCACAACTGTCTGTAACTCCAGTGCCCTGAGATCTGATGTCATCACCTTCTGGCCTCCACAACAGTGTACATACATGGTAAACATAAAATGCATGTAGGCAGAGCCCTCTCACATGTGCAAATCTTAAAAATTAAGTAGAGTTATAAAACAAAACACAAGGTGGGTGGTTTCAGAAAAATGACTCCAATGATTAACTTCTGGCCTTTCTATACACATGCATGTACACACACACACACACACACACACACACACACACATCCCACATGCACACATACACCAAATATATAAATAAACAAATACTTTTTAAATGACTTAGTGAGGGGTTCCAACTATAAGTCAGGGATCCTTAATTTCCATGGCAATGTTTCCAGAGATCCATCGCAGTCAGATTTTCCACCAAGAAACCGACCTTATCTATTTGCTTTAATACAGTGGAGAGGCGTCATACATACAGTGGAGAGATGCCATACATACACCTCTGCAGCCGACTTTACTATAAGGAATTACTTTATAGGCAAATCCACACTGCTGCCTTCAGAGCTTGTGCTTAAGTAGAATTCCTGGCTAACAAAGGAACCAATGAGCAGTGAGTTTGCCAAGATCTCCAGCCGCCCATGTGTCCACATCAGCTCCAGTTCTAACCCCGACAGCTAAAGGTCATTCAGATCTCCTACCTTAATAAGGCGGTGCTAGTGGCATTGGCTGGAACTCTGCCAGGCCAGTAAGCCAGTGCTGGGACCCGATGCCCACCTTCCCAGGTGGTCTGCTTGGCTGAACTTCCGCCTATGAGAAGAAGCAATTGTTTCATGAGTATCAGTCAAATGGGAGGCCCCTTTTTCAGATAAGAGCTGGCCTGTGGGAGAACAGTCCCTCTCTAAGAGTGTCCAATAATTCCAACAGAGAAATGGCTTTCTTTTAAAAAAAAAAAATTTACTGCCCAGATATTTGTCCCCCAACTAGTTAATGACTTCCAGCACAAGCTTTGATTTTACTGGACTTAACATAAACAAACAGAGCCCTCTGCTAATTGTGTCAGTTCGTCTCATGACACCCCCACTTTAAACTGTTCTATTTTATTCCTTGCTTCTCATGTGTCCCTGCACTATGAGATTCAAGACATCCTGGGTGCTTAAAGAGTCTTTGTTGAATAAATGAATTCGTCCTCCAGTTGACCGTGTGATGAAAGAAAGAGAGAACAGGCCCCTCCAAGTTGTTCACACCTACCGAGTGTGAATGAAGCCCTTGGTTCGATCCCTAGTACTGAAAAACAGTTAAATAAAAGCTACAATTCTTTGGAAGAGACCCAATGCCTGTTTGATCTCATGCAGATTTATTGTTTTGCTTTGTTTTCTCTTGAAAAAAAAAAAAAAAAAGAACCGTTCTGATGAGACAGTATCAGCCATCTTTCTGAGTGCTTGTCTCTTGCTGGAGGTAAGAATATCCCGCGTGCAATCTGTGAACTTTCACATTAGTAATGGTAGGCATTATTTTTGTAGCCAAGTCAAAAGTGACCACCAATATAATGACAGCCTGTGGGCTGGAAGCGATGAGGTCATGTTTTCAGAAAACATCCTGAATACACATGTTGCGTTGAATTAACCATGACGGGCTCCACCACTCCTACACACACATACCCCACCCTCATCCCCAGTTGAGCCAGAGGCCAGGGATTCCGCAAGGTTCGCGTGTAAGAAGTTCTTCCAAGGCAAGCGCTCTATGTGGCTCACACACACTGTGGTCATGCAACTTCCCCAAGTTTGGCTAGTGTAAATTATAAAAGCAATCAAGGGTGGGGAGGCGAGGCTACCAAGACGAAGGCTTCCTCCCTCTGTGCTCTCATCGCCACAAACAGAACCTTTGATGTCCCTGGCTCAGTACACCAGACCGGAAGTGCTCCACATTCCTGGGACAGTCACACAAGGAGCTCTGGAGTCCCCCAAGTGTTGACAGAAGAAGCAGAACACAAAACAGCCCCTACCCTATGGGCTGTTTACATTCAAGAGTGTTGGGCTGAAGAAATAAACTAAATTCAGTCACTACAGACTGAAAAGTTCTTCAATCTGGTCTGCCACCGATCTTCTCTCCCCAAAACACACACAGAACAAGACCACTCCAATTATTCACGCACACAGAATAGGAAATCCAGAACTGTGACAGAGCACAAACAGAGTTTCCACGAGGGTTCAGGATTCATGGCAGTACTTCAGCTTAGGGCCAAACAGTAATGAGTCTGAGCACAGACATGTGCTGGGGAACCTGGGGGTCTTTCCAACCCTGGGAGGAGCATTTGCCTGGACACTCTTGGGATGAGTGGGTGGAAAGATGGAGCCCTTTTATTTACAAGCTGTGATGCATGACATTCAAAGGGCCCTGCTTAACCTTTGAGGCCAGATGCTAAAGCAAGGCCAAGGCTTTGGATCCAAGTAAATCATTATCTCCGACCAGAAGGCAGGAGCTGTTGCTCAGCTCTGTGAAAGCAA
This sequence comes from Cricetulus griseus, assembly GCF_003668045.3. Taxonomy (NCBI): domain Eukaryota; kingdom Metazoa; phylum Chordata; class Mammalia; order Rodentia; family Cricetidae; genus Cricetulus; species Cricetulus griseus. The sequence continues at coordinate 122,404,261 of NC_048600.1, read as the reverse complement.
AGGGACACCTGTTTTCTGTGATACTGTGGGCAGCTGTTTTGCAGGTGGCTGACCTTCCCAAGGGGTTTCTCAATGGAAATAGTTTCATTGTGTTTGTCATCTTTCAGCAAAGGGTCAGAAGCATGTCTGTCAACACAGTGGACAACCCACATGGAAAGTTCAGCAACCAAGAAAGCAGATTGGCCCATGGAGGCCCTTCAACATGACCATGTGGGAGGGGCTCCTCAGCTAATCTCCTGCACCTAGGTTCTAATCTTCACTGAAAGACATGATTGCTTATTCCAGCCATGTATATGATCCACCATCCTTGTATGCAAGGGAGATTTAGCTTGAATCCTGAGTTTGGGCAAGCACTTACAAAACTAAATATTTATCACCCACAATATGGACATTCCTCTGCTTCAAACCCCAGTTTCTCACCAGCCCTGCTAGGAGTGGAGTACGGTCTCCTCAGCATCTTCCATTGGCCTTCCGAGGGTGCGACTGTCAGCCCTGTGTGCTTATACAACTGGTTTTTTTGTTTTGTTTTGTGCTTTATCTTACTAGCAAGGACAGAGTCCAGAATAACTGCCTCTAGGCAGCTCTTTTATCCCTTATTCCAAGTTAAAGATAATAATACAAACAGCCGGGTGGTGGTGGCAGCACACGCCTTTAATTCTAGGACATGGCAGACAGAGGCAGGCAGATCTCTGTGAGTACAAGGCCAGCCTGGTCTACAGAGCAAGTTCTAGGACAGGCTCCAAAAGCTACACAGAGAAACCCTATTTCAAAACAACAAAAACAAAATTAGTAACATTAACAATAACATTGTCTATTAATGGAGCCTTTACCAAGCACCCAAGCACTAAATTTAAGAATGTAGCTAAGTGTTTTCCTATATTATTTCATTAGATTTAGATGACAACATTTTGTACATTTATTTGTGTGTGTGTGTGTGTGTGTGTGTGTGTGTGTGTGTGTGTGTGTGTGTGTACCTGTGCATGCTCACACCAAGGTATGCATGTGCAGGTCAGAGGACCACTCTTGGGAGCTGGTGCTATTCTTGCAGCACGTGTGTCCCCCTGAGGATCAAACTCACGTGTTTAGGTGTGGCTGCAAACATCCTTATCCATTTATCCATTGAGCCATCTCACCAGCCCTTTTGTACTATACACTATGATCTCCTTTTTTTTCTAATGGAAAAAAAAATCAAAAAGAGGTTAAGTAATCTTTTCAGTACTGAGGTCTGAATTTGGGGCCTTTCCTATGCTAGGAAGTGCTCTACCACTGAGTTTGAGTTATATCAGTAGCCCCACTGTAACGAAAAACCTTTACTCCAAAGCCACCCTAGCCCTGTTGCCACATGGGCCTTTCTGCCAGGCCGCCCGAGTTCCGCCTGCCGCCACGTTAAGGTCCCAAGTAAAAGACAGAGACTTATATTAGGTACAATGCTGCTGGCCAATCCCTAGGATTTCTTACTTACTAGCTCAGTCTTAATTATCATCCATAATCGTAAGACTTATCTTATAGAGGATGCTTTCTGCTGACGTCCTCTTCCTGGGTCACAGGGCTGGGGTGTCTGTGGCAGAAAGACTTATTGTTACACCCTACCCCTTTTTTTTTAACTTTTAGTTTTGAAACCAGGTCTTACAAAGTTGCCTGGACTAGCCTTGAATTCACTACGAAGCCCAGGCTACTCTCAACTTGTCCGATCTGGTGCCTGGGATAACAGGAGTTATTGGTGGCTGAGTTTCAGTGGTTAGTAAATGCAGACCCAGTTTCACAGCCAGGACCTGCACCCATCAAACCTTCCAGATAGCGTCCACATCCTAAATTCATGTCAGAATCACAGGTGGGCTCCTTTAAAAGTACTGTGGTGAGGCCCTTCCCCTAGAGGCTATGATTAGCAGGCCTGCTGGCAGGAGGGGTGGCACATCAATGTCTTATAAAGCTATCCGGATGGGCTGGAGAGATGGCTCAGAGGTTAAGAGCACTGGCTGCTCTTCCTGAGTTCAATTCCCAGAAACCACATGGTGGCTCACAACCATCTGTAATATGACCTGGTGCCCTCTTCTGGCCTGGGCAGAACACTGTATACATAGTAAATAAATAAAAAATATATATATTAAAACAAGACAAAACAAAAAGCTGTCCCAGTAACGCAACTTGGACAGGACTCATTCCCAGGCTTGATGGCGAATCAGACACAATGCACTTCAAAGCCAGATGCAGCTTAGATGGCTTTTTTTCTTTTTCTTTTTTTTTTTTTTTTTTTGTATGTGAGTGTTCTGGCATCTGGGTGGCTATACAGGAGTATGGGCTTGAGGCCAGAGATCAACTTTTGGTTTTGGTTTGAGTTTTTGAGGCCCAAGGAAGCTAAGCAGCCTTCTCTTATTTAGGGGATATAATTTACAAATATGGGAGAGAATCTACCAGGTACAAAGGCCTGTGCCTGTAAGCCCAGCATTTGGGAATCTTAGACATAGGGATCGATTCTAGTTCAAGGCCAGCCTGGGATATATAATAACTTCTAGGCCAGACTGGGCCTCAGATTGGAACACTTTCTCATTTAAAAAAAGAAAGAAAGAAAATTAATTAATTAATTAATTAATCCTCAATAGACTTGAACTGTGACCCGTCTCTCCCCTTTTCACATCTGACTAACCAGGAAAACTTGGACTGTTTTCAGATCACGCTGGGGAACTGGGAATTGTCAGGAAGCTAAGACTTCTGGGCCCTGTGGCAGAAGCACGGCAGGCCAAACTACGGGGTTTCTGTTGGCCTAAGATTATGAGGAGGTCAGGAAGAGAGGAAGCCCTGGCTGGAACTTTACTCTCCTTGCCTAATTTAATCGTTGGGGAGTCAGATAGGACGGTCACTGTCCAGGCTTTTCCTCTGTCTCCTGAACCTTTCTTTCACTCTTTGAGACTCTTTTGCTTCCCTATGGTGGTTTTCAGGACAGAGCCACACTGGCACTGCCAGTGGGGCAAAGGGCAAGATCTGACTCTTGCTCCATATTTCGCATGGGCCCCCAGCACCTGCTCATCATACCCAGTGGCCTTGGTGTTTGCAGTGACTCATACCCAACACTTTGCTTCTTGAAGAGCTGCCTGCCTTTCTTCCTTCCTTCCTTCCTTCCTTCCTTCCTTCCTTCCTTCCTTCCTTCCTTCCTCCCTCCCTTCCTTTCCTTTCCTTTTTTTTTTTTTTTTTTGAGACAGGGTTTCTCTGTAGCTTTGGAGACTGTCGTGGAACTCGCTCTGTAAACCAGGCTGGCCTTGAACTCACAGAGCTCCACCTGCCTCAGTCTCCCGAGTGCTGGCATTAAAGCATTGCTACCCTCCTGCCCGGCTCATTGTGTGTTTCTTAATCTGACCAAACCTTTATTCCTTCTGCCATAAACATCACAAATATGACCTGATAAGTTACAGCAAGAAAAACAGCTAAGTCCATAGCTTAACCTTCTAGGTGCTTTTCGATTTAGAAAGCTATTTGTTAATTTAGATAAGCTTTAATACTTTGACCTGTGGCCCCGGTACATTAAAAGTGTGAGCTGTGTTTGGCTCTCTGTCCAGAGATGCTTGTCTATGGCCCCGACAATGTATTATTTCAATGCATTTGTGGTTAGTTACGATTCTAATTAAAGCAGAGCCTCTTACTTGAAGCAATAAATATTTAGCCTCAGCAACCAAAACATAAACAGAACCATGAATCATAAATTTGCTTTCTTGCTCTTCCCTCCCTGGCCTCAGAAGTGAAGTGACATTCCGAGACGACATAGCACAGCAGGGGCAAGCCGACCAACACTCCCTGCTGCCTACGCCTAGGAATGGCAAGCAGGCTTTCTCGGAAAAGGGCCCAACTGCCATGTCCTACTGAGTCAGAAGGATGAGCAGCTCAGTGAGAGTGCCAACCCCTGCATACAAGAGAATCCACCAGACAAGAGCTCATGTATAATTGGATTCCTGAACCCGGTAGGATGGCTCAGTGGTTAAGGGTGCTTGTCCACAAGCCTGATGACTTGAGTTCTATCCCTGGGACCCACATGGTGGAAAGAAAGAAACAACTCCTGAAGGTTGTCTTCTGATTTCCACACGTGTGCTGTGTCAGTTCAAAAGATTTTCACACAGAGGCTGGAGAGCTAAAGGCGCTTGTAGCCACGTCTAATGACCTGCGTTCAACTCCCAGTATCCATAAAGTAGAATGAGAGAACTGCCTCCTGCAAGCTATCATATGAATTCCACCTGTGCACCACAGTGCTACAGGGACACAGACACACACACACACACACACACACACACACTCTCGAAATATATATTTTTTTCAAAAATTTTGATTCCTGGGTTTTTCCCCCCAGAAAATTGGAATAATGATTTTAATGCCAGCAATGGTCTAAGAACCAGAATTTGAGAAGGATGAGCAGGGGGGTTCGAAGGACACCTTTAGAACCAGACAGCTCCAAGTCCTAAATCCAGAGCTTTGAATCAGATAGTCCTGGGCAGAATTCGTAACCCCCCCACCTCCATTTCTCAGCCATGAAGTGGAAAATGACTGAACTCACCTCCCAGGGCTGTGGGGACAGTTACATAAGATCGTGAATGTAAAGTCTGAAGCAAGGGACTTTTGTATAGCACCTGGCACACATGTGGACAACAGGAAGATCAAGATACCTACAGAAGGAAAACATCTCCAGCGGCCCCTCCTGGTGGCTGGCACACTAATGTATCAGTCCTCTGGGATATTCGATATTCTCCTTCTTAAACAAATTTGACCGTTATGGACGAGGCCAGTTTGCCAGCTCTGCCTGCAGCCGACAGATGTTAATGTGTATTCCTGGCTTGCTTGTCCTACACTGGCATTTCCATGTACAATTCCTGGAAAAGCCCACTGAAGGCCATCCTATATAACCTTCCAGAAAAGTAAGCTTCCTTCCTAAATGTAAACATACTTCCTCGCCAGGGATACCTATAGAATACTAGTTTCCTAAAAAGCACAGAGAAGCTAGGCTTCAATGGGTCCCAGAACTGTGGCTGGGCTGAGGTGGCTTGAACTGTGATGACAGGAATGGTCCACGAAGCCAGAGTCCAAAGGCTGAGAAAAAGACAGACTTCAACTTCCACAGAGTTCTTACCATAAGCCCTATCCTAGCCAGACCCTGCAGCTAACATTCCTTGTCCTGACTCTATCAGTGTGCACACAGCGTCTCTCACCTTTCCCCACCTTCTCCTTAGTCCCACAACAGGACAGGAGGCCCAGGATGCCAAGAGATCTTGCGTCCCAGTGGGAAGGTCTGATAAGGTCAGATTACAGACAAGCAAGGTCTCTTAGAAGTGCAGATGATGCCAAGTTAGCAGAATGTTTTCTCATCACCAAGCGAGAGAGGGGAAGGAACACTTCTGCTCTTCTAATAAAACAAGGGGAGATTTTCCAGACAGAGGAGCAGTTGGATGGGGTGGGGAGACAAGGTGTGGAGTCTGACCCTGGTGTGAGCCAGGTCCAGAGTGGGGAAAGAGATGTGATAGGCCAGGGGACTAGAGTGTGGGGACAGCAGGGACTTGCAGTCAGGTTGACTTTCATTGGCAGGTTAGCCTGATTTGCATTGCACCTACACACACACACACACACACACACACACACACACACACACACACTCCCTGTTCAGTTTCTACTCATCCCAAGATGGCCGGAAACATGCCAAGTAGAGCATCCTCACGCTAGCACAGGGTGAAAAGATGACTCCAGGAGACACTGCCTCATCCCATCAGCTGAGCTGGATGGACTAGCCAAGAAAGGAAAGGGGAGATGAGGAGGGGGGCCCTGGGAACAGGGGAAGATAGCACGAGGCTTGACGTAGCAAGCTGGCCTGGGGAAAAAGAAGCAGGGCTCCCAGTACTGTTTGTCCTGCTCCGTTACGAAAACACTGTCTTCTCTCTTTTGTGGACTCTTGAGACTGGCCTTACAGGGGCGTGTGTGGGCTTCCTAAGACAGCAACCTAGTTTAGGAGGAACAGGTGGTCCAGAGGGACCCAGCCCTCTTCACTCACAAACCTAGCTCCCTTCCAGTTGCAGGAAGGCGTCTCCCTGGCTTCCTACAGCCAGTCCCCTGCAGAGTTCCAGGCAATGAGGAAGGGGAGGCTGTGGAATGGTGGACAGAAAGCTCACTGGAGTATGGGGGGGGGTGTAAAATACTTTTACATAGTTTTCAGGCAAAGTTTACTTTGAGACCTTTGAAAACAAGTCAGTCCCCACCCCACCACCAGTTCAAGTTCTGTGCCCGCAGAAAGTCACAGAATTTATCAAAAAGCCTTGCCAAGAAGGTAGCTGGCCCCAGCTCTGAGCCATTTCCCAAGACAAGGACTCAGGCCGCTCTGAGGTCAGCCATGGGTTGTCTGCCTGATACTTTTGTTAGAAAGTCCTTCCCAGGGCTTGTTCCAGCCTAAATCTAGTTCTCCTTTTGGAGAAGGATGTACAGATTGTTTCTGCTATGAATATAGAAACTGAGTCTCATGGGGGTTAGTGATAGAAGTCACAGGCATCAGGCTAGGTGCCTGTCGAGTCCTCCATGTGACCCTACTCATTGTGTAATGAAGGAGGCCTGTCACCTTCCAACACAGAAGGACTGAGTTTCAAGTTCCTATTACATAGTTGAATTAAGATTCAAGCCCAAGTAAAGCTTCCAAGCCCATCGGCCTCTTTATCTTCCCATCCCTCCTCCCACTGATTTAGAAGACTTCTGATGGTCACGGGGACTAATGATGTTTACCTTGACAACCATGGAGTTCAAAGAAACAACACAGGACTTTCCAGACAGCTAAGCAATGACCAGGTTTTGAAAGGTGGGGGCACCCACAGTCACATGAGCTGTGGTATGAACCCAGATCTTTTGACCCTCTTCCATGACCAGCTGGCCTGGGGCAAAGCCTCCATCCTCCTCAGCCTCTATGTCCTACCAGGAATGAGTAGGAATACAGACTTCAAGTTCTCTCCCAACTCTGAAAGCAGAAGATCCTAATTCTGCTTCCCTTGTGGACAATACTTGGCTTGCTGGATAGAGTAGCATCTGCCTGTGATCTGAGCATTCATGGGGCTAATGCAGGAGGAGTCTGAGACTTCCTAGCAAACACACACACACACACACACACACACACACACACACACACACACACACACACACAAGCATTGCTGCTAGGATCCATTTTCCTGTGAGGAAGCCACAAAGCTAACAATCCAAGGAACTAAGTATTTTTTTGATATTGTGATTATTGTTATTGTTGTTATTTGTTTTGGCTTTTTGAGACAGTCCCCTTACACATCCCAGACTGACTCTGAACTCACTATGGAGACCAGGTCGGTCTCCAACTGGTGGTAGTCCTTCTGCCTCAGTCTCCTGAGTATTGAAATTACAAGCATTTCACCACCATGCCTAACTCAGGGAACCACAGGTCCAGAGATAAAAGCAACAGATTGGGATAGACAACATAGACAACAATGTTCTAGGCAGGTGGTTCTCAAAGTGACCAGTGATATCAGCATTGTCCTGGAGCACCTGGAGAAATGCAAAAACCACCATCATTAACTGATGACCTCTTGGGTGGAAACTCTGTTTTAGCATGATCCGAATAGGATCTTGTTTCTACACAACACAGCCTAAGAAGTGATATTATAGACCATGATTCCTTCAGGTCAGAGGTCTTGTTTGTCCTTGTATCCCTGGAAAAATGCACTGCTCCTGGCATACAACAGATTCTCGACAAATAGGAAGAACAGGAAACAGCAGGCACTCAACAAATGCTCAGACGAGGAAGGAAGGGCAGGACTGGGCTTGTTTTTATGTTGTTATGAGACAGTGTCTCACATATCTCAGCCAGCCTAGAACTTACTAGATAGCCAGGGGTAACCATGAACTTCTGATCCTCCTGCCTCCACTTCTGATCGCTGAGATTATAGGCATGAACCACCACACTTGGCTCATGTGATGCTGAGGATGGGCCAAAAGGCTGAGTTTCATGCCAGGCTAGCACCCCACTGACTGAGCTACAGGCCAGGCTAGCACCCCACTGACTGAGCTACAGGCCAGGCTAGCACCCCACTGACTGAGCTACAGGCCAGGCTAGCACCCCACTGACTGAGCTACAGGCCAGGCTAGCACCCCACTGACTGAGCTACAGGCCAGGCTAGCACCCCACTGACTGAGCTACAGGCCAGGCTAGCACCCCACTGACTGAGCTACAGGTCAGGCTAGCACCCCACTGACTGAGCTACAGGCTAGGCTAGCACCCCACTGACTGAGCTACATCCCACGCAAGCACTCTACAAACTAAGCTAAATCCCCATTCCACTTTCTACAGATTTAATGTGTGTGTGTGTGTGTGTGTGTGTGTGTGTGTTGTCAAACTCACATATGCTGAGCAATCACTCTACCAGTGAGCTATACCTCCAATCCCTCTTTCACATTTTTTTTGAAACAACAACAGTTTGCCATGGGATTGGGAATCACATGTAGACTCCCTCTTTTCTTTTCTTTCTTTCTTTCTTTCTTTCTTTCTTTCTTTCTTTCTTTCTTTCTTTCTCTCTCTCTCTCTCTCTCTCTCTCTCTCTCTCTCTCTCTCTTCTTTCTTTCTTTCTTTCTTTCTTTCTCTTTTTTTTTTGAGACAGGATTTCTCTGTGTAACAGCCCTAGCTGTCCTGGAACTAGCTCTGTAGACCAGGCTGGCCTTGAGCTCCCTTATAAAACCAGAGTAATCAATGTTAATCTTCTGTAGTTTTGCTACCTCATTCAAGATTTTTCTAAGGCATAAGCTTACTTTTATATAAGAAAGCTATACTTTGAAAACACATAGTTACATAAAGTACATGTGTAGACTTTGCATATTATTGTATAGCTTGTTTCATTCACTAAAAAATATCTCATGTAAATATTTCAAGTCAACAAACACCCATGGGTTTACTGACTCTTTGGTGTCCTTCTAAATGGTTAACTCCTTCAAACCTTCCCCTTGAGTATCTGAACTGTATCCAGCTAGGTCTTTAACCTACTGCAATGAGTGTCATGTATACGCACTGTGCCCTTGGCTAATTAGCTCTCTGCAACAAATGCTTTCAGGAGGAGCCTGCATCAAAAGGCACATGGAACTTTTCAAGCCTTTGCCCCACACAACTGTCCCCAGGTTGGCTGCTCCTCAGAAGGTCAGGTCCTTCTGCATTGAGAACTTTTCCAGAACAGATGGGAACTGAGCTCTAGGCTCAAGTACATTTACACAGAGCCAGAAATTGCTGTAGGAGGCCATTGGGTATGTGAGGACAGCACCACCTTTGACTACAGTGGCAAGCCTGGCATCTTCTCACCAACTGTGTGACCTTGGGCTCTATCTTTACTATAAATGAAGCCATTGCTAGTTACCTTTCACAGTTACAAGGCTTAGAAATGACATATATAATAGCCTTGCAGAGGGCCAGACATGGTGGCACACACACCTTTAACTCCAGCACTCCAGAAGCAGAGGCAGGAGGATCTCTGAATTCGAGGCCAGCCTAGTCTACCTAGTGAGTTCTAGGCCAGCCAAGGCTACATGATGGGACCCTGTCAAACAAAACAACAGCAACAAGAAATCCCAACATTATGGAGTTGTGCACTAAATATTTCTTGAATGGATGATGTGAACTAATTAATGGTTGAATGGAAGGGGTGGGAAAGAGAAGAAAATGGACAGAGGAAGAAAACACAGACAGCTGCATGAATGAAGGAAAGCCGCATGAATGAAGGAAAGCATATTGGCGAGACAGTTTATGAACAGGTCTGTCAGGATGAAGGTGGTCCTTACAGGGAAGAAGAGAAAGGAGAGAAAGAGATGGTCCATAATGAACACACAATTTCTCTCCATCCCAATTTGTTTCTTCTCTGAGAGTGGCTCTCGTGAGCCTCTATGTCCCTGCTTCATAACAGTGTCCTGAAGGCCAGGACACAAGACAGCTGGCCACAAGAAAAAACCCCATACCCAGCCAGCACTTGGCTTCCCAAGTGGGATCCATTCCCACTGGATGAGCTTTCAAATACCTTGATGGGTTTGCCACAATCCAAAGAAGGGACCCACGCTGCCTGCCAGCTCACACTTCTGAGCCCATGGGCCGTTGTCTCCTAGAAACCAGGAAAAGAACCAGGAGATGGTCAGTGGGCCTCTGGGAGACACTTTTTCTGAGCCCCTCTAGTCATAACCCTGTGCACAGCAGGGGTCAGACAGAAAGACAAACATGATCTCTACATTTGAAGTATTCCTCGTAGGCATGGATGTCAGTACATGGCTAGCCGGCATAGCCATAGACCTCCCCATCACCACTCAGCTAAAACTCTGTCTCGGTGATCCTATCTCTCTAGGCTCTATGAGAGATGGGGGTCTGCTCTAACCCAGTGAGCTCCATCCTTAACCTCTGCTCTCACAACCCACTTAGGTGGTGTCAGCAATCTATTACTGCTGTCATTAGAGCCCAGCCACTGTTCACTAAGCATCCTTGATGCATCTAGAACTCCACATACACCATCTTTTAACCTTATAATATATAGTGGAATAGATTTAGCTCTCCCATTAGCATATGTTAAAACCAGATCTCAACTTCATCCAAAACAGCTGCTACTCTTCTACAGAGAGACCTGAGACATAAAATATCTGTGTTATAACCCCTCATACACATACAACTTTGGATTTTTCTGACACAGAGTCTTGTATATACCCCAGGCTATCCTCAAATTCACTCTACAGCCTACCCTGGCTTTGAACTGGAGATCTTCTTGCCTTAAGACTTTGAAATGCTAAAACTCTTTTGTTATTGTTGTTTTAAATATTTATTTATTTAATGCACAGTGGTTTTTTGCCTGTATAAGTTCTGTGTGAGGGTGTTGGATCCCCTGGAACTGGAGTAATAGACAGTTATGAGTCACCATGTGGGTGCTGGGAACTGAACCCAGGTCCTCTGGAAAAACAACCAGTTCTCTTAACCACTGAGCCATCTCTCTGGCCCAAAGTTCTATGAAGTGCTGTACATTACCATGCCTGGCTATATGTGAGCCCTTTAAAGGGATCATTAATTCAGTTCCAGAGCCACCTAACTAAAGATATGACCAGTAGCAACCACAATCACTGGGACCAGGGAGGAGATGGTAAAGGACTCTTTAACAGGTAGGAGTAAGTCAACAGGCCCTAGTCAACATCTATAGGGCCAGCAAAGTCATGTTCTGCCAGTACAAATCTTTCTCCATGACTCAGTCATGGAGAACTCAATAGACAACAGGCTAAGCATTCAGGCAATCATCAAGTCCCCAAGTTCACAGTGAGCCCCTTCCTGGTTACAGATGTCACATGACTGGACTCTGCTCTCCATGGATCCTGCACAGTTATCTACTAGATCCCAGCCAGTTCAGGTGGACATCTCTACTTTACCTGTAATCCAGAGGAGTGTGTTTTCTTTTGCCATGTGGTCAACTTTGTCCTTGATCTGCCCAACCAGACTGTCCATCTCTTGGAGACTTGCACGGTAGGGCCTTTGGCTCCCTGGGTTTTCCAATGGCGGTGTCACAGACAAGGGCACATGCATGTGGGCCAGGCCCATATAGAGCAGGAAGGGTCTTCCGCTGGTACTGGAAGAAATGGGAGAACTCAGAGCCTCTTCGGGGTGGGGGGTTAGTCTTGTCTAGGGTCTCAACAGTCCTTCCTGAACTCAGAGAAAATCCACTACCACCCTGCCACAGGGCTTGCCCTGAAGGCTCAAAGATAATGTATTTGTCTACAATCTTCTAAAGAAATGGGGAAGTCATCTGGCTAGCCCATTAGAAAAGTACTGCACCATAACGATGGCTCGTATTCTGTGATAGTAAGAGCTATTATACAGGACTGTTGCTTAAGTCCATCCTTCCATTTTCCCTTTAAGGAAATAATTTAGAAACTTAGAGGGATCTAAGGACCTTCCTTCAAGTTACACAACTAGTAATAGAAAGTCTGGATTTCAACTCATCTGTCCAGAGCAAACCTTTGCTCTTTGCTGTACTTCAGAGTCCAAACATCCAGGCTACTGTGTTAATTCTAGGGGTTCCCAACCTTCCTAATGCCGTGACCCTTTAATACAGTTCCTCATGTTGTAGTGAACCCCAACCATACATTTATTTCATTGCTACTTCATAACTGTAATTGTACTATTGTTATGAATTGTAATGTAAATATCCAATATGCAGGATATTTGATTGTAATGTAAATATTTGATATGTACCCCCTGTAAAAGGGTTGTTTGACCCCTAAAGGGGTTGCAATTTTTTTTAAGATTTTATTTATTTATTATGTATATAACATTCTGCTTCTGTATATATCTGCACACCAGAAGAGGGAACCAGATCTCATAAAGGATGGTTGTGAGCCACCATGTGGTTGCTGGGAATTGAACTGAGGATCTCTGGAAGAGCAGTCAGTGCTCTTAACCTCTGAGCCATCTCTCCAGCCCCGGGTTGCAATTTTTGAGAACCACTGTTCCAGGAAATATAGCTATAAGGAATCCCTAAGATACGTGAGACCACAGGGGACATTCAGATTAAGGCTCTGTTCAATACTAAACCTGGAAAATTTGTGGTGACAGGCTTGAAGAAACTGGGACATCTAGCAAAGACTCCATGGTCTCAAGGGGCAGTCCTAGCTCTTTAGGAAATTGAGTTAGGAAGATCACAAGTTCAAGGCCTGACTGAGCTATACTGTGAGTTCAAGAGCATCCTAGGAAACTTAAGTGAATCCTTGTCTCAAAATGAAAAGGAAAAAAAAAATGGCCTGAGGTTGCACTTAAGTAGTATGCCTGCTTACTATACAAGGCCTGATGTTTAACCTCCAGCACAACTATCCCACCCTGTCCAACCCTGACGCCCTGCCTCCTCAGAAACTGTACATGCATGGTGCCTGTGCATCCATGCAGGCCAATACTCATACACCCAATAGAAATAAATGTTTCAAAAAGCTGTTGGAGTTGCTAACTTGAGTTTCTTTTTTAAAATCACTCAGTGAATTTTGGCTTGCCATCAGGACAGACTCCCCAGTCATTTCTAAAATGGTGTTAAGCACACTTCTGCCACTTTGTACTACGTTTGAGGCGGTATTTTCAACATGATGATAAAAGTGTAACATCGGTGAACTCTGAAGAGGCTTTCTGCCCTAGAGGATTTAAATCTTCATGCAAAAATAAACGAACACAATTTCATCATTCATTAAGGGTAAAATTACATGTATGCTACAGAATTGTTTAAAAATAATATTTCTGTGATTTATCATCAGTAAATAAATGCCTGATTTATGTACCTATTTTATATGCCTATGTACCTGGGGTGCTGTAAAAATTTCTTGGGGTGGGGCTGGAGAGATGGCTCAGTAGGTACGAATGGTTATCTCTCCTGCAGAGGACCCAGGTTCAGTCCCTAGCACCCACACTGGGCATCTCACAACTGCCTGTAACTCTCTCTCAGTCCATGGTATCAATAGCTCTTCTAACAGATTTCCTATTCCTCAGTGATCTGTTTCAGAGACCAAACAACAGTGGTGCACAACTGTAATCCAGCATTCAGTGGGTGAAGTCAGGAACACAGTATCATGCTTGACTACATACCAAGCTCAAGACTAGCATATGATATAAGACCCTGCCTCACAAAATAGATAATAAATACATGGATGGATAGATGGATGGATGGATGGATGGATGGATGGATGGATAGATAGATAGATAGATAGATAGATAGATAGATAGATAGATGTGAAGAGGATTGCATGATACCCAAGGAACAACCAGCTACTGGTATACTGTGCATGGTGACCATTCGAGGCAGGGGCATCACTAGGGAAGTTAGCTATGACTGCTAACAGGTTGTTATTTCATTTACTCAAAGATCCATTCTTCACCCCAGCATTCAAACAGGAAAAAGAAGAGGGAGGGAGATAGCCTGAATCTAGAACCCTGTCTGTTGGTGCTGGGTGGCATCTGGGGTGGGAACAACAACGGGGAGGGAGCATATCACCATGGTAGGAAGGAACAGGGAACAGGAGAGTAGGAACAGGAGAGGGTAATGAAGGCAAGGAAGCTTTTCAAAAGTCCCTTCCCTGGGGAGATACAAACAATGTCTGCTCCCTCCGTATAAGGTCCCAACAACAAACTAAAATATGATTTCACCCAAGTTCATCCTGGGGAATCAACAAGCTTATTGGGCCTAAAGAACATGAATTTGGAGTTGCCCAGAGGCGTGGTAGTGTTACAATAAATCTTTCCACCAAAAGCGCCCAAACTCTACTGCCACGTGGGCAGTCTCCACCAGCCGCCTGAGTTCTGCCCACCACGTGGATGGACAAAATAATACAGAGACATATTAGGTACAAATGCTGCTTGGCCAATAACAGATTTCTCATCTGTTAGCTCAGTCTTAATTATCATAAATCTATATATTTTATAAGACTTATCTTACCGGACGCCTTCCATTGGTGTCCCCCCTTGCCCGTGGATCACATGGTGCCTGGTTTAAGAGCAGAGGGGAAAAAGGGGGCACTTCCTGGTTGTCCTTCCTTATATATGAGTCTCCCTGCTATGTCACTTCCTGCCTGGATTACCACTTCTTACTACATTTCCCAGAATCCTCCTCGACTCCTAGTCCTGCCTAACTTGCTGCCTCATTGGCCAAACAGTACTTTATTCAACAATCAATAAGATAAACATACACAGAAGTACATTCCCCATCACCAGAGTAGCTGAACTGCAAAGTCTTCACCTAGCATGGAGATGGTTTCCCCAAATCATTGTAGATGGTACCCGTCTCAGTTTACCTCCCCAAGCCTCCATCCTAGCGCCTTCCAAGACATCGAGGACATGTGTAATTGGGGCAGTTCCCATGTACAAATAGCTGGATAGGCTGCTAGGATCTCAGGTGACCTCCTCACTCCTCCTTCTATGAGAGAATGCCAACAATGAGGCCATTCCTGGTGGCCTCCTGCAAGTAGACACGGCTGATCTGATGGAGACAGTGGCTATTGTGTTTAGAGCACCACGTTCTGCAATGGCAAATCAAGTAAAGGAAAGGACTCTGCGAAGCCTGGGCTCCAGCTCTTAAAGGTTTAGGTTTTCGTCTCTGTGTCATTAGGACCCTGTCCTGAACGACACATGTCTTAACTCAGACTGCTTGAACAGAAACACCACACTGGGTACATTAAAGCAAGTATTTACTCTCACAGTTCTAGCACATGGGAAGTCCAGTGTCTCCATTCTTAGACTCTTTCTCCCTTTCACCCTCAGGAGAGTGAGAAACTCATCGGTTCCTGATAAGGGCACTAATCCAATCACAGGGGCTCCATCCTCCCAAACCTGTCCAGACCGAAAAACCCTGCAAAGGTCCCCACCTCCTAATAATATCCTATCGGGTGAAGGTGTGTCCTACCCCTACCCCCTTAAGCCACATATACACAGGGTATCTATGAATGCTGCCAAACATAAATTCACTTAAAATATAAGATTTTTGTGTGCATATGTGACTGTCTTTGGTAACTTGCTTGTGCAGTTTGCAAATGTACATTTTGTAAATGACAACTGTGTCAAAAAGTTGGACAGGTCTTGTGTGACTGAGGGTTAGGGTTTTAACACTTGAACTGTAGGGGACATAGATATACAGTTCACAACATCTTGAGTATTGACCACATACCAGATTTCTCAGAAGACTCTGGCTTCAAACATACCAAGTCAGCATCTATTCTTATGCCCAACTAACTCACCCTTACTTTCCAAGCCCTCTGTGCCCTATTTCCAGGAAGGTATTAATCTGTTAGGGTTACTATTGCTGTGAAGAAACACCCTGACCAAAAACAAGTTAGGAAGGAAAGGGTTTATTTGGCATATACATCCACATCACAGTTCATCACTGGAGGAAGTCAGGCCAAGAACTCAAGCAGGACAGGAACCTGGAGGCAGGAGCTGATGCAGAGGCCATGGAGGGGTACTGCCTACTGGCTTGCTTCTCATGGCTTGCTCAGCCTGCTTTCTTATAGAACACAGGACCAGCAGCCAAGGGATGGCAGCACCCACAATGGGCTGAGCCCTCCTCCATCAATCACTAATTAAGAAAATGCCCTCAAGGCTTGTCTTAGCCTGATCTTATGGAGCAATTTTCTTAATTGACATTCTCTCCTCTCAAATGACTTTAGCTTTTGTCAAGTTGATATAAAACTAGTCAGCACAGATGTGAGCAGATCCAGGGGACTTTTCTGCTACGGTGAGAAAGTTATGGTTGAGCCAGTAGGTCAAATCTTACAGAAACCTGCATGCCCTATGATTACTTTCTGTAAAGTTAAAAAAAAAAAAAGGCCAACTCTTATTATTTCCTTTTTTGACATGGTGAGAACATCAGTTGATTTGTCTCTTAATGAGTCCCTTAACTGATGGATGCCAGGCTCCGCCACCCCTGCAGAGCAAGCATTACACAGTCCCCAGCCCCAGACAGCTGCCATCCCTCCTATCAGAAGGCTGAGACTGTAAAACAACAGGAAGCTGCCCTTGACGACTATGAAGCATCTGCCTGTCATATAGGGCAGAGGGAACTAGAGCCATTTCACAGCTGTAGGAAGCTGGGAGATGCTCAACCTCCCAGAGCGGAAAAAACTCCATCTATCCCAGCAGTCTGAGAAACACAGTGTTTCTCAGAAACTTCTGGGGAACCATTCAGACGGAACCTCTAAGGTCCTGGGATATGACTCTGAAATCTGAGCCTGAAGTAATGGCTTGCATTATGAAGAGCACACACAGATGACTGATTCTCACTGCCACTCCTGCCCTCCTTGATGATGTCTCTAGAAAAGTCCAACATGGCTGAGCAAGGGCTGTAGGACCCTGCACAGTCAGGAGTTGGTTTGCTCAGCCATCCACAGATGACGCCATCTGAATTCTGCATAAGCAGGCAGCCACACAGCACAGTTTTGTCTTCTTGCTCACTTCAGTTACAGCTGTGGGCCTAAGAGAAGTATCCCAGTGTGCCTCAGTCATTTAGGACCGTGGGAGAAAGATGAAATCAATCACACTTCCAGTCATTCTTTGTGGTGACAGGACAAGGATGCACAATGGCAGCCCTCACTCAGTGGTGTGGATTTTGTTGTCACTGCCGTGCTTTCCTTCTCTAAACATCAATTTAGTTTGTTCAGAAGTGCCACAGTGTGTGGAGTCAGAGGACAACTTTTGGGAATGGGTTTTCTCCTTCCACCCACCCGGTCCCAGGGATTCAACTCATACTGTCAGGCTTAGCAGCAAGTGTCGTTATCCACTGAGCCATCCCTAGCCCTCTTTTGGATGTTTTTAATTAGTAGTTTCTAACATTTTAAAGACTGTTTCCTGTCTCTTCCAGAAACTGGAAAGACCTGACACCCAGGCTCACATACCAGGTTCACCCACCATCAATGGCTGGAGCTAAGTAGCTACTGTTTACAATAGATGGGGTATGTTTGCCCCATACTCAGCCTGCTTTCTTCTTTTTGAAAGATTTTTCTTTAGATTCTGTATGATGTGTATGGGTATTTTGCCTGCATGTATGTCTCTGCACCACTTACATGTTGTGCCCTTGGAGACCAGAAGAATAAGATCTGGAACTGGAGTTGTAGGGGTTGTGAGATGCCATGTGGGTGCTGGAATTGAACCTGGAAACTCTGAAAGGACAGCCAACACTCTTTTTTTTTCTTTTTTTTTTCTTTTTTCTTTTTTCTTTTTTCTTTTTTTTTGATCATTTACCTGCAGACTTTATTTGGATCCCACCAGCCTCCACACTGTTATTTTCTGCATTGCCTTTAGTCATCATGTCTCTTTAGTCTTAAGACCCTAATGTTTAGTTGGGTTTACTCTTAAGTGGACAGCTAATACTCTTAACCACTGAGCTAACTCTTCAGACCTGCTTTGTGGGCCCTGTAGATGTGCGTATTCAGAACGCTGTGTGCGAGACTGGATAACAACACCCAAACATACCTGAAGTCCTGGAATTGGAGAACTTCCCTTCCGTGGCAAAGGGAACTTTACAGGTATAAGTAAGTTAAGACCTTGAGATGAGATCATCTTGATAGCTGACTTTTTGTTTTGTTTTTGGTCTTTTTTGTTGTTGTTGTTGTTGTTGCTGTTGTTAGCCATGAATTCTGTCTCTTGAGTTCCCGAGTGCTGAACTATGTCACCATATCTGGTTCTTGGTTGACTATTAATCACTAGTGTCCTTAAAAGAAGACTGGGTATGGTGACACATTCCAGCATCCGGGAGATCAGAAAATCAAGGACATGCTCAGTTGCATAGCAAGTTAGAGGTCAGCCTGGGCTACCGGGGACTCTGTCTAAAAGAGGAAGGGTAGGAACGCTTGACTACATGTAGAAATGACAAGGGATCAACAGAAGTAGAGATTAGAATGATGTGGCCATAAACCAAAGAAAGCCAGGCAGTGGTGACTCATGCCTTTAGTCCCAGCACTCAGGAGGCAGAAGCAGGCAGATCTCTTGAGTCCAAGGACAGGCTGGTTTATAGAAGGAGTTGGGCTACACAACCCTGTCTCAAAAGACAAACAAACAAAGAAACAAAGAAACAATTATAACAAACAAACAAAAGAAAGAAACAATTATTTTTGGAGACTCTAAAAAGAATGAGCCCTGTTTACACTTTGGTGATAGTCCTCTAAAACTGGCTTCAGACATCTAGCATCCAGATCTGAGGAGAACTTACTATGGTTACTATTGGTTTTAGCCACCACTTTGGTGATCATTTGTTATAGAAGCAGTAAAGAACTCATACTGCCTGCTAACAAATGAATTCAACAAATACCCTAAGTAAGTGTCCTGAATGCAGGGGGCAGGCCCTACCCTCAAGGAACTTGCACTCTAGTAGAAGGAAAAATGGCCAAAGCCATGGTGCTAATCAAGGCAGGACAGACAGAGGGTCACAGGAAAGCCAAAAACTTACCCGAGGAACTTCTAACCCAGGACCAGAGAGTTCATCAGGAGCATTCATGTTACTAGCATATGGGAGGCAGGCAGGTATGCTTGCTGAAGCATGAAACTCAGCCTCAGCCCTAACAGGCCTGGGGCAGGAGGACTTGGTGTGTGTGGAAGAGGGGACAAGAGCAGGGAGCTTGTCCTTACCTTGCCTGCTCAATGAACGCCACTGCCTTTTCTAAATACTTCCGTGCAAGGCCACTCAGGTTCACAGGCTGCTCCACGATGTTGAGGTTTTCATAGAGAGGAAGGGCCACATCTGTGTAACAGTCCCTCTCGGGGTTCCTGCATGAAAACACAGAGGGGAGCATTCATTTTCACATCCTAAATAATCACAGAACGCTTTAGTTAGGGCAGCAACACACATAGATACGAAACAGCTGGTCCCAAGAGACTTAGCAGATCGGCCATGGCTCTCCCTGCCCTTTGAATAGATGTTTGTGTTCCTTGGATGAGCCAGCCACCCTGCAAAATGGGATGAGATGCTCATGAGCCTGGGACATTACAGCTCCCATTTTGCGGACAGACACACTGAGGTCTGAACAGGCCAGTCCCACAGCCCACCAGCCCTCCTGCTGCTGACTTTCTCCACTGACCAGCCTCAGTGACAGTGGACATGCTGGCAACATTGCGTACTGTGGGTACTGTCCTAGGTCTGTGACCAGGATTTCATGTGGGAAAAAAAAAATCTGATAATAGGGCAGAATACACAAGATGGCCCATGGTAGTTTTAATTTTGAACCATGTTTGGAAATTTTGGAGAAACTGTATAACACTGAGTATAAAATGGAAGTCAGAAGGCTACCCCCTTCTTGAAGAAAACAAATCCCACTGTAGGTCCTCAGGTCGAAGGGCTGCACACCTCTTCCCCACCCCTACTCCCTGCTCCCCACCCCCGGCCACCATCTTGAGTGAGTTATCTTCCCTCCTGGAGGTTTACACTTGTCTAGAATGGGGTCACCTGTGCCCCTTAAGGGGATGCCGGGAGGACAAATGTTGGGACTCTGCCCAGGTCATCACCAAGGAGTGGGTGAAAGGACAAGAATCCTGCACTGTCACATACGCCCTCCCGAGGACAATTAGAGAAGGGTTGGGGACAATTTGAAACTCCACTACATACACATGTGTGTAATGCCCTGCTGTAGAAGTTTAGGGATAGTGTCAAGCTGGGTAAATCATTGGCAAACACTTTCTCCTTCTTTTTCTTTTTAGGAAAACACTGAAGCTAAAGAGATGGCTCAGCAGTTAGGAACACTTGCTGCTCTTACAGAGGATCCAGGTTCGGTTCCCAACACCCACATGAGGTGGCTCAAAACCACCTGTAACTTCAGCCCCAGGGATCCGGCACCCTCTTCTGGCCTCTTTGGGCACACAGATGTACACACATACACATAAAAATAAAACAAATCTTCACAAAAATAAAAATAAGAAGTTGTTGTGATGTTGGCTTGATTATTCTGTATTTTTGCTGGGGTTTTTGGCTTTTTATTGTCTGGATTTAATTCCACTACCATTTTGAGTCCATCCCAACAAGCCAGTGCTTTCAATTCTGTCTTATTATAATATAGATGAGAGAGAGAACGAGGGGGAGAAAGGGAGACATTGGTTGAGATATCTCATGCCATTGTATGGCCACATGGGGTTGCAGATGTGACCTACCTAGGCCACACAGCTACGTAAGAAGGCAGCATGACACATCGCAGTCTTTCACACTGTCACCTGGGAGGGGTCTGTTGCTTCATGTCTCTTGTGCACTGAGGTAATGTCATCCTCAACGTTGGTCCAACAGCCACAAGCTAAGAAGCAAACCTGGAGGGCATGGGCCCTAGACTTAGAGAGACTCAGACTAAAATGTCAATTCTTATCTCCTACCATCTCTGGTGTGACCTAGGCGAGGCAGATTGTTCCTGTGGACTACGGGTAAGGTGGGGAGTGTCCAGGATGTAACAACTTCTCAATAAAAAACCATTATTATATTAACTATTATGCTATTTAATGAGTCAGCTGAGACATTCCCCAAGCAGTTCAGACACCTGTGGCCTCAGGAATAACTACAGCACAGGCTCTGAGAGGGATGAGCACAGGGACTGAGCTAATTCGTTACCTCAATAAGGCTTAGCAACTGTCTCCCTCTCTGTGTGTGCGTCTGCCTCTTTCTCTGTCTGCCTGTCTCTGTCTTTCTCTCTCTCTCTTCTGCCTGTCTCTCTCTGCCTATGTCTCCCCATCTCTCTGTCTCTGTATTTTTCTCCCTTTATCTCTGTCTGTGTGTGTGTCTTCTCCCCCCGTCTGTCTCTCTTTGTGTATGTCTTTCTCTCTCCCCCCATCTCTGTGTGTGTCTTTCTCTCTCTCTCCTGTCTGTGTCTCTCAACCTATGTCTTCCCATCTGTCTTTGAATCTCTCCTTCTCTGTCTCTGTCTCTGTCTCTCTGTCTCTGTCTCTCTGTCTCTGTCTCTCTCTGTCTCTCTCTCTCTCTCTCTCTCTCTCTCTCTCTCTCTCTGTGTGTGTGTGTATGTGTGTGTGTGTGTGTGTGTCTATGTCCCAAGTCTGGGCTGGGGAAATAATAGCATGTAGTCTAGGAGCAAAGCCAGCAAGCAGAGGAGGGAGGCTCCACCTGTGTGAGATCTTGGCAGGCACCATGCTCTCCCCAGGTGAGCTAAACAATTCAGAGATTCTGGAAAATTCCAACATAAAAAAAATTGTTGTTCTCATCCTTGCATTGGAGAATAAATTAAAAAAAAAAAAAACCCTTTGCCCTGGATGTATTCTTTATCTCCCGTGCTGTCTCAACTGTCCATGTCTATCTCGTTCACTTATTCTAGAACTCATGTCTCCACTTTGACTTAAAGCCCACAGTCAATGCTTCCAACGGTCTTACCTCCATAGGCCATCGCTCTGTGGACATGCTGGACAGGGAGGGTAGTTGTAGCCGGGTGTGTCTGTGCAGCCCATGTCATGGCTATACGGGATTCCAAAGTAGTAATCAAAGCCTGGAAGAGGGGTGATGGGTTAGCACCCCCACTTGCTGCTTCTCAGCATGCCTGCCTCTTACACACACAACAGAATTTAATTTCCTGTGATTTAATATCGTGGTGTTCTAGTGTATGTAATTAAAAGAGGATTTGATTAATATCCCTTTGAAGTATGCAAAGAAAATCACTTTGCTGGGTTCTGGCTGTAAGACTAGCTTTGTGAAATGTCTTGTGAGGGGAGTTAACCCAGATTGGGAGGAAGTATCAAGAATTGCTGACCATCTAACATCCTCCACAGTTATGAACTCATGTGGTAAGTACTTGGTTTAAAAAGAGAGGAAGAGCCACTGCATACATGATAGCTTAAGGAATCCAAAATCTGCCTTGGGAAGCTTCTATGTGGGGCTAGTGAGATGGCTCAGCATCAAAGGTACTTACCAACAAGCCTAAAGATGTGAGTTCTGATGGGGAATGTCCTTCTGTGTTTGTTTATCTTATTGATTGTTGAATAAAGTACTGTTTGGGCAATGAGGCAGCAAGTTAGGCAGGACTAGGAGTCGAGGAGGGTTCTGGGAAATGTAGTAAAAAGAAGTCTTCTGATATAGGCAGGACGTGACAATAACAGGCAGACTCATATATAAGCAGGGACAAAAAGGAAGTCATCCATTCTCTCTTCCTCCTGCTCTCTGCTCTGATGTCACCATGTAGCCTGGGAAGACAGGATGCTTGCCACTGGCATCCAGTAAGTCTTATAAAATATATATAGATTTATGATAATTAAGACTGAGCTAGAAGATGAGAATTCCTAGTCATTGGCCAAGCAGCATTTGTACCTAATATACTTAAGTGTCTGTGTGTTACTTGGGACCTTAACGAGGCAGCAGACAGAACTTGGGAGGCCTGGTGGAAAGTGCCCACATGGCAGCAGGGCTCGGGCGGCTTGGTGGAAAGACTTGTTACAGAGTTCAATCAACAGAACTATGTGATAGAAGGAGAGAACTAAGTCCCAAGAGTTGACTGTTGTGGAATATTTGTTTAACAATGCAAAGATGTGTTGCATTTGTTTAACATGTAAAGATGTGTTGCTTTGCCTGCCTAAGATACCTGATTGGTCTAATAAAACTCTGGATGGCCAATAGCTAGGCAGTAGAGGGATAAGCTGGGCTGGAGGACAGAGAGAATAAGTAGGAGGAAAAAAGAGAGGGGATGGCACAATGAGGGAGAAAGAGAGGAGACATTCAGGGCCAGTTAGCCAGGTAGCTACCAGACAGACACAGGGTAGACTGTACAGAATGAAAGAAAGGTAAAAAGACCCGGGGAAAAATGTAGATGAAAAGAAACAGGTTTATTTAAGTTATAAGAGCTAGTGGAACAAGTGTAAAATAAGGCTGAACATTCATAAGGAATAAGAAGTCTCTGTGTCATGATTTGGGAGCTGGTTGGTGACCCAAAAGACAGCCTGTTACAATTGTCCTCTGACCTCCACATACATGACTCAGCACACGTGTGCAGGCACACACAAAAAATTAAATACAGAATTTATAACAACGAAAATAAGATATATTAAGCTGTGAGAAGCGGATGAGTCAGGTATGATGGTGTAGGCATATGATCCTAGCATAACAGAGGATGAGGTGAGAGGATCCTCAGTTTGAGGCTAGCCTGGACTACATACTGAGATCTTGGCTCATGATGAGAAGAAGGGTCAGAGGAGGAAGATATTCCCAGATGCAGCGGGTGTTGTGGACATAGCAACAACATCTCAATACACGTCCTAAAGGATAGATGTCTAAGCCAGGACTCTAAAGGTTGGGAAGTGGAATGGAATGAAGTAAGAAGGTCATGTTGTAACCCAAATTCCTTGTATTGAGGTTTCCCTGACACTGTCCCTCTACAACACAAGTTCTGAACTGGGCCTGGCAAGCAGGGAGGGTCGGTTGCCTCTTCAGCCCCTGCATGTGCCTCTTGCCTCTCTATCTGCACATGTCCGATCCCGTTTCTCATGTGGCTCATACCCTGGAAAGCCAGTGGCTTTGTCTGGAATTGCCTGCTCTGTAGCTCTTACCAATGAAGCTATACAGAAGTGGTCCAGCATAGTCGTAGCGCAGTTTCCTATAAAACGCCCCACCCCTCACCACCCCTGCTAGCCCCTTCCTCTTTCACAGCCCAATCCCAACCTCCAGACTCTCTGTCAGCCTGAATGACAAGATCTTCCCCTTCAGCACCGTGTTCCTTAAGTTGGACCGTTAGGCCCTCATTCACCAGTAGGTGGTTTACATTCCAGTTAGCTTTAACTATCAACTTGACACCGTGTAGAGTAAGCTGAGGGGGGGAGGTCTCAATTAAGGGCTTTCCCAGATCAGACTGGCTGTGAGCATGCCAAAGAGCAACTGTCTTGTTTGCTCATTGATGTAAGAGGACCCAGCCTACTGTGGGCACCACCATTCTTTAGGCAAGGCAGGCAGTTCCAGGCTCTGTAAGAAAGTTAACTAAACACAGGTTGGAAAGCAAGCTGACAAGCACCATTCCTCTGTAGTTTCTGCTTTAAGTTCCTGATTGACTTCCTTCAATTATGAACTATGACCTGGAAGTGTAAGCCAAACAAACCCTTTTCTCCTGAAGTTCCTTCTGATCATGGAATTTGTCCTAACAGCAGAAAAGAAACTAGACTAGTTTTACATGGGATGGCTGGTAAATGTTACCAGTACTAAAGAAAACCTGAGAGCTCCATGTCAACCTCTTTTGTACACATAGATTTGAATACCTCATAGGTAAATGACAGAGCCCTGAACGGTTGTCATCTTGTCAAGATGAGTAAATACTTCAGGTTTTGTTGGCAAGAAGTCTCTATGATGGCTTCTGATGTCACTGTAGCACAAAACACCCTTGGGCAATATGCACAAAGATGAGCACAACTGTTTCCAATAAAACTGTATTTACAGAAACAGCTTGCTGGATTTGGCCCACACTGTATACCAACTCTTAGTTCAGCTATCAACTGCCCTCAGCCTCCAGAGTTAGTGAGAAGCCTCAGTGTTTGCCGGAGCCCTGGTCTCTAACCAAGAGTAGAGGGGGAGTTTGGATGCATATGAAGAATGTGTGATGTTTGACATAATCCATGATGGGTTTGGAAGGCAATGTGGGGGTCCATGGGAACCAGGATAGTGTACATGGGCAGAATACAAAAGCAGGAGACAGAAGGTAGCAGCTAAGAAACCCCACAGTGGCTAAGCAAGAAGGCTTCCAGCACTATTTGGTACCAAGCCAGCAAATACGTAGACGATCTCTTTCTTCTCCCTTCCCATTCCTGGGTCAGACTCACAAGCCTGTCAGGGACCGTCTTCTTCTAAGCAGGGCACAGTCTCAGTATGCCTCTCTGCTCAGGACTCCAGAAACAGTGTTCAAAATGTCACCAATGGATCTAATCCAACCCATCACCCGGGGAGTGAGAGCTACTTTCTGGAGTAAGTTGTTGACAGGCCTGGTGTTCTTTTCCTCCAACGGCCATTTTTAAGGGTGTGGCTTCTTCTTCTGCCCCCTGTGATCCTTTAAAAGGATCCTTCAGGCACGATGCAACCCTTTGCACAGTTAGGGACAGACACTGGGACAAGGTGACAAAACAGTCTGAGACTATCACTAAAGGAAAAGGCCACCTATTTGTGTATAAAGTGGTAGAAGACAGACAGACAGACAGACAGACAGACAGACAGACAGACGTAAGGCCAAGGGCCTGACAGGGTAAATGGCTTTCTAAGGGGCAGTCTGCAGATTCCCATAAGCAAAGGGAAAAGCTAGGGAAAAGGCAGAGGCACAGACTGTAAATTGGAAAGAACACCCATATTTTGACATTAAGAGAGTATGTCACTGAGCAATTAGAGAATTGACAGCCTGATCTTGACTTTTCTTCTCCAAAGGTGAGAGGTCTGAGGATGCAAGCAGCTGCATCCTTAGGAGGAGGCCAAGAGGCAGCTTCCTCTATCTGGGTCCATAACACAGGTTCATGTCCCAGCAAACCATCAGATCATTTTTTTTAAAGACTTCTTTCTACCTGTACTGTCGGGAATTCCCAGAATGTTCCATATGGTGCAAAGAACTGGGAGATGGAGGGAGATGGATGGGTCCACAGTAAACTAGATTTTCAGGCAGACAGACAACAAGGTAGGATACCAGGGGAGGTTCTAGAAAGAGAGATGTGGTGCCCCACATGTACCTAAGTGACTTTTGAAGCAAAAATGTCCTAACAGAATATCCCAGGGGATACAAGGGCTTCAAATGCTCATGGAGTTCTTTACACAGGGAACATTATTTTGTGGTTCCCGGGGAACAAACTGCAAATGGATTCTTACCACGAAAATTGGGGTGATAAGAGCCATGGTGCCCAAGATGCCATTTGCCTGTGGAAAGAGAAAGAGAGAGACTTTCAGATAGGGCGCTGTGGAAACAAGGAGACTCTTCAAGAAGCTGATCACATACTCGGTTTTCAACACCTTCATACTTCAGTGAGGACAAAGAGAACCTTCCAGTGCCTGTGTGCTTGCTGAGCTATGCTCTCTGGGACCCCAAGAGACCCTACAGGGAGACAGGAGACAAGCAAGGCCCAGATGACTCAGGACCACATGGGAAAGATGAGCCGGGGATGGCCTCTCTTCCCAGGAGCCCAGTGATGCTGCCCAGCTGAGCCTATTCCTCCAGGGGCACATGACTTGTGATGCCCTGTGAAAGATGAAGATGGGTGCAGGCCCCCACCCTGCCCGGCCTCAGGATCTTTGTCTCTGGATAATGTCGTCAGCAGTGTGCAGAGGCCACAGGAGAGGCCACTTCCCCCAGTAGCTCTAGCACTGAGACACCCGCAGGGCAGCAAATGAGAAACTCAGCCACCTGCAGGTCCCGCTCCACCAGGGCACTCATTCTGCGGCGATAATTGGACGAGGCAGGGCAGAGCTCTGACAATATGAGAATCTCTGATCTGCTTGTTTGCTCTAAGGACTGGATCCCAGGAAACCGCTGCCAAGGCAAGCGGGCCAGAGATGTATAATCAGTCCAAAGATCTAAACTGTGGCAACCTTTGACAACGTGAAGGAGGGAAGCCAGCAAGCAGACACAGGGGTGTGACTCAGTAAACTATTTGATGTGGCCTTAATAAAACACAACCAAACTACCCTTTAAAGAAAACACTCAGAGCAAAAATAAAGTTAGTGAATCTAGATGGGCACCTGTACTCATCCCTTATCCCCCTCTTGCAACCACAAACTCTTTTGTTTTCTTAAGACAGGTAGCCCAGGCTGGCTTCAGATTTGAGATCTCTTCTCTCAACCTCCTGAGAGCTAAGCTATATACTGTCATGCCCAACTCTATTTTGTGGATCTGAAAAACAAGTTTTTTGTTTTTTAAGATGGGGTTACTTTTTATAGCTTTGGCTATCCTGGAACTAGCTCTGTAGACCAGGCTGACCTCAAACTCACAGAGATCTGCCTGCCTCTATTGGGGTTAAAGGTGTATGCCACCACCAAAACCAAAACCCAGCTGAAAAACAAGCATTTTAAAGAAATAATTAAGGATAAGTGTGGTGGTGCACACCTTTAGTACCAGCACTCAAAAAACTGGGGCAGGTATATCTCTAGGAGTTCCAGGTCAGCCTGGTCTACATTGAGTTCAAGGCCAGTCAGGACTGTATAGTAAGACCCTGTCTCAGAGAGAGAGAGAGAGAGAGAGATAGATAGATAGATAGATAGATAGATAGATAGATAGATAGATAGATAAGGAGGAGGGGGAGGGAGAAGGAAAGAAAGAAGGAAGGAAGGAATGAAGGGAGGGAGGGAGAAGGAAAGAAGGAAGGAAGGAAAGAAGGAAGGAAGGAAGGAAGGAAGGAAGGAAGGAAGGAAGGAAGGAGAGATGAAGGGAGCCTGGCATGGTGGCACATATTTATTTACAGTGCCTAAGATACTGAGACAGAAAGTTCAGATGTTTAAGGCCAGCTTACGTTATATAAGTAATGGGAGATGGCCTTCTGTATATACATTTCTCTTATTGGTTGATGAATAAAACACTGATTGGCTGATTGGCCAGGCAGGAAATATAGGCAGGGCTAGGAGATGAGAATTCTGGGAAATACAGGCAGACGGAGTCGTCATGTAGAAGAGAGGATGCTCCAGGCGTTCTCCAGTAAGCCAAGACCACATGGAAACACACAGATTAATAGAAATGAGTTACTAACTAAGACAGAACTAGCCAATAAGAAGCCCAAGCCACCGGCCAACATTTAATAATTAATATGTCTTTGTGTGTTAATTTGGGGCTGAAGGGCAGCGGGACCAGCTGGGACAAAGAACCTCATTACATATGAGAGTTCAAAGCTAGGATACACAGCAAGTCTTTCTGAAAACAAATACACATATTATTGTAAATATAAAATGATAGGAAGGAGAAGGGGTAAAATCACATGAACACAGACGAAGAACCGAAGCAGTGTTGAGCACTGTGAACAGACCCCAGAGCCCTTTTGTGGGTTTCATTCCTAAGCAAGTAGATGTTCTTATCTTATTCAGGGATCACAAAAGGTGAAGTTTGGATCAAGGGAAGGGGGAAGTTATACAGACACCTGTGATCAGTTGTTGCTTACTTGGTGTTTAAAGGCAAAAGGGAGCCATGATTCCAAAGCAAATGAAGAAGAGCCCAGCCCCCTGCTTTGTATAAGGCTCTAACATCAGGCAGTCCAGAGACCAAATCCGCCCTGGCTCCAGGGATTAAATGGACGTATCTAGTAAGTCTATCTAACAGGCAACCCCCAGTGGGAGCTTCATGTGCCCTCTTGGTACTGATGTCAGCATAATTACACCTCAGGGTAGGAGCAGGAGCCGGGAGGAGTATCCTAGTCAGGGTTCCTCCTGCTGTGATGAAACCCCATGACCAAAAGCAACTTGGGGAGGAAAGAGTTTGTTTGTTTTACACTTCCACATCACTGTTTATCACTGAAGGAAGACAGGATAGGAACTCAAGCTTGGCAGAAACCTGGAAGCAGAAGCTGATGCAAGGAAAGTGCTGCCTACTGGCTTGCTCCTCGAGTTTGCTCAGCCTGCTTTCTTATAGAACCTAGGGCCACCAGCCCAGGGATGGCCCCACCCACAATAGGCTTGTCCTTCCCCCACCAATTACTAATTAAGAAAATGCCCTATAGCTGTATCTTCCAGAGGCATTTTCTCAATTGAGGTTCCCTCTTTTCAGATGACTTTAGCCTGTGTCAGCTTGACATAAAACTAGCCACACAGGAAGCGAGGAAGAGAAAATAATCTTTAACTGGACTCTTCTTCTGCTGACCGGGGCATCTCCTTCTGAGACAACGGAGGTCATCCTGCACTTGTGCCTATAAAAGAATGCAAAGTCTTTGAACTCAGAGTGGAGAAGGAAACACCAGAGATGCCAGCCCTTGGTCTGTGTTAAGAAACCTCCTCCAAGCTAACACAGAAAGAAGGCTCCGGAGACCAGAGACTCATCCACAGGGACCCTCACTGTCACATGTCTGTTGGCACACCCTCCCTTGCCATTTCACTATGGTAGAAACAGGAATCCCACTGGAACCAGATCTTTGAAAGTAAACAAGCACAAACAGGCTAAGGAGGCTGCAGGAACTGCTGGGTGGTCTCCGAATCTGCAAGAAAGACAGGCAGGGGAGGCCCCAGCATCTGAGGTCAGATTCTGTGATGACAAGGACACCACCTGTCTCAGGCAGGAATGTGAAGCAGGTATCCTCAGGTTCAAGACCTAGTTTTCTTGCTCTACGATAGGAGAATAATAATCCTATGTAAATGAACGCATCCCAGGGTCAGAACACAGTTCACGGTGAGTAAGAGGTCCCTTAAAATACAGACACAAGGAAAGGAAACCTGGAATTCCAGCACACTGAGGCTGCAAACACGACTGTATGTTTGACCAGCCTGGGCTACATAGTAAGACCCTGTTTCAGAAACAAATAGGGCTAGGGATGCAGTTGGTAGAGTGCTTGCCTAGCATACGTGAAGCCCTGGGTCCCATCCCCAGGACCATGTAATACGGGACATGGTGGTACAGGCCTAAAATTCCAGCAGATCGTTGTCATCCTCAGCTATATAATGAGTTTGAGGCTGTCTTGGAACACATGAGACTCTGTTTCAGAAAACAAAACAGAGAGGAAGAGAGGAAGGAAACAAGGAAGAGAGGGAGGGGAAGAAGCGTTCGAACAGCGGGGAATTGGCTGCTGTTTTCCTAGCCTATATGCATGTCTTCATTCTAATAACATTTTGCAGTTTGGCGGGGTGGGGTAAGGTTAGGACTGTTTGCTATAGAGACAGCACCCAGTGCACTGTGCATTCTGGGTAGGTACTTTACCTAGTGCTCACCCCTAGCCTGGAGCCATCAGTTTGTTCTAGATGATCATGCCCAGGCCAAGTCAATTATTATAATCCTGTCCCCAGTTTCCCAGCCTTCTTTACAACCTCGTAGCCATGTTACCCAACCCTGAACGGTACCATTTAAGCCCAGTTCTTGGGAAGGACGGATTCTTATCTTAAACAAAAGATTCCATTTCTTGGTAAGAGTGGGTGGGTGCACGAGGCTGGGACCCATTCATTCTCTTCCCCTCCCCCTCCTTGAACCTAATTACAGTAGAGGACCCCAAAGCTGAGGCCCTGCAGCCACAGGCACACGCACAAAAGCCACATGCTCAGGATAGCAGAAGAATCTGGAAAAGCTCCCAACGGCATCTTTGAGCGTCTGACCTAATGGATGCAATCACTTACCACGAAGCTTATTATCATGGGAGGAAAGAGCTCTATACGCATTCTCAGACACTGTGGGGCCTTCCTGGTTATGGACAGCAAGCTGAGGACATCCCTACCGTACGTACCCAGCAAGAAACCAACAAAAGCGCAGAAGCGAGCAGACAAGGCAGCAGCCATCCAGAGACCCTGAGATCTTGAAGCAACTCCCCAGAGTACATTACCTATCATGGCAGTGACATAGCCAGCCTGCTGCAGCACCTCGGCCAAGGTGGTCTCATTTAGTGGAAGCCCCCCGACAGAGGTGACGGCAAAGTTGTGGGTGACTCCATTGCGTAGGCCTAGCCGGCCAGTAAGCAAAGAGGCTCGGGAAGGAGAGCAGGTGGAAGCGGCTGCATGGAAGTCCACAAACCTGCAAGGGAAGGCAACCAGCTCAGAACCTGGCCAGCTACAGGAAGCCAAAGGACTCGCTCGGGGACTGGAATGATAGCCCTGAGAAAACTGTAAAAATCGCCCATGGTGTGCAAGGAAAATGAAGCCTGGGAAGGAAACTAGTCCCAGGTTAACTCAGATTGACAGGGCCAATCGTCTTTATTTACAGATTCTGTATGTCAAAGTCACTCGCTTCAGGGAGTTTTTGAACCTCAAAATCAATATTTGAGCCTGGTTAGAATCACCCATGGATAGAAACAGACATGCAGGAGAGGATTTAGCAATTAAAAGGACAAACTGCTCTTGCAAAGGAGCAGAGTTCAGTTCCAGCACCCATGTTGGGCAGCCTGTAACTGCAGCCGGAGGAGATCCAACACCTCTTCTGGCTTCCATGGGCAATTGCCCCCATGTGCAACTACTCCCACACAGATACACATACACAAAATTAAAAATTAAAAAACTCTAGAAAAAGAAATAGACTAATAAAAATACGAGTTGCAGGGCCAGGAAGACAGCTAGCCAATAAAGTGCTTGATGCATGAACCCGGGCTCAAGTTCCCAGCACCCGTGTAAAAACCTAGCATAACAACAAGCATCTGCATCCTAGAGTGAGGGAAGTGGAGACAGGAGGATTCCCTGAGCTCCATGGCCAGCCTTCTAGCCTTTCTGAAGAAGTGGGCTCCAGGTTTGGTGAGAGATCCTGTTTCAAAACAATCAGTTGGGACCCGATTGATTGTCTAGTAGGTAAATATATTCCCACCAAGCCTGGTGATCTGAGTTCAATCCTCAAGACTCAGACTGGGGGCAGGAGAGAACTGAGTCCCCAAAGCTGCCCTCTGACTTCCATGTGAACACCATGGCACAAGGGTGCCCACACACATACACAAAACAAATGTAAGAAAAACTGTTTTTTGGTAAGGTAGAGAGCAATCCAGAAAGACACCAATCCAAAAAGATATATCTATTTATGGCCTCCACATACACAAATAGCTGCACACACACACACATGCAAACAATATACACACATGCATGCGTGTACACACACACACACACACACACACACACACACACACACACACACACAAACACACACGGGAGCCTGCTCCAATGCACACATTCCTTGTTGAGGTCAGACAAAACCATTCTGCCGTCCTGTTTCAGCTCTGAGATGATTAGTAAGTGTCCTTTGACCTCTCTGTTGAGCTCCACTGCTTTGACTTTTGCTATTTTTGTGGGTGATTTCACTGTGGGCAATGATCCCCCCCTCCCCGCCGCAGTGAAGTGCTAAGTGCTGTCTAGCGTTCATATGTTCAAGAGAGCTGCAATGTGCCTCACAGAGATGTACATGTTCCCAGAGCTGTTCAGGAATGAGTTATAGTGCAGTTGGCTGAGCTCAGCGCTAATGACTCAGAAGTTTGTATTAAACAAACACGGTGTCTTTAAGCAGAGTCACACATAAAACAAGGTTATGAATTGACCGACTGATAAAAAATGTTGCATCCAGGGTCTCACAAGAATGCAATGCTGTATTTCCAGTCAGAATAAGGTTTCAGTATCTGCTGTTTGCTGTGACCATGCAAAATGCAACCACTGCTAACAGGGAGAACTGCCTGGCTCTATGACATATGATTGTGTACTCATGCCTACTTTATATAGGGAATATAAAAGAATTCTAGGGCAAGCAAGATGGCTCAGAGGGTAAAGGTGCATGCCACCAAGGCTGATGACTTGAGTTCAATTTCTGGGACTCCGTGGTGGAGAACAGAATCAATTCCTACAAGTTGTCCTCTGACCTCTATGTGTAGAATGTCAGGCATGTAACACCAACCCCAAATATGTACACAAGATAAATACACTGTAATATAAACATGCTCTTTGAAAACCATAGGTTGGGTGGTGGTGGTGCACACCTTTAATCCCAGTACTTGGGAGGCAGGGACAGGTAGATCTCTGTGAGTTCAGAGGCCAGCCTGGTCTACAAAGCAAGTTCCAGGACAGCTCTGAGACTATTAGTAAGTGTCCTTTAACCTTTCTGTTATACAGAGAAACCCTGTCTGGAAAACCAAAAAAAAAAAAAAAAAAAAAAAAAGGAAAAAAGAATTCTAGGCCTGGGGTCAGTGAAATGGTTCAGTAGTTAAAGGTGCTTGCTGCCAAACCAAAAATCTAAGTTCAACTCCTAGGACCCACAAGATGGAAAAAGAGAACCAACTCCCACAAGTTAACTGTCCTGTGACTTCCATACTTGCGCCATTGGATACATGTGCTCACTCCCCATATGAATAAATAAAATAGGATAAGATTAAAAAAAAATCTAGGTATGCCCCAACCCTCAAGGAACATTCAACCTGGTTAGAGGACAAAACTAGGGACTAGAGAGATGATTCAGCAGTTAAAAGCACGTGCTGTTCTTGTAGGGGTCTAGAGTTTGGTTCCCAGAACCCACATGGTGGTTCACAACCATCTGTAACTCCAGAAGATCCAATGCCCTCTTCTGGCCTCTGAAGGCACAAAGCACACACATGGTGCACATACATACATGCAGGCAAAATATTCATACACATAAATAAATTTAAAAAGAAAAGTCATGTAAAGAAAGCAGGCAGGGGTGGAGTAGCTTAAAGAGCAACAGTGGACAAGAGCAGACATGTAAGATTCTAGACCTAGCCGGGCGTTGATGGCTCATGCCTTTAATCCCAGCACTCGGGAGGCAAAGGCAAGTGGATCTCTGTGAGTTTGAGGCCAGCCTGATCTACAGAGTGAGTTCCAGGACAACCTTCAAAGCAATACAGAGAAACCCTGTCTCGGAAAAAAAAAAAAAAGACTCTAGATGCAAGGCGGAGACAATGGGATGCAGACCAGCATGTTTCAGACCCAATGGGGAGAAAGGACTCGATAGGGACCCAAGTTTAGTGAAAGATTCCATGGAGTGGGCAGGACCCAGACTGGCATCTAAATGATGCAGCTTTTGAAAACCATAAGGGCAAGCATTCCCGTAGAGGAACAGGTTGATACTAGAAGCGTTGATGGTTAAGTCTGATTGTCAACTTGGTAGCATTCAGAATCACTGAGGAGACATATCTGTGTGGTGTGTGTGTGTGTGTGTGTGTGTGTGTGTGTGTGTGTGTGTGTGTGTGTGTGTGTGTGTGTGTGTGTGTGTGTGTGTGTGTGTGTGTGTGTGTTGTATGTGTGTGTGTAGGGACATTTCCAGGGATGTTTAACTGAACAGTGAAGATCCAGCCTGACTGTGGGTGGGGTCCATGACAGGATTCATCTTGCTTTGCTTCCTACCTGTAAAGACAACATGACCAGCTGCCTCGTGTTCCTTCTACCACTGTGGAATATTCCTTTACATTGTGTGAATATATGTCACTGTGACTGGTTTAATAAAGCTGACTGGCCAATAGGTAGGCAAGATAAGGTTAGACAGGAGTAACAGACTAAGAGAATGCTGGGAAAAAGGGCAGAGTCACGAGAGTGGCTAAGAGATGCAGAGAGAAACAAGATGGGCATGCCATACTGAGAAAAGGTACCAAGCCATGTGGAAAAGCTTAGATAACAATATGTGTTAAGCCAGGTGGTGGTGGCGCACTCCTTTAATGCCAGCACTCAGGAGGCAGAGACCAGCCTGGTCTACAAGAGCCAGGGCAGCCTCCAAAGCCACAGAGAAACCCTGTCTTGAAAAACAAAAAAACAAAAAAACAAAAAACAAACAAAAAAAAAGTTAATTGAAAATGTAAGAGTTAGCTAATAACCAGCCTGAACTACTAGCTGAGCATTTATAATTAATATTAAGCTTTTGTGTGGTTACTTGGAAGCCACTTGCAGGACAGAAACTTCCACCTACACACCATGCCTTCCTGCCATGATGGATTGTACCCTCAAACTGTGAGAAAAAAGAAATTCTCCCTTGCTTATATTGCTTTTGTAACTGATACAAAAGGTAAGTCAAAAGCTAGACTTAAAAATAAAATAAGCAAGGTTTCTCACAAAGGGGCGGGAGAAACGGCCTGTGGAAAAGGGCTGGGAACAAGACCCTGGGGGATATTGCTGTTCTATGGATTGATTTTGGTACCATGCAAATGTCAGATCTGGGCAAAATGCAATGTTAAACTCCAAAAGAGAACCAAGCAGGCCTTATTAGAAGAAGCAAAACAGAAACAAATGAGTCTCACTGTGCAACAGATCTCAAAGAAGAACGCCCAGAGGGAAGAGTCATTTCAAGTGACATTAGCACATGGTATTCAGGCTGCCCGTCGCAATGGGATAAAAGAAAACAACCAAAAGTATATTGTAAGGGAATCTTAAACTTTACACAGTGGCTGTGTTATTGGTGGAAGTATTAGTACTGGAATTTTTGAGACAATTTCATGTGTATGAGAGAGTAATGTAAATAAGCAATTATATTAATGATCCTAACAGGGAGCCAAGATTTTCACTGTCAGAAAACGTAAGCGCTATAAGATGTTAAGAAAAGCCGATAAACACAAAAATTACTGCCAGCTTAATGGTAGGGCTGGGGAAACAGCTCAGTGGTAGAGTACTTGTCTAGCACTCTTGAGGCCCTGGGTTCAATTGCAACACCATAAAAAAGGTAGAAAGAAAATGCCATTATGAATTCATAATTTTTTTAAAAAAGTCTGTATCCAGCTTACTAATAACTGACAGAAAGAAGCACTTCTCCCCCGCCAAACACACACACACAAAACAGCAAACATACCTGCTTCCAGTCTTTGTTTTCAACACCATCCCACATCAAAGGAATCCTATCTCTTGGGAGAAATATCTAATTCCAGGTTTGAGATAATTTGGGCATCAGAAGAATAAGTATATGCTTGGGAGACATAGTTCATTGGTACAGTGCTAGTCTAGCACGTACAACTCCCTGGGTTGGCTCTTTATCAACACACACACACACACACACACACACACACACACACACACACACACAAATGCACGTATGCAGGCCTGCACACATGTACCCTGTGTCATTTTTCACCAATGGGAAAGAACATGATATCAATTCCACATCCTAAAAATTCATAATTAAAGGAAATGCCCTGACCTTCTGGACTGAGCCACAGCCTCAGCCAGGTGACAAGGGAGAATACTCCTTTGCATCAACTAGCTCACACCAAAAGCACAGTAACCTTGGAAAATGACCATGTCTGCAACATCCAAAAACTAACTGGTGACCAGTGGACATGGGTGGTCACACTGACACACTCCCTCACTTTCCGGTCACTTATGAATTGGACAGAACTGGCAATTAGCTCCCTATAAAGGGATTAGATTTAGTGTCACTAATCATTTGCCTGTGGCCTTTTATGCCTCCTGATGGGATGAAAGATGAAGTGTATAAAAGCAAGGACTCTGCCAAAAACACTTAACTGGAATCCAATCAAACTTCTGAATCTAATTTCCAGGGTACAGGAAATCCAGCTAGGGGGACAACAGATTCAACTATGTCACGAGGAAACTCTCAAACAAGTCAGTGCTCAGGTGTTTCGAGACAAGGGGTCCAGCTACTCCAAACAGCCAGGGAAAGTGGCTGATTGGGGAGTGGGCGACTGTCTACATTAAAGGTAACCAAAGAGAGAAAAACAAATATAAAATGATCTCACTTCAAATACACATAACAGCACGTTTGAGGAGTAGTGAAGGAAATTTTAATTCGAAGTCAACTCTAGGTATCAGGGAATTACTGGCCGTTTTTGTGTACTAATGGCACTGAGGGCATGTGGAAGAACACTTTTTAAAAGATGCATTTATTGTATGTGTACGAGTGTCTGTATGTGCACCAGTTCCGTGCAGTGCCTGCAGATGCCAGAGGCACTGTATCCCATGGAACTGGTGTTCCAGATAGTTGTGAGTCACCATATGGGTGCTGGGAACCAAAGCTGGGTCTCTGCAAGAATAGAACAGCAGGTGCTCTTAACCCATGAGCCATCTCTCCATCCCCAGCATTGTTATCTAAAGACACACATACTGTGCTATTTGCCATGACGAGGCATGATGTTTTTATCCTTCAAAGATTCAGAGAGTGTTGCCCAGGCAGTGGTGGCACACGCCCTTAATGCCAGCACTCAGAAGCAGAGGCAGGCAGATCTCTGTGAATCTGAGGCCAGCCTGGTCTACAAGAACTAGTTCCAGGACAGCCTCCAAAGCCACAGAGAAACCCTGTCTTAAAAAACAAAAAACAAAACAAAAAATCGGAGAGTGTATTTATAGGTAGACTGTAACTATACACAAGACAGCAAAATGCTCAGGTAGATGAGTATTTTAGTATTTATTTTACTCTTCTTTGGGTTTCTGTGTTTAGCATTTTTTAATGAAAATTTAAGTTTTTAAACTATAGAGCTCTGAATCCAGAATGACCATGGCAGTGACAGAAGGTTCATGGGGCCCTGATGGAGGGAGGGGAAGATGGCTTAAAGGGTTAGTGTCATCTCTAGGCTTCATGGTGTCCAGATTGTGACAACCTCAGTAAGCTAGCATGGAAGGGAAGCTGAGACCAAGTGAGATGAGGGGCTGGCCCAAAGTGGAGGCTGAAATGTGACACTGAAATGTCTTGACGTGGGAGGTGACTCCATTGGTAAAGTGTCTGCAGCACCCACATAAAAGCTGGGTGTGGTGGCCTGCATCAGTAATCCCAGTGCTGGGGAAACATGACCAGGAGGTCCTGGGGGCTCACTGGTCTGCCCTTCTAGCCAGACCAGCAGCCTCTAGGCTCAGAGATAGATTCTGACTGAAAAGCTCAAGTGTAGAGCTATCAAGGAAGACATCTGACATCAACCTACAGCTTCCCATAGGCACATGCATGGGTATGTGTGTGTCCATACACATATGTACACATCTGCACAAAGCGCTTGCATGCGCGCGCGCACACACACACACACACACACACACACACACAGAAAGAAACAAAAGACTTCCAGCTGGGCATCACTTATGCAGATAGCCTCTCTCTGGCTGCCAGGACCCCCAGGTAAGCTGAAACCCAGTCCCTAATGTTTTCACACTCCTCAGGTATCCCCATGGAGATGGCACCTGGCTAGCTAAAGCAAACAGGACTCAGCATCCCTGTCCTTCACCATGACCTCTGGAGGGACAGTGGCCCAGGAGGGCAAAGGAGTCCATACCACCAGTGTGGATTCCTTCCTTTGCACATTTCCCGTTCTTTTTCCTTTCCTTATTGCCCTCGTTTCTTTATTGCATTTGTATCTGTTTACTTTGCATTCAGGATGGGGAGGGCACACCACAATGCAAGGAAGTCAGAAGCAGTCCTTGCCTTCCACTACGTAGGTCCCAGGATTGAACTCGGGTTATCAGGCTCGCTGATAAACAACTTTATTCACTGAGCCATTGATGGGGTTCCTCCTGGTGTCATACAAGGAAGTGAACCCCATGAAAAGATAAGAGTGAAAACCCGATGCAGACCGACTTCGTCAACCTGGATCAGACTTCTCGGTTTCCACTTTCTCTCTTGAAACATTACGTGAGTCACCATCTAAAAAGTGGGGACATGAGGGGCGATGGTGGCTCATGCCTTTAATCCCAGCACTCAAGAGGCAGAGACAGGTGGATCTCTGTGAGTTCAAGGCCAGCCTGGTCTACAGAACGAGTTCCAGGGCAGTCAAAGCTACACAGAGAAACCCTGTCTCGAAAAACAAACAAATAAACAAAAAAGTGGGGACAAATGAGACCACTAGACTGGAAAGGCTACCTGGAGATGCTCAGGCCAGTGATCTCCGCTGAGGTCGTCACCATGGAGACAGCAGCCCTGTGAACAAAGCCGCCCCAGACCTCCATCAGACCACCTGCTTACACACTGTAAGAGTGACAGGTGCCCAGTGAAAAGGGTCCTAAACTACAACAAAATGGCTGGTGTCTGAATCTCAGTTCAAGTGGGGAGGTGGAGGTATTTCACAGCAAAGCAAGGTCTAGCTCTCTTCACAATAATTGGAGACCCCCAACATGGAAATTACCAAAATGGTGGCTACCTAATACTTGCTGATTGGACAATACTAGTTCCCTCTGGTTTTGTACACTACAACAAGGCCTTTCTTACTACAGAGACCAGAGCTCATTCACAGAGGACAAGTTAATTCTGAATCAAACTCCTTTTTAAAAAATAAAAAGAGAGCAGGGCGGTGGTGGCAAATGCCTTTAATCCCACACTCGGGAGGCAGAGGCAGGGGGATCTCAGTGAGTTCGAGGCCAGCCTGTCTACAAAGTGAGATCCAGGACAGCCAGGACTGTCACACAGTGAAACCCTGTCTCGATAAATAAAAAAATGAATGAATGAATGAATGAATGAATGAATGAATAAGTAAATAAATAAATAGAGACAGTCTCTCACTGTGTAGCCCAGGCTGGCCTGACACTCTCTATATCCAAGATGGCCGCAGTCACAATTTCCTGCCTCCCCCTCCTAAATCCTGGGATTCAGGCTCATGCCACTATACCCTGCCCTGAAACTGTGTGTGTATGGGTGGGGGGATGGGGAACACATTGCTGTGCGTGTTTGTGTGGGTGCATGTTGGTGTGTGGGCCTGCTAATGTATGCATTCAAGCCCATGCAAGGTGCACATGTGTGTGGGGGCCATGTGACAATTTCAGGTGTTGTTCCACAAGAGGTGTCCATCTTGTTTTTAATGCTAGGTCTTTCATCTACCTGGAATTGTCAAAGTAGACCAGGCTAGCCAGGAAGCACCAGAGGAGGGCAAAGGATTATAAACTTGGATTACTGCCACACTTGGCTCTATTTAAGCACATATATATTTAATATTATACATATATATAGGTTCTAGAGATAATATATATATACATATATATATATATATTATATATCTGAGTTTTAATATCTCCCCAGCCTGAAATCATTTTTGAAGTGACAAACGGCAAAGAAGGGACATCCTCAGGGAGCAGGGGAAGTGTGTTGTGAGATCCCAGGCCTGCTGGTCAGAGTTCCAGTCCTAAAGCTCCACTCTGGGCAGCAGGCCATATGACACCTCCCGTGATCCTCCCCGTGACAGAATGAGGCCAGGGATGGTGCCTGTGCCTACGCATACTGCCAGGTTTACACAAACTGGGTGAGGCCCTCCCTCCGGATCTTCCATCCGGGAGATCCCCAGTTCACAGCTAGGGAACTCCACCCGGCCAGCACTTCCCTTCTGTCGCCTTGGTGTCCTGGGGTGCTCAGGAAAATGTATTTGTGGTCTTCCTTCCCCCAGTATCCAGGTGCCTGGGATAACATTCCCAAGCATGGGTTTATTCCAAACACTCCCAGCAGCCAGACATATTGGGATCACAGGGTTCAAACTCCCGAGGGAAACCTTGGACTCCGATGTTGCAGGCAACTGTCAAGCGCGGTGCTAGAAATTCCAAACAGCCCCATCCACGGCTCACAACTTTACTTCTAAACAAGTGTCCGTCCTTTCCTCTTGGGACTGAAGCGCAAGGACCCTCCTAGCCCACACCCCAAGTGGCCCTCATGATTATTCTCATAACTCTCACCTGGAATGCTTACAAAACCCCTATTACAGCCCCGGGCACTTTCCCAAGCTCTTCACACCCATTAAGCCATAAGCACCTGTTGTCCTTGGGTTCGTTCCCTGGTGAATATGTAGTTCAGAATGGAATGGCCCCAGCTTAAGTTTCTACATCCAACACAGAAGGACCCACTGCACAATTTGTAGTACCCAGGGAGAAAACGAAAAACCAGAGCCCCACTAACCATCTCAACATGACGGCAACAAGGTATAGGATCCAGGGAAGCTTCTAAGCATAGGCCTCGGTGCACCTGCCTGGACCATGTGCCTCCACAGTCAGTAATGACCCAGAACATCAGCCATGGCTGATGAAGAACCCAACCCCCATCCCGCCACCACCGTCAGTCCTCAGGCCTCTGGGCTTCCCAGAGCTAGAGGGAAAGGGCTGTTGGTCTAGATGTTTTTCCCACAGGACCAGTGTTTCCTTTGCCCTCCTCTGTAGGAATGCCTGACTCTTTGAGATGTAACCCAGCATGCCTGGTACTCCTCTGGAGTCTTCCCTATCTCAGGAAACATCATCACCTCCTCTCACCCAGTTGCTCAAGTCAAAGCATCATCAGAGCCTGGCACACCCAAAACCTAGCACTCACGAGGTGGACGAAAGAAAGGTCTCTAATTCAAGCCCAGCTGCACAGTGAGTTCTAGGACAAGCCAGGGTTTCATAGCAAGACCCTGCCTCCCTCAAACAACAACAACAAAACCATAATCTCCTCCTCCCCGCCTCCCTATTCCTTCTTCCCAGCATGCTCTATCAGTTCTGTTTCCAAATTGTCCCAGTTCGCTTTCTGTTGCTGTGCTAAACACCATGACCAACAGCTACTTAGGGAGGAAAGGGCTTATTTCATCTTACAACTCCCAGGTCATAATTCATCACCAACAGATGTCAGGGCAGGAAGTCAAGGCAGGAACCTGGAGGCAGAAACTGACTCAGAAATGACAAAGGAACACTACTTATTGGCTTGTATCCCATGACTTGCTGAGCCTGCTTTTCTATACACCCAGGGCCACCTGCCCAGGGGCAGCACTGCCAACTGTAGGCTGGATCCTCCCACATCAATCATTAAGCAAGAAAATGCCCCCACAGACTTACCTACGGACCAATCTAGAGGCGCTTTCTCAACCAAGCTTCCCTCTTCTGATAACCCTAATGTACCAACACACAAATCTGGCCTTTTGTCTCTGTCTGTCTGCAAAAGGGCCTTTGCTTCATCTTACCCTGCCTCCCAGGACCACGGTGTTGTATCACTCTAGTGAGTACCATACATACCATGCTCTAGCAGTGAACGGTACAGAGCCGCCCTGCTCCCCCACTTCTTGCATATAGTCCCTCCCCGTCTCTGCTCCATTTTCTGAGGGAGAGCCAGAGTAATCTTGAAAAGCATTTAGCAGCTAACGGACCCTGAGTGGAAACCCTCTATTTGTTTTTTGTGGTCTGTTTGTTTTTGTAATCAAAGTGAACCCAAAGTCATTACAGGATGGTCTGCAGGCCCTCCATCCCCTTCCCAGCCAGGAAGCTGGCAGACAGGTCCATATGGGCTACAAGTTTCCTGAGATGGTATTTCTGTCAGCCTCTAGGGCAGTCAGGTGGAGTCCAGAGCAACTGGAAGAGCCAATGTGACATCTTGTACTCTAGGGAGCACGGTCCCCTTCAGCACACAATGGAGAGAGCCCTTGGGGCTGGATGGGGAGCTTCAAGAAAGTTTTGGTAATCAAGCTTTCTTAGTAAGTGCCTTTACCAGCTGAGCTATCTCTCCTGGCCTTTATTACTTCTTGACTCTTCACTTCTAGTGCTGCCTCCAGAACCTACATGGTGGCTTAACACCCCCCCCCCACACACACACACACTTCAGTCAAACTCTAATCCATTTTAGCACACTAGCCAGATATTGAGTCTCTGGCCCCTACATCTTCAGGGACCAACTTCTGCTTATTCATCACAACCCACCCTCTGCCTCATCCTACCTTTTCAGACTTCTGAGCCATCACTGCCTGCTACAGGTTAGATCGCATCCCTCGACAAAGATACACTGAGAGCAGGGCACGGGACCATGTACAAGGAATCCTTGTCCTGTGGGAGGGAAACAGGACACTCTCTGGGCATCGCCAAGTCTAGTCAAACAAGCGAAACCCAGCTCCCAGTGAAAGACCCTGGCTCGAAAAAAAATAAAGTGGGCTGCTGGGCGTGATGGTGCGCACCTTTAATCCCAGCTTTTGGGAGGCTGAGGCAGGTAGATGTCTGTGAGTTCCGGAACAGCTAGGACTGTTAAACAGAGAAACCCTGTCACAGAAAGAACAATAAAAATAAAGTGGGGCCAGCAAGATGGCTGAGCTGGTAAAGTCACTTT
Organism: Cricetulus griseus; assembly: GCF_003668045.3. Classification (NCBI taxonomy): domain Eukaryota; kingdom Metazoa; phylum Chordata; class Mammalia; order Rodentia; family Cricetidae; genus Cricetulus; species Cricetulus griseus. The sequence goes on along the minus strand of NC_048600.1, from coordinate 122,361,238 downwards.
CTGCCATACCTGACCACCTGAGTGTGATCTCTTCAAGCCACACACTGTAAGCACCTCCCACAGGTTGTCCTCTGACCTCTACACATGCACTCTGGTAAATGTTCATGTTAGCATACAAACACACACACACACACACACACACACACACACACACACAAATAAATCTCTTTTTTAATCAATAAAATAAATGGGACAGCTCCTGAGTAATCACACTTGAGGCTGACCTCTGGTCTTTGTATGCAGGCACACACATGCACCCACCCACAAATCAAAGTAATATGATCTGTTGAAGTTCATACGCCAGTGTCGTCTCCAATGTGACCTCTGTGGAAGCAGGGCATTGCATGTGTAGTTGGTTTCAACAGAGTCATACTGGAGTAGAGTGGCCCCTTCTCCAATTTAACTGGTGTCCTTGTTCAAAGAGGAGAGCATCAAGAGAGAAGACAGAGTGTAAAGATCCAGAGATACACAGAGGGAAGATGTCACATGAAAAGGGAGACAGGTTGTAGTAAGGTCACAATCAGTCCAGGTGGCCTGAAGCCAGCAGAAGCTGGAAGTAGGCAAGGAATCTACCCAGTACTTCTGAGGAAGCATGATACTGTGGTCTTGATCTTCCAGCCTACAGGGGAGAGAGAGCCAACGTCTATGGTTTCCAGCTATGCAAAAGCATTAAAGGGACAAATAATTAGCAGGGTTAGTGGCACAAGCCTATGGTCTCAGCTACTAGGGATACTACAGAGAATCCCAGTTCAAGACCTGCCAGGGCAACAGTGAGACCTTGTCCTGTTTTGTTTTGTTTATCAAGACAGGATGTCTCTGTGTAGCCCTGGACATCCTGGAACTGCTGGGATTAAAGGCATGGGGTGCCGTGCCCATTGACACCATGTCTTTGAGCAGAAGGAATGGGCTGAGCACAGAGCTCAGCAGTAGAGCACTTGCCTAGCAAGCACGGAGCCCTGGGTTCGACACCTAGTGCCACATAACCCGGGTGTGATGGAGCACACCTGCCTGTGATCTTAGCATGTGGGAGGTGAAGGCAGGGGGATGGGAAGTTTAAGGATATCCTTGGCTACACAGTGAGTTCAAGGCTAGCCTGGACTACGTGAGACCATGTCTCAGAAGTAAAGAATGCTCACACATACTGAAACTAAAACAAGACAGGGAAGATGGAGCGTGGCCCTGCCGCAAGGATGACATGCAATTCCGTGAAGCATTCACCAAATTGTGGAGTTGACCTAGGTATCTAAATCAGGTGGTGGTGACGCACACCTTTAATCCCAGCACTTGTGGGGCAGAGGCAGGCAGATAGCTGTGAGTTTGAGGCCAGCCTGGTCTACAGAGCAAGTTCCAGGGCAGCCAAGGCTATGCAAAGTAACTCTGTCTCAAAAATCAAAACAAAACAAAAAATTGGGGGGAGAAAATCCAAAGACCTAGGTATCCAACAAGAGCAGCACAATAAGGCAAATGTAGTGTATGTACACGATGGCATTTTGTTGTTGTTGTTCAGTCAGAAAGGAGAACAACAAAATGGACACAATTGGAAATAATCATATTGAGTGAATTTAGCCAACCACAGAAACACAAACATCACATGTTTTTTTCTCACTCAAAGGTCCTAGATATTAGAAAGCATGTATATGCATGTGTGTGTTTAGGGGGACAAACTGGACTGTGAAAGGAAAAGGAGTCTGTGAAGGGAAATAGGTTCCGTCTATAATATACGCATGAAAATTTGAAAAACTAAAATATACTTTTAAAAGGAAGAATGACTCGGCTGACCCCTTTTATTGCCCTTTCAGATTCCTAGTTACCCACACAAACTTACCCTTGTCACAGTCTTTGCTTGCACCCCAGCAGGGTTAGCAGTGACTTTGGAAGCCTGTGACCTGTCCTCACAGCTCTTTCTAGCTGTGGTACACACTCATCTGCCAACATCTGTACCAAGGCCATTAGAGTCATGAGTGGCATTTTTCTGCGGCACACCTACTCTCCATCTACTGCCATCTGTCCCCCGCCCCAACATCAGGGACACACAGTGGTGTAGGTAGACACCGTAGCCACGCCTCCTAAGGGCTGGCTACAGGTGTGCTTAACCACTCCTGTCAGGGCGTGGTCAGGGGATGATCAGGATGACACGTGGGGGGTTCTTAAGGTGTGGGGACACGTGGGAGCTCTCTCTCTGACCTCCCTCGCTTGCTGCCTCTGGGCAGGCTCTGGCTTGCGCTTGGCTGCTATTATTTGAATAAAGATATCTTAACCTACAAGCTCATGCATCACAGTGGCCTCAGGACCTTTCTAGGAGATAATCAAGCAGCATGACTGACTTCTCTGATCTTGCTGAGCCCAGGAACACAAACGGGGTTATTCAGAATCCAAACCTGAAGCCAAATGTGGAGACTGAAGCAAGAGGCATGCCTTAAGTTCAAGGTTAGCCTGGGCTACAAAAAGAGCTCGAGGCTAGCTTGGAGTACAGAATGATAACTTGTCTCAAAATAAAATACAACAGAGCTACACCTGGGATTTTCTGAATCGGGAAGGAGAAATAACTTCCTTTCTCCCATGATTCTCAGCACAGAAGGATGGAGCTACATTTCCTGTCTCACAGAAGTGCCTGAGAGCAAATGGGCAAGCGAAAACAGTCTCTCTCTGTGACTAAGTCCTTGAGCCAAGTCTGTAGTCCTTTTGTTCATGGACTGGCTGAACTGGGTCTCTGCCACAATTGTGGAGACCTGGGAACTTCACTGTCAACAGGGAGATGGGGACCTAGAAACATAGGGGGACCATAACAAATCCCTGCCCTCAAGTAGTTGGGTGGCTCAATGAGGACTGTAGAAGGCTCTGCTGTGGGAGACCAGCAAGAACACTACATTCTGACAGTATGTGTACCAGGAAGCAGTCCTCAAAAGAAATAAGGTACAGGGGCATACACAAGGCCCAGGGTTCAGTCCCACGCACTAAAAGTAAAATGTGGCATTAAAGTTTGTCTTACATAAATCTTACCTATGCAGTGATGCCCTCCCTTCATGAAAATGTGCACATCATGCTGGCCCTAGATACAATACAAGGGTGGCTAGGAAGCCATCTTAGTTTGTGTCAATACAAGTGGGATGACGAATGTCACTCTTGTTTATTTCAAGATGTTGGGAAATGGTCTTGCTATGTAGTCCAGGCTGATCTTGAGCTCACGAGGTGGCAGTAGGTGGTGGTGGTGGTGATAGGTGGTGGCGGTGGTGGTATGTATCTTCAAATCCTAATTTTCTTGCTTCAATCTCCCAAATGCTAAGATGACAGGCGTGTGCTGGGGATCAAACCCAGAGTTGTGCATGCTGGATAAACACTCAACCAATGGAGCCACATCCTCATTGCAGCTTCTAATACTTGTTTGTTTGGAGTCAGGGTTTCACTATGTAGTCTTGGCTGCTCTGAACTCACAGGAATCCACCTGCCTATGCCTCCCCAGGGTCACCTACTTCTAGTCTTTTAAACATTCTGTAAAATAGGTATTTTTACAGATGAGGGAGCTTACAGAAAATCCTGAGGTATTTTACTTCCCCAAGCCCAGTGCTGATGTGAATCTTTATACCAAGGCCTCTAATGGCCTGGTATATCAACAGCCAGTAGGCAATAGAGTTAAAACATGCCTGCTCTGGGCTGGAGAGATGGCTCAGCGGTTAAGAACACTGACTGTTCTTCCAGAGGTCCTGAGTTCAATTCCCGGCAACCACATGGTGGCTCACAACCACCTTGAATGAGATCTGGTGCCTCTGCTGGCATGTGGACAGAAGACTGTATACATAATAAATAAATAAAATTAAAAAAAAAGAAATGGCTCAGGGATTAAGAGCACTGGCTGTTCTTCCTTAGAAACTGTGTTCAATTCCCAGCACCCACATGGCAGCTCATACCTGTCTGTAACTCCAAGATCTGACACCCTCACATGCAGCGAAATACCAATACAAATGAAATAAAAGTAAATTATTAAAAAAAAAAAACATGCCTGCTCCACCCAAGTCCTTGGGCTCTTTCCTATACAACTTTCCGGTGGAAGCTGGCCATCTCTCACATAGTATGACATTATCTAGGTCATCATGTCACAAGGAACTGCTTCTTTGGCTGGCAAGGTCCTAAAAGCCACTCCTAGTGGTCCCAGTTCTGAGACCTGACTCAAATCCACACAAACCACACAAGCTTCAGAAAGACACAGGAATGCCATGCCTCTCCTCACTTCCAAGGACAACACAGGAACTAGAGTGCCAGCATGGTCAACATGATTCCTTTTCTAGCAAAAGTTACACAGGAATTCAGGATCTCAAGTTCACCCTGGTGAGCATGAAGTCTGTGTGCTAAGGGAGGGGGAATATAGTGTAGAAAAGAGCTTAGCTTTGCCAGCAATGAGGGACCTCTGTCTCCTGGATTGATATTGTCCACAATGAGTCTGGAGTACTCAAAAGCTATTGACCACTATTGCCTCTTACCTGACACTATGGGCTAAGAGCAATGTCCTTAAAAATTCACATGCATGGGCTGTTGAGATGGCTCAGTAGGCAAAGGAGCTGCCTCCAAGCCTGACCAGGCAAGTTCAATTCCCAGAACCCACGTGGTAGAATGAGAGAATCAACTCCTGCAGGTTATCTATCTTCTTACACCATGGCTTGAATGTGTGTAGGCAGGCACACACACACACACACACACACACACACACACACACACACAGAGAGAGAGAGAGAGAGAGAGAGAGAAGAGAGAGAGAGAGAGAGAGAGAGTTTGGAGAAAGAAAGAGAGAAAGAAAGAAAGAAAGAAAGAAAGAAAGAAAGAAAGAAAGAAAGAAAAGTTAATTCATGTATGGAAACCCTAGTCACCAATGTAATGGCTTGAGAGGTGGGGCCTTCAGGAGGCAATTGGATTTAGAATGAGGTCAGGAGGGTAAAACAGCCATGAGAATAGTACCCCTATTTAAAGAGGGGGAAGGCTGGAGCTCAGTGGTATACCACTTGCCTAGATCATACAAGGCCACAGATGTGACCCTGGCACTGTAAAAGAAAAAGAGGAAGACTTATTGGGGATGTCCTTCTGTATTTATGTTTCTGCTATTGGTTGATGACTAAAACACTGATTGGCCAACAGCCAGGCAGGAAGTATAGGTGAGGCTATAAGACAAGGAGAATTCTGGGAAGGAGAAGCAGAGGGAAGCCTCGAAAGAGGTGACATGTAGAGACTGGGAAGATAGGATGCACCAGGCATTCTCTAGTAAGATAAGGCCATGAAGAAATACATAGATTAGCAGTTATGGGATGATAAGAGAGAGCTAGCCAGTAAGAAGCCCTAGCCATCGGCCAACAGTTTTATAATTAGTATAGGTGTGTCTATTTGGGACTGAAGGGTGGCAGGACCTGGAAGGACAGAAACTTCCATCTTCAGAAGACAGACTACATCACACTTTCTTTCACTCTGCCACTGGAGAATACAACAAGAAGGTGGTTCCTGCAATCCAGGAAGCGTACCCCTCACCAGAGTCCAACCATGCTGGAACTTTGGTCTTGCTTTCTCTAGCTCCAGAGCAGTAAGAAATATTTGCCTAGGCCACACACTGTATTATTTACTACAGCAGCCTGTGCTAATGATGTGGACAGGGCAAGTAACTACCTAGATTGATTGTTATCCCACCTTGCCTATCTGTAACTTCTGTCCTGAGTGTGATGTCTCTGTGGACATATTAGTATCATCTTGAGAGTCATCACGGTGCACTTGTACCCCAGCAAGACATAGCAGTGAGCTCCGCTGCAGATTGTGGATTCCAGACAGAAGGGATTTTAGCTGCAGCGCTGGCCCCAGACACACCACTTAGGTGGAGTGAGGCTGATTAAAACAATATCTGGAACATGAGGAAAAACTTCAAAAGGAAACTCAAGGGATTTGACAGGGTCTTTGGAAAGCCTGGCTAGTACCCATCTCCCCACTTCCCCTAAATACAGAGCTTTAAGACATGGCTCACATGTTACCTTCCCATCCCGTCCCTCCAGGCCACCGTGTCCCTTTGGAAGGGACTAATGAATAAGCACTAACCCAGCCTTGTAATTTGGAAAGCTTTTTTTTTTTTTTTTTTTTTTTTTTTTTTTTTTTTTTTTTTTTTTTTTTTTTGTTCTTCCCCAAATCTATCTGGGCAGGCTCGGGCCAGTTCACCAACAGGGGTTCTCATTAAAGTCTGAAAATACATTGTAAAGTGAAGCTGGAAACTGGCAGCCAGACATTACAGCAGGCTGCTAACAAGAAAATCAGTACAAATTAAGACACAGCTAGACAGAAGCCAAGCAACTTGCCATTGCATAAATTATGTGCATTAGATTCAGGGAATGAGGATGCTAGAAAGCCTGCTGCAAGCCCCGCCACGAAGAGACACCACACCGCAGAGTTCAATCGTGCCCAGCCTTCATTGACAAGGAATTAAAAATAGGATGACGAGGCTCTCAGTGGCAACTATCTAAATTGCTATGTGACTGGAATAAAAAACATCCCTGTTCCATTCATAATTTAAAGGCTGAGGGGGGTGGAGATCGGTTTTTAAATCATCAGTTGTGGCCTTTGTGTGTCAAGGGGACAGGGTTGGCAGGTACTAACTGCATAGATGACTTGGTTAAAGGGACCAACGGTTTAATCCGGCCTCCATATCACCTTCTCTTAAATAGGAAGATAACTGAGTCTTTCCCGGGAGTACTGTTAAATTGAATTACTCTGGTAAAGGATACACAGACCTCCATCGACTACAAGCAGACAGTAGGTAAAGGTAGTGGCTTGGTGTTTCATTGTTCGTCCCCTCCCCCATTCATAAATTCACTGTCTAGTTTTCTTTGCTGTTTTCTGATAGGATCCCCAAAGCTGAGTGAGGTGTGGTCCTGGGCAAATCGCCCTTCTCTTTCCACATTCCCACTGTAAGTGCTGGTGTAGGTGCAGGCACACTCACAGGGCACACAGGGACAGTTGGTGCCTCCTAGACCTGACATCTCTCTCCATCAGCAGCACCCACACTTGCCTTCCCTTGAGCCATTCCAAGTGTTCTAGAATAAATACTCTATCCATCTGCTCTGGCTGATGAACCTTTTCCCTCCTTTGTCTGGCAAATTCAAACTTATCTTTAGGTCTCAGCATTGGGGCCTAATCAAGTTAATCTTGATTGTCATTTTAGTAGGATTTAACATCACCATAGGAACAAACCCAAGGGCTCCTCTGAGGGATTTTTTAAATGAGGCTAACTGGGGGTTTGGGGGCAAAGACCCATCTTAAATGTGGGTGGCACCATTCCCTAGGCTGGGGTTCCAGACTGAGCAACTGCACTCATTCCTCTCTGCTTCTTGCCTGAGGTCAGCTGCCTCAGACTCCTGCTGTCACAACTGCTTGCCACAATAGACTGTGCCCTCTAACTGTGGACCGAATTGAACTCTTCCCTCCATGCACTGTTTGTGTTGGACGTTTCATCACAATCAGAAAGCAGCCAAAACAGATCTCTGCCTCCCCTGAATTCTTTTTACTGCAGTGCCATTCTCTTCCTAGAGCCCCAATGTCACTCTGAGGTCACCACGCAGTAGGTGAGAAGCCCAGCATGGAGCCTTTCTCTTTTCTCTTGGAGACCAATGCATAAGGGTGTGCTAGCTCTAGTCTCTAAGCTGTCAAGCTGGTTACTTACATCCAGCTCATGCTGAAAGGAACCCCCCTCCGCCCCCATCCCCATGAAGGAGCTGAACAGTGGTTTCATTTCTGGCAGTGCACCGTCTGGCATTTCAAAGGTTTTTCTTATCATTATTTGCCAATAGGATTCTGTATCTCATAAGGTGAGAACTGGCCTCATGACTCTTAGAAATTTATTATTGAACGATGGTACTCATGAGTCCTAAAGAACAGCTAATCATAGCAATCGAATGGGCTTCTTTGGTCTCATCCTTGGTTAAGCAGGCTAACACCAAGGCTCCACTGGTTAATATTTCAGTTTCTTTTCTTTTTTTCCTTCTGTGATTCATTACCATTTAGGTCACCGTGTTTCTCCATGTCCCCATCTATTAAACAGAGCCGAGAGGTAAAAGCTTGCATGCAGTCCTTCTTGTTATCTTTATCTCATCCCAATTGATATGTGTGCATGACATGACTTTTATGTCTGTTTGACCTATTTACCCAAGAGCAAAGATGGAAAGCTGTCTGTCCCACAATGCTGAGAGCTCACAGGGAGACAGAACTGAGACTACCAGAGCAAATGTCTTGGAGTCGGTGGCAAAGGTCAGAGGAAAATGAGAATTTCTCCCAGTGAGGGTCCTTCTATTCCTATGTCTGTGTTAGCCTCTGGAGGGGTCACACAGCTGGGAAGGGGCTGTTCTCTTCCTAATGCCAGTTTTACACAGAGTGTCATTTCTGCTCTGGTCTCCATAGTGTGTACCAGACAGCAAGATCAAGATCTTATTAATCCCTTGTAGGGTTGGCACCCTCCTTTAGGTCACTACAACCTTCTCCCAAGTCTTCATGATAGGAGCGGGGAGAGGAAGAAGGAAGGAGATTGCTGAGAAGTAACAGGGAATGTGGTCAATTCTCAGAACAAAAATCAAACCAAGTATTTGGCTGAATTGACAGCTCAATTCATTACTCACTGAGGCCTGTTTTAGAAGCAGTTCTCAGGTCCCCGGGAGCCTCTGACCTTTGAGTGGTGACTATCGATCTTTGATGCCTGGCTAAGCTACTGCCCAGATCCACCAGCAGCAGCAGCATTGACTTGACCCAGAACTAAACTCGGGGGGGGGGTAGGAAGCAAGAGCAAGATGCAAAGTGAACATGCTGCTAATCAATTCACATGAGTAAGTGTGGGTACAACAGGCTCTCAACGTCACCGTCACTGTCACCGTCACCAGCATCAGCCTGGCAGGCAGTTCAGATCTGTGGGCAAGCAGCTCTCTCACAGTCACTGGTCATTCTCTTTCTCTCTCATGAAACACCTGCTGCCTGCTGGTGGGCTGGAACAATGGCTCAGTCAGTAAAACATAAGCTCCATGAGGCTTACAAGAGGCTCCGAGGCCAGTCCACAGAATCTACATTTGGAAGAAAAATTTTAGGTGTGATGGTGACTATTAGCAGGAAGGTTAGGGGCTCCCTGGTCAGCCAAGCTAGTCTATTTGGTGAGCTCCAAGCCAGTGAGATACCTTGCCTCCAATAAACAGAGCCAGCGAGATGGCTAGATCCGTGCTTGCTGCCAAACTTGACTACTTGAGTTTAATCCCAGGACCCACGTGGTGCAAGGAGAGAACCAACTCCACGCATGGTCCTTAGAGCAGTGGTTCTCAACCTTCCTCATGCTGCTACCATTTAACACAGTCCCTCATGTTGTGGTGACCCCCAACCGTAGAATTATTTTCATTGCTATTTCGTAACTGTAGTGTTGCTACTGTTATGAATTGTAATGTAAATGTCAGATATTCGGGATATCTGAGGTGTGACCCCTGTGAAAGGGTCTTTCGACCCTCAAAGTGGTCTTGACCTACAGGCTGAGAACCACTGCCTTGGTATGAGTGCCCACCCCATTGTAATTTTTCAAACATAAAGGAAATAAAAACGTAGACAACATCTGAGGAATGTCCCCAGAAGCCACAGTTGTGGCTCCGCTGGAAGCTCGCCTTTCCAGTAGCCAAAGTACAGAATGGAAAGTTGCTGGCCGAGTGCTGTCACGGGCTCAGGTGAACAGAATAGGTGAACAGTGCCCGTCAAACAGGACTTGCACCTGGCCCCCTTCTGCTCAGAGTGACTGGGCCTCCCAGATCTCAGCTTTTCAAGAACAGCCCAGATGTCACCTGGAGAGTCCACTGGTCACTCCAGGAGAAGCTCTTAAACATTTAGAAGCCAGATAATGTGAGCAGATCTGACTGGAGTAACTGTCTCCCCAGGAGAAAAAAAAAATGTCAACATGCAAAATTCAAGATGGACAGGTGGTGCACATCTTTATCTCAGCACTCGGGAGGCAGAGGCAGGAGATCTCTGTGAGGCCAGCCTGGTCTACAGATATATTTGAGGGGGGGAAGGGAGGGAGAGAGAGAGAGAGAGAGAGAGAGGGAGAGAGAGAGAGAGAGAGAGAGAGAGAGAGAGAACATTTTAAAAACTATTTCAGTTCCTACACACTGTTTTTTGAGATAAGGTTTTAGACTCTTAACCCGGGATGGCCTTGAATTTGCCATCTTTCTGACTTGGCTTCCAGAATGCTGAGATTAAAGGTATGTCCCACAATAAATCTCTAAAGTCCACTTATTGATGAGCAGATATTAATTGTTCATTATACAGGAAACCCTGTGCTTGTGCCAGGAGTGTAATGGGGAAGAAACAAATTACTTTTCTTTCTGAAGCCCAGAGCTAGGAGTGGCTTGGCTTGTGTGAGTTTTCTGCTGCTGACACAACAAATGACAACTGTGTGGCTTGAAGCCACAGCGCAGGAAAACAAAGATTTTAAATGAAGGTGTCAGTGGGGTTGGTTTCTTCTGGAACAGTAGTTCTCAACTTTCCTAATGCTGTGCCCCTTCAATACAGCTCCTCATGCTGTGGTGGACCCCGGCCACAAAATTATTTCCTTGCTACTTCATAACTATAACTTTGGTACTGTCAGGAATCGTAATGTAAATATCTGATATGCAGGCTATCTGATATGCAGCCCCACAGGGGTCATGACCCTCAGGTTGAGAACGGTTGTTCTGGAAACATCGAGAGAATCTATTCTGTCTCTCTCCGGACTTCCTGTGGGTGGCTGACAGCAGTCCTTGGTAGGGACACAACCCTCGGATCCCTGTCTCTCTCCTTATATTTACTGCCAATGTATCCTCTTTTTTCATCTTTGCATTTTAGTTTTTTGAGATGAGGATCTGGGTAGTCCAGGCTGGCCTTAAATTCCTGATCCTCCTGCCTAATAGCCCTGAGTGCTAGAATCACAGGCATGCACCACTGTGACCCTGAACCCCACTCCTCACCCCCACTCTTCTTATAAGGACACTAGTCATTGGATTTGCTCCACCTTAAACCCCTTGTCATCGAATCATGGAGATCCTTTGCTACTCGAATTTGTGAAGACTCGGAGGTTCTGGGTAGACATGAATTTGGAAGGGGGGTTGCTATTTAATACAACCCATGTGGTCAGCCATGGAAAGCTGCAAGGGAAGGGCACACCTGACCCATAGTAAACTGAGGCTTAAGTGATAAGCAGCAACTCAAGAAATAGGAAGTGGACAGTGAGCACAGGAAGTGTCCACCACACAGATGAGTAAAGTGTGACCCACCTAGGGAGGTGACAATGAAGCCAGCTGCAAGATGGAGAAGCAGAGGAGAAAAGCAGTTTATAGAGTTTGGGTTGTAAATGCCTCTGGATGATTAGAAGCTGAAGAATAATGCAGAAAGTTCACCTTGGCGAAGATGAGTAAGATGGTGAAGTCAGACACAAGGGGCTTTATCTCAAGGAAAAGCTCCAAGTATTGGAATACATGAGGCAGAAGCTCTGTAAAGATGTTCCACACACTATCCCTAACAAGCAGCTGGAGCCAGTCCCACTGAGCCAAATGTAGTGTTTTACAAAACAGACAGGATCCATGCTGGCCGGCCATGCCCCTGCATCCACCTGAATCAACACGGACCCAAGGGGGTATGGGGGACTCAAAGGAGTCTGCAAGCTCTTAGGCTTGTTCTCCATCTAAGTAGGGAAATGGAGCTGGGATGTGAACAAGAGTTTTCGATGACTGTCCTAATAAACACTACACCTGTCTGGCACGGACATGCTCCCTTTTGTGGCCCATTAGACGTACATGCCTTAAACGTTAGTTGGCATCTGCTCACAAATAAATGCATGCCCTCAGTAGCTCTCAGTTTGCTCATCATAGACCATTCTCTCCCTTGAGCACCCAGGCAGGTGTTTTACATCTTCCACTCTGGACTCCAAAAGCTCCCAGTGTGAGTACATGTAAGACTTGATGGTTTGCCTTCCTCTTAACCCATGTCTCCTTCTGGAAAGTGAGTAACTTGAGGGCAAGAAATTTGGTCTTGTCCACCTCTTAAATCCTCAGCTCCTAACATACAAAATCTTACCAAGTGAATGGCTGGATGGCTGGGTGAGTAGATATATGGATTGGTGGATGGTGGGGGGGACGACAAGTGGATGACTGGTAAATGAATGGATAGATGGACGGATGTTAGAGGATGGATGGGTGATGGAAAGATGGACAGATGGATAGATGGACAGATGACATGGATGGATGACAGGCAAACAACTGTATAGGTGGATATATGGGTATATCTTTATGAGACTGTACTGGCTTCGAATCCAATAAAAATCAATAAAGTAATGAAATCAACATGGATTCGTCAATTTATTACTAAAGTGCTTTGTGGGAGCTGGAGAAATGGCTCAGCAGATAAGCGCACTTGTTGCCCTCAAAGGGGATCTGGGTTCAATCGCCAGCACTCCCATGGTGACACACAGCCATTTATAATCCCACTTCCTGGGGGTTCAGCTGGTACATGGGCACATGGGTGCACATGCATGTACATATGAACACTCGTGCATCTAAAACAAATAAATCTAAAACAAACTAAGTACTTTACACTGTCTAAACCCCCAACAAAAACTGGAACGACACCCAGCATTGTTTGGCATTCTCAAGACTCACCGCATTCCTTCAGAAGCCATCTTGTCAAGATTAGTGGTGTCCTTTGTTTCTGCCCAGTTTGCTCCCAGGTCACCCCATCCCATATCATCAGCCAAGATGATCACAATGTTTGGTTTGGGGGCTCTTGTTTTCCCACTGATAGAGAGATCCAGGAGAGGGTAGAGAAGTCCAGAGAAGGTCATGCCGGCCAACAAAACCTTTAGAAAAAGCCAGCCCATAGTAACACACAAAGATTCCTGTTGTCTTGATCGAGTGATGATGGACCACCACAGATTTCTCTAAGAGTTTCTCTTTGTTCACCTTGAGTGCAGGAAGCCACCAAGAAGCATGGGTTCCGCTGGCAAAAGCACACTGTTGTTAATGATGGCTACAGGAATGGTAGGAGCTACAGTAAAAAAGGTCCCCGTCTAGAATCCCAATCCAAGAGAGCTGGGAAATGTGTCACCCTAAAGTGGATTGGCCCCCTGGAGATGTCTTCTCATCACAGCTTAGTAAGATGATAGGCTGAGTGCAACATTCAGATATAAGTATCAATAACCACTCTTTGGCCACTTAGCAAGTCAGTGACCCTCTGCACTCGGGAAGGCTAGAACCGCAGCACAAGCCTTGCACCTGCTTAGGACTCCATCTGGTGACTGCAGAGTAAATTCTCACATCTGCAGGACACCTGCGTGTTCTCGAAGCCACGGTCAGCCCCAAACGAGTTTCTGAGTTCCAGATGCCGTTGAGGTTTCTGTAAAGTTTCCTGAAAGAGCACAATCTGACAAGGAAACAGAGTTGAAACAGCCAGACGGGTTGTGTTGTAGTCAGTAGCTTGGGAGATAATCACTTTTCCATGCCAACAGATGTTTTCCTTCTTATTTGCATGCTTAACTGGCTCCTCGGTCTCTTCCACCTGAAAAGCAGGGATGACAATAATATTTACAACAGACCTATAGTAACAGGGCTGGCGGTAACATTACAGATGACTTCTTACAGGTCCCACATGCTAAAAGTGAAGCTATTGAAGCTCAGTACCCTGAGTGGGATAAATGCCAGCCAGATCCCAGTCTGCTAATCCCCTCCCTGAGTGCTTCCCCACCCCTACCACCACAAGTGGTCAAACTCCTTGAGAATTCGAGAAGAAAATGTAAAGTCTCATCATCAAGACACAATTGTTTATAACGTCCATGTTTATGACCTAACGTTTCATAAGAAACTTCTTGGCATAAGTTAATCTAGGAGGCTCGGGTATAGCTCTGTTGGCAGAGTTCTTGCCTGGCACACACAAAGCCCTAGGTTTGATGCCCCAGCACTTCATAAACCAGGTGTGGTTAGTGTCTGGCTGTAATGCCAGCATCTGTGATGTAGAGACAGGAGGACCAGACTCTTACAGTAACCCTCAGCTAGTCTGAGACCAGCCGAGACATGTAAAACATTGTCTCAAAGCAAATAGCCTCCCCCAGAGAAATTAACTTAGGAAAAAAAGAGAACTATGAAAACAAAGTTTATAATAGGCTCTGGGTGGAGAACATGTGTCTGCTCTCTAGAATGCATTTGACTTTTCTGTATATTCATAATGTTTATAATTAGGCAGGGTGGTGGTGGCATGCCTTTAATCCCAGCACTCAAGAGGCAGAGGCAGATGGATCTCTGTGAGTTCCAGTCCATCCTGGTCTATATAGCAAGTTCCAGGGCAAACTCCAAAGCTACAAAGAGAAACCCTGTCTTGAAAAACCAAAATAATAATGATAATAATAATAATAATGTTCAAAATTAAATACTGCCAAAAAAAGTTGCAAAGAATTAATAGAAACATGTCCCTGTATATCCTAATCATGACTTCTTTAGTAAGAACATCTATGGCTGGGAGGTGTAGCTCACTGGTACAGTGTCATTTTAGTATGCCCAAGGCCCAGATTTCATCCCTATCCATACCACAAACAGCAACAACAAAACATTTAATCAATGATTCTCACACCTGTATGTGCATACAAATTAGCAAACTCAGAGCCGAGGATGTAACTCGGTTCGTAGAGTGCTTGCCTACCATACACATGCACAAAGTTCCGGGTTCGATCCTCAGCATGCCATAAACTGTGCAAGGTGAAATATATCCATGATTCCAGCACTCTGGAGGCAGAGGCTGAAAGAGCTAAAATTCAAGGTTATTCTCTATTACATAGCCAGTTGAAGACCAGAAAGATATCCACTCAAAAAAAAAAAAAAAGGAAGAAAGAAAGAAAGAAAAGAAAAGAAAAGAAAATTCAATGGGAAAGCTAGGACTGTTTTCTGTTTGTTGCATTGATTTTTCAAGACAAGATCTCTGGTAGCTCAAACTCAGCATACACAGAAAATGACCTTGAATTCCTGGCCCTCCTACTGCTACCTCCCTTGAGCTGGGATTGCAGGTGTGAGCCATCACATCTGGCTTTGAGATATGAATTTGAGCAAGCTCCCAGGTGAGAACTACACCATTTGTCCTTGGTTCACTCTTGGAATAGTAAGATGTTGGAGAATAAAAATATCATGACTCCAGGCCCAGAAGAAAAAGGAAACTGCATAGCCTAACTGGAGATGACTCAGCTCTGGAGGACAAAGCTGAAAGCAATGTATCAGACAAAGTCCGAAACACAAGACCAGACTTTCAGCTGGAGGCAGCAAACGGAGCTGAGAATAAACTCAAATCACTCTTTACTTAAAGGCTCCGAACCTGAAAGGTGACACAGTGCTGAAAGCACATAGCAGCAACCTTCCACCCATGGAAGCCATCAGGGAACCAATCTGTAAAATACAAAAATGCTACAGACTGGGGCTATTTCCCATGCTATTTCTAAAGAAATGAATAATACTGAGGGGTTAAGACAGGGTTTCTCTGTGAAACCCTGGCTGTCCTAGAACTCCCTCTGTAGACCAGGTTAGCCTCAAACTCACAGAGATCCGGAGTCCTGGCATTAAAGGCGTGGGCCACCATTGCCTGGTCAAAATAATAATAATAATAATAATAATAATAATAATAATAATAATAATAATAATAAGAAGAAGAAGAAGAAGAAGAAGAAGAAGATTATGTCTCTTTGTGAGCAAGACTTGGTGGTGTGTCTCTTCAATCCCAGCACTTGGGAGGCAGAAGCAGGTAGATCTCTATGAGTTTGAGGCCAGTCTGGTCTCTGTAGCATATTCTAGGCCAGCCAGGGCTGCACAGTGAGACCCCATCTCAAAACGAAAAAGGAAAAAAAATCCCTAATTACATGTTTTTGCACATAGGTGTATTTGCACAAGCCGTGGCACTCACACGTGGAGGTCAGAAGACAACCTCCAGGATTCCATTCTCTCCTTCCATCAAGTGGGGTCCCGGGAATCAAACTCAAGCTAGGCTTGGTGGCAAGCCCCTTTACCCAAAGAGCATCTCCATAGTTAGGCATTCTGAACAGCTGATGGCATTTTAGCTTCAGGGGATGGGGGTAATTGGAGTAATAAAGGCTAGAAGATCTCGATAAAAGCAAAGGAACATTCAAAGCCAACAGAAGTCTAAGGAAACAGTGGCAGCTCATCTGGAGCCTCGTGAGCCAACAGTTTGGAAATTCAAACCCTTCCACTTCCCAAAAGGAGTCCTTTTCACACTTGACTAGATTCAAGTGGCATTCGCTGATCTTGAGGTCCCAAAGACTTTCTGGAAGACTCTCGAATAAGGTGGGTGCTTAAGAAGCACTTGTTCACCTGCTGGTTAATTCCCAGCCTCCTTCTACTGGAGCAACAGCCACGGGAGGCTTTTCTTCTTAAAGCTGCTTAGCTTAGGGCACTAGTGTGGCCTCATTTCTCGTCAATAATCCAACTCAGGATGACCTGGCCATACAAGAATTCCAGGGTTCGGGGGAGTTCATTTAAGAAGGAAGCTAAAATTAAAGTGGAAATCTAACTAGATTGGTTTCCCCCTGGAGTTCCAGGACAAGGCATTCTTTTGAGGATTTGCAAAAGGAAGCGTAGGACACTGCACTTCAAATTTTCATAGAACGGAAATGAGTTCATCCAGTCAGCAGACTACCACAGATTTCTTCACATCCATATCGACAAGGGGACATTTAAGCCCCTTTCTGCTTATGTATTTACTTTTTTTTTTTTTTTTAACTGAAGGGAAGAGACAAACTAGACGGTCAAGGTTGGACTTGACCCAAGGGCGTCAGTAAACCCACGCTGAGACTCTGAGTTTCTTTGTCCTAAAGAAAGTGGCCCCAAGTGCTGTCTGGGGACATCATCCTATGTTACTTGCCCAACTCTGCCTTTATGAATCTCTCTCAGGAAAGAGGACTAGGGAGACAGCCAAAGTGCTTGAGATAGCTCAGTTGGTATAGTACTTGCTATGAAAGTGTGAGAATGTGAGTTCAATTCCCCAGAACCCACGTTAAAGACTAGTGTGATGGTCCAGGCTTCTCCTCCCAGGACAAGATCCTTGGGGCTTTCTAGATAGCCAGCCTAACCAAATTAGCAAGTTCCAGGTCAGTGAAAGACGCTGTCTCATAAAACAAGGTGGGAAATGTCCATAGGAAAGACATCTGAGGTTGACTTCTGGTCTTGACACACGAGTGCACCCATGGATAGACACACATCTCACAAACGAGCACACAGAAAAGGAGGTGAGAGCAAGCACAGGCCAGGAGCTCTCCTCCCAGCAGTGGGAGCAAAGAGGGAATCTTCGACAAACCAACCATTTATTCTTCCCTCCATTTCAGTGCAAGTACCGGGCCACCTATCTCAACACACAGCAATACGAAGCCCATCTGTGATAGGTCCCTGCCAAGCAGGTATCATCAACTCCCCGGACCTCTACTTTCCCTAGGCAGCAGAGCAAACCTTAACTGCCAATCAACCTCACCAATCCCTGTTCTCTCCAACCCCCACTTCATTGGTTTTGATTCTAGAGGTTGAACCCAGGCCCTTCGTGCATGCTAAGCAGCTCCTGTCCCATCACATACAGCCCCAACCTGAGCCCAGCTAGAAAGCAAGGCTGCCAGGAATGTTAAAGGTCAGTTTAACCCTTTAGTTTCTAGGCTTGCTTATGGGTGACAGTAGAGAAAGGGCCCACAAGCAGGCTTTCAGCTGAGAGGCATGGGCTAAGGCAACCTGCTGAGCTGTGTCTGAGCAACCCCATGCTGGAAGTCCACTCCATCACCTGACCCTGGCTTCCCTGTGGCCAAGCATCCTCCTGGAGAGCCTTGAAAACAGCTGAAATAACAAGGAGGTTGGACAGACCTTTCTGGCACGGGGCTCTGTTGGTTTTCCAGAAATGAAGCTTCTGGGGGATGAGGGCCAACAAAGACAAAGAAGAAAGGAGACATGCCTGATTGCAGAGTCCTGCTGTTTCACCAGCCAGTTCAGAGCATGGTTTAGGCCATGGCAAGGGGCCAGGAGTCACATGGGGACGTATCAGGAGGGGGCCTTGGGCACCAGCTGTCCACATGTGGTCTAGGGTGGTTCTCCTGGGCACTTGATCATTGGCCCACCACATGGGCACTGTGGCACTTTGATCTAGGTACCTTGCACACAGCCATACATGAAACAAGACAAAGTCCCCACCCCACACCACTTGTTAGTTTTCTAGGGGAGTGGAGGATGGAGTAAGTAAAATATAAGCGCTATGGAGCAAACCAAAGCAGAGAGTGTCAGATTCGTGGGGTGGGCAAGTGCACAGTCAAAAAGGGGTTGGGGTACTCTCATCCAAGGAGATAAGGGAATAATAACAAGCCATATGGAAAGGGTACCACGGGCAAAGAAATAAAGGAAGGCCAAGATCTAGTGCAGGGGACTAGCCACAAAGAAGCAAGCATGAAGACAAGTGTCCTAGTTTGCTTCCTAATGATGTGTGATAAAGACCCATGACCAAAAGCAACTTGGGGAGGAAAGGGCTTATTTTGCCTTATAGCCTAGACCATTCCCTTTGTTAGACCCCCAGAAAACTCAGGTATCCGGGGTCCCAGGCCACAACCACGGTCACCCCAATCACCAGGCGGATTCGAGAGCTTGCTGCAAACTGCACGAGGCTTTATTGTAATTTAACGAGCTAACCCCATGTTAGCTCGGGTCTTTCACCCACCCGCCATGGCGGATGGCTAGCAAAAGACAGCTCCTAGGGCCTCCCAAGAGATCTTATAGGACAGCGTAAGGGGAGTGTCTAGGGGTATGCACAGGCTCAGGATTGGTGTGCCTCCAAGCTTGGAGGGCTTGCCCTGTATTGATTGGCCAACTGGTTGTTATGGCCCATAGGCCCTCCCAGGGTGGTTGCTATGCTTTGTGCGGCATTGCTGTGCGCTTGTCCGTAAAGCACACCCTGGGTCGTAAAGCATAGCGCCACCAGCTAACTTCTGATTGGTTCCTTGTCACGAGACAGGCATCTGACTTTCTAGTGACTAAGTAACTTCTGATTGGTTCCTTGTCACAAGGCAGGCATCTGACCTCTAAGTGACCAAGGCAAGTTCATGGCAAGCACGTGTTCAGCTGTTATGGCTGCCGAAAGGGGAGCTGGTCCCTTCACCTTAGACCAAGGGAAGTAAGGGCAGGAAACTGGAGGCAGGAACTGAAAGAGCAGAGGCTATGGAGGGACACTGCTTACAGGCTTGCTCTCTGTGACTCACTCAGCTTCCTCTTCCTCCCTCCCTCTTTCCCTCCCTCCCTTTCTGTCTTTTCAAGACAGGGTTTCTCTGTGCAGCCCTGGCTGTACTTGAATTCACAGAAATCCACCTGCCTCTGCCTCCCAAGTGCTGGGATTAAATGTGTGCAACACTACTACCCAGCTCAGCTTGCTTTCTTATACCATCCAGGACCACCTGCTCTGGGGCATTGTTGCCTAATGGGCTGAGCCCTCACAGACTTGCCTACAGGCCAATCTGATGGAGGCATTTTCTCAGTTAAAGCACCTTCTTCTCAGATGACCCAAGCTCCTGTCAAGTTGACAAAAAAACAAAAAAAAACAAAAAAAAACAAAAACAAAAACAAAAAACCCTAATCTAACCAGCCCATCCAAGGAGGGTGAACAAGTGCCTGGTGGAGTCAGAGAGCAACCCAGATGGGAAGCCAGAAGAGAGTTGGCAAGAGGGTAAGATCTGACAAGAACCGAGTCCCCAGGGCAGCTGGGTTGAGAATATAAAAATGTATTTGTAAGATGTCAGGTAAGGGAAGAAGCCGAGACATTCGGAATTTCTGGGTGAGGTCAGAGGGCAGTGCTGGGCTGAAGTGAGTGGAAACACCTAGTGTGGGATGCAGAGGCAGAGCCCTGTCAGGTGACATTCTGCAGCGCCTACGTGGTTGGTGCTTTAAATTCTGCTTTACCCTAGTGGGTCCTGATATGGCAGAGAACCAGTCACCAATAGAGCCAAACCAAAGGTTATTTAAGAGCTATCTCAGTGGACCCTTCCTTTGCCCCTGGACCCCATGTCAGTATGGGGCTGGCTCAACTTAGATTACTTTCTAAGAGAGAGAGAGAGAGAGAGAGAGAGAGAGAGAGAGAGAGAGAGAAACCCTTCCTTCTTTTCCTGAGTTCCTTTCATTTTGTTACAGCAAGGAGAAAAGTAACTGATACATCATTGATTGAATGCTTTTACTGAAGCCAGACAGATTCAGTGCACGTCTTTAATGCACTTGGGAGGCAGAGGTGGGCAGTTCTCTAAGTTCAAGGCCAGCCTGGTCTACAGAGCGAGCTCCAGGACAACCTGAGCTAAACAAAGAAACACTGAGGTTGGGGAAGCAATTCCACTTAATTCACTAAGACCTTTATTTACGAGTTTATTTATGTATTATGCAGCTCAAGCCAGATCCTGTTTTTCTCTTCTGGGAGCCAGTGATGCCAGGAAAGCCATCACCAGGAGGGAAAGGACATCCTGGCCAGGTTTAGGCCAAGACCACCTGTGGAGATTGTCAAAGAAGGAAACCATGCAACAGAAGCCAATCTGGGAGGGCCAAAGTGGCTTCACTCCATGCATCTAAACACCCAGTAGCCCTTCAGCAATTATATCCAGATCTTGATGCTCAGAGAAGACCAGAGGGAGCAGCTGCTCCTGAGTCCTGCCTTCCCTTCAAACCTCTCCCCTCCACCCGAGAAGACAAATCAAAAGGGTGGGAGGTCACATACCTGAACCTGAACCCCACCCCTAGAACAGAGTTAATTTTAAAGATGCCTTAAAACACCATGTTTACTTATTATTTGCTAACTATTTTGTTATGGATGTGGCAAAGCATACCAGTTGAGAAACTCCTGCCTACTTATCTAGCCTGGAGACCCAACAATCAGCAAGATGTCTCCTTCTTCATCCTTTGCCACTCCCCTCTCAATAGATACTGGATTGTTTCTGCTTGATTATCTCTAGTTGTGGGTACCTATTTCTGTATGTGTGTATGGCACACGGGTGTGAGTGTTCTCAGATGCTGGGAGAGGGCACCAAGTCCTCTAGAGCCCCAGTAAGAGGGAGCTGTGAGCCTCTTGACTTGGGTACTGGGAACCAAACTCAGGTCCTCTGGAGGAGCAGGAAGCACTCTTAACACGGAGCCATCTCTCCAGACCCATACTAGATTGTGTTTAAGTAAATCCCAGACACCATGGGTTAGGTTCTAGATATGAACTATCCTCACTCAAAGGTTCCTTTGGGAAAGGCTTAATTGAAAAAAAAATATATATTATATATATATATATAATATGTATATATAGTATATATAATATATATATATATATATATATATATGTTTTGCCAGCATGTATATCTGTTCACCATGCACCCGGTCACTGTGGAGGTCAGAAGAGGGTATCAGATTCCCTGGAACAGGAATTACAGGCAGTTGTATAGGAGCTGGAAAAGGAACCCTCTACAAGAGCAGTTGGTGCTCTCAACCGCTGAGCCATCTCTCCAGCCTCTGACGATGTGCTTTCCAGTCTATTTACTTATGTGTATGTGAGTGTGCCTGGGTATATGCATGTGCACCATGTCAGTATAGGAGCCTGCAGAGGTCAGAAGAAGGCGTCAGGTTCCATGGAACTAGAGTTACAGAGGGTTGTGAGCCACCATGTGGGTGCTGGAAATCAAACCCAGGTACTGTGCAAAAACAGTAAGAGGTGTTTGTTAGGACTGACACCAGGCTGACCCCGCCCCGTGACGACGGGCGGGGTACACACAGGGACGTGTTACGCTCACCATCACCATGTCACTCATCACACATTACAGACATGTGTGAGGACTCTGCGCACGCGTGGAACCTCGGTGGGTATGCGCGGTCTTCCCTTTAAAAGTTCCACCTCCCTCTGCCTCTCTCTCTTCTTCTCCTCTTTCATGCTCTCTTACTTCTCTCTCTTGCCTTCCTCTCTCTCCCCTACTCTCCCCCTCCCCTGCCTGGAATAAACTGGTTAATGTACCTTCCATGGTTCATGTTCCATAGAGCACGTCTTTAAGCAGAAATCTAACAGCGTTAAATGTTGAGTCATCTCTCCAGGCCCATGATGGGCTTTTAGGAGTTGACTGGTTTGTGGGATACTAACTTCCTCAATGGAGTAACCCACCAACGACTTCACAACTCAATGGGCCACTGAGAACTTAGCTGAAAGGTTCAGGCATTGTGCTGGCCTGCCTGCCCCTGTTACCTGGCGGAATCCACTCAGGCAGTGCCCTGGTCAGCCCAGGGTTCCACGGGAACTAAATCTGCATGCAGGTGTAGAATACCCTTTAAAAGACAAATCCCTGCCCATTTACGAGCTCTCTACTCTCTCTACTCTTCCTCTCTACTGTCTCTGTGCTTCTCTTCTCTTCTCTTCTCTTCTCTTCTCTTCTCTTCTCTTCTCTTCTCTTCTCTTCTCTTCTCTCACCTATGCGCTCTCTCTGCCTCTCTATGGCGACCGGCCATGGCGGTCAGCCATTAACCCTGTTTCTTTTCTCTCTTAATCTCTCTACTCTGCTGGGCCTATAATAAACTGGTTAACATGTCTAATATGTCTAGTCTCATGTCTCATCTTGCACTTCTGCCTTTTCTTTTATTTCTAATTTAAGCAAAAATCTAACCTTTGGCACCCAACTCCGTTTAGGCTCTCTCCGTAAGCTCTCTCGCAGCGTGCTGGCAGGATAGGCTTTCTCTGTAACCTCTCCCGCCAGGGGCACGGGAAATTTTGGGGATCCTAAAATCTGAACTCATAACCCACTTTCCATCTCGGTTTTTCCTGGCACTTCCTCCTGCCTGCAGCGGCCAGAGATGCCGGAACTCTGTACACTTCGCCACTTTTCCAACTAACCCTTTGGAACCCACTCATCTGCCTGTTTGCTACAATCCGGTAAGAGATCCCTCGAATTTCTCATGGGTCAGGTTTGGAATCCTGCAACAGGAGTGGTGCTTTTTTGCTTTTTCAGTTCGGACCGCTGGGTCCTTTTCGGTTTCGGGACAGCTGTGTCCCCTTCAGGGCCAGGCTCCTGGCAACTCCCACGGGCCGACAGGCATATGGAGAGGAGCTTTTGCCGAATTTTCCACTTGCCTCACCCATGGAAATGCATACAGGACCTTTCTGGTTGCGGCCAATAGGCGGATAAACAGACAAAAAAGCGGCTTATGGTCACCGCCATCTTGGCCATGTGGTCTGACCTGGGGGCCGCTATCTTGGCCATGTGACCTACCTGTAGGCATGCCCACTCCAGCGGCCTGTGCCAGCAAACCTGGATGCTGGACTTTTGCTTTCTGTCAGATTCTTTTTTGCTTTTTATGATTATTATTTTTTGTCTGTGATTTCTTCTTTCACTGGCTCTGTTGCTCATGGCTTATTATTTACAGAATACTATGTCTTTCCAGGGCCCTCTGTTTAAGTCTACTCTGTCTCTTTAAATTTCCTGTCTGTTTGCTACAATGTACGGATCAGAGATTGCATTTTGGTTCCTCCTTTTACTGTTATCCAGTCCTGCTTGTCTCTGTACCTGTAGTTTAACTTTATACCTATCTAACTATATACAACTTAAATTAAACTGTACTAAGTCTCGTATTTCTAAATTGCTATGTATCTTTAAATGATAGTGAAGGGACCAGCTCCTCATTTCGGCAGCCATGACAGTAACATGTGCTCTATGACCTTGTCTTAGTCACTAGAGGTTAGGTGCCTGCCTTGTGACAAGGAACCAATCTGAAGTTAGCTGGTGGTGCTATGCTTTATGGCTTTGGGTGTGCTTTACGGACAAGTGCACAGCAATGATGCAGAGAGCATAGCAACCACCCTGGGAGGGCTTATGGGCCATAACAACCAGGTGACCAATCAACACAGGGCAAACCCTCCAAGCCTGAAGGAACACCAATCCTGAGCCTGTGCATACCCCTAGACACTCCCCTTATGCTGCTCTATAAAGATGTGTGCGCAGCGGCTTCGAACTGTCTTTGCTAGTCATCCACCATGGTGGGTGGGTCAAAGATCCGAGCTAACATGGGGTTAGCTTGTTAAACTACAATAAAGCCTCATGCAATTTGCATCAAGCTTTCGCCTCCATTCTGTGATTGGGGTGGCCGTGGTCCTGGGCTAAGATTCTGGAAGCCTCAGCTTCCCGGGGGTCTTACAATGGTAAACATTTATACTCATAAAGGTCTAATTTAACTATACTTAAAATATAAGCTAACTCTATATAACTTAAATTTAACTCATGTATCTTTAAATGATGATGAAAGCTTAAAATCGTAAAGGTCTATTTCAAATTAACAAAATATCTATACCACTCAGTCCATTTTGTAAGCCATTTACAAAGATACAGCTTTTTTATTACAAAAAGGGATTTTTCTCTAACTAAAGGCAAATTTTTAACTGCTGAGATACTAAACAGATAGACAGCATTCAAATGCTCAGAGATCTAGAGAGCATGGCATTTAAAATGTTTTGTTAAAAAGCTTTTCATAACAGAGAGATAGGCCAGGTGCTGGACCCACCCCAATTCCTCCAACAAGACTGACGGGCACTGAAGAAACTTCATCTTGAGCCAATGACAACGCTGGCCAGTGAGCAACCCTGCCCTTCACCTCAACTGCTACAAAGTACTCCAGACCATGGACAAGAGGACAGTGGAATCGGCTTTCCCTGCGTTGCTTGGGCCAACTGTAGGGAGCCTTCCTGTAGTCTGTAACCCACGGGTCACATGCTATCAGCAAGAAGGCAGGTGTCCTGCAGCCCGCTACTATGGATGGAGGACCTTGGGGCTGGCAAGTCTCTGTTATTCTTTAATCATTAATTCAGGTAAAATCTTATCCTTCTCAAGAACTCTGATGCTTTTGACAACTGGTAGTCTTGCCAGCTCAAAGCAAAACAGATTTCAGGAACAGGTATTTTAGGGTTTATCTATGTGAAGATAGGAAAGTGTAAGGTGTATGAAGGTCTGGGAATGTAGTTACAAAGGTCTGAGGATGGAAAGGTCTAACACAGTGGATAAATGCAAGTTATGAAGGTCTGAGAATGGAAAGTATAAAGGTCTGAAAATGGAAGGTCTAAGATGGTAATGTAAGGTGTATGAATTAAAGTTCTGAAGGTCTGAGGATAAAAAGGCTTAAGTGATGATACAGTGAGTTGAGGCATTAAAAAGAATGAAATACGTTCCTGATTTCTCTATTTCTCATGCTACGTTCATAGTCAGTAAAGTTCAACAATACCACTATACGATCATAACTACAAGGTCAAGATTAAGATGCTTTTCATTGTCCTAAAAAACATCTGTCAATTTTAAAATGCTTTCATCCAAGTTGCTTTCTAACATGAATATGCTGCTAATGTGTCTAATACTTATGTTTCCACAAACTCCAAAGATTCTTGTAAGTTCAGGGAGCTGAATTGGATCCAAACAAACAGGTCAGATTCACTCCAGTTATTCAGTCTTTCCCTGGTCCCAGGACTCCCTTCCCTCATGTTGGGACTCCTCAGGGACCCCTCCCTCATCTTATAATCATCCCCTCAAGTAACAGGACCTAAGAAAAAAAATTTTTTTTCTAAACTTAACCTTGTCCTCTGCTCTGCCAACATCTTGCCAGGTCTAAGAGGCACCAGGGAGTTCCATAGAGCCTGGACTGCGATGAAACAACCCAACCTTCTCAGGTCCCCCAAAGATGGTCAACGCCCCCACATCAACAGGAAGCAGTCTTGAGAATTCGATGCCCTTATTCCTTAATCTGCCATGTCCAACACCCCATCTTTTTTTAATAATAAGTTAAGGTGGGATTGAAAGTTTCAGGCATTATGCTGGCCTGCCCCTGTTACCTGGCGGAATCCACTCAGGCAGAACCCTGGTCAGCCCAGTGTTCCATGGGAACTGAGTCTGCATGCAGGTGCAGAGGACCCCTTTAAAAGACAGACCCCTGCCCATTTATGATCTCTCTACTCTCTCTACTCTTCTCCTCTCTCTTCTCTCTGCTCTGCTCTTCTCCCACCTATGAGCTCTCTCTCTCTATAGGGATCATCCATTAACCCTGTTTCTCTTCTCTCTTAGTCTCTCTACTCTGCCAGGCCCATAATAAACTGGTTAATATGTCTAATATGTCTCATCTTGTACTTCTTCTTCTCTTATTTCTAATTTAAGCAAAAGAATAACACTAGTTCAAGGAAGCTCATATATCTTATGCCAGATCCTTCCTGTCACTCTGCTCTCTGGTTGTGCTCTCTCCATCCCGGTGCTCTGCCCCACCACAGACCCACAGCAATGGGGCCAGCCAGCCATGGCTGAAGCCTCTGATGTGTGAGCCAAAATAGATCTTCCCCTAAATTCTTTCTTTTTTCAAGCGTTTTGTCATAGCAACAAATAGTGGTTGCATCCACAAATAGTCCTACAGTTCTCTAAAGACAAAAAGAATCAAGTCACTACAATTTCATTAACACTAGTCTTTTTTTTTTTTAAAGACTAACAGTTATTTGTTATTGACCCAAAGCCAACAAATATTCAAATGTCTTCCTTTCTTATTATTTTGGTTTTTTAATTTTGTTTTTTAGTTTGGCCGTGCGTGCGTGCGTGCGTGCGTGCGTGCGTGTGTGTGTGTGTGTGTGTGTGTGTGTGTGTGTGTGTGAACCATGAGTATCACTCCTCACAAGTTGTCCACCTTTCAGGGTAACCTTGCTGGCCAGCAAGCTCAACCTCCACAGCTTGCTATTTTATGTGGGTGCTAGGGTATGAAGGCACCTCACCCACTGAGCCATCTCCCAGGCACATGTTTTGTTTTGTTTTGTGTTTTGGGACAGGCCTCACAAGCGCTGACAGGTATGAACCACCACACCCAGCTCTCGCTAACATTTCCGTAGTTCTTCATTTTAATCCACATCTAGACAAGGTCTGCCTGACATACAATGCATTCAGTTCCTGCTTCTTCTCACTTAAATGTTCCCTTCTTCTTTTGCCTACAGTATACATAAAAATAAATCTAACTGTTTGCACCACGATTGTTCTCAAAGTTTGGATTTGGCTAACTGTCTCCCCGATGGTATCATTTAATAGAATGTTTCTTCAGCTCTCACTTTCTCTGCAAATGGACTCAAGGATGCAGAAGTAAGATACAGTTCAGGCTTCACTGGTTTTTTTTTTTGTGTGTTTGTTTGTTTGTTTGTTTTTTCCATCAGACTTCTAAAACTTGGACCACAAAGCCCTAATTCCCAATGTGAGGCTGCTATCTAGAGAAGGTCCTGTAGGTAATTAGGGCAGATCAGGTCGTGAGAATGGAGGCCTCCTAACCAGATTAGTGGAAACAATGCTGGTAGCCCCGACGTAGCTACATACAAGCCACAGAGGGACTCTCAGGGGTATGACTCCATGGTGGCCTGCCATGCCTACCTGGCATTTACATGGCTGCTAGGACTCTCATCTTCAAACCTGGATGGCAAGCACTTTACCCACTAAGCCATCTCCCTAGCTCCCCTTTCTTTTATGGGGTGCTGGAGATTAAGCCCTGGGTCTTTTGCATGCTAGATAAACACTCTACCACTAAGCCATATCCTACACTCCATGTTTCTAGACTATGAGTCCAGTGTAGTCACCTGCTAGCTGGGTGGCACTGGATACGTGTCTCCATTTCCTTATTTAGCTGGAAACAAAGCCAAAGTTGACTTCCTTTCCCTCCAACAGTATAGGAGAGTGAAACACCCCAAGCTGTGCTCAGGAAGGCGGACTTCATGTTATGATTCTACCTCTCCATTGCTTTGAGGACCAAAAGAGATATCAGACCTGAGAACAGTTTGCGAAAAGAAGGTGACGCAAGCCCACAGCCTTACAGAAATCATTATTGAACAAAAGCATTCCCAGTGCAGGTGGCGAAATCCAGACTTCCTGCGGCTATCTGCAAGTCTTTACTGGAGCTGCTCTGGCAAGCTCTGGTGGTGGCCTTTGGAAGAAGGACTAAGTCACAAACACCTGGGTCCTCAGCAATGTCACAGGAAAGGTCATTCTGGTTTGCATTCTCTAGCTTCCAGACCATGGCTCCTTGTCACACAATCCCGTCACTGGTTATATCATCTCTGGTAAATGTGAGCTAGGTCCCTCTGCTGGGCAGAGTCTCCTGCCAGCTGATGTTGTCAGTAAAAGGTCTCTTCCAGCAAATCTGGTTTGGGGCACTACAGCTCTAAGGTCTGAATAACCCGTGGGTGAGGGGTGAAAGGGGAATTTCCCTTTTGCTCTTCCTAACTGAATGTGGGAGCTAGAGGACTCACCCCCTTGTCTGAGCATGCCAGCAACTCTGTAAAGGCAGCAACTTCAGTATGTTTAATGCACCACCTAATCCCAGTACCTTGACCAGAAAGTGTTCAATCAATATTTGCTGAATGAGGGCATTTTGCACTGAACAATGAAGTCACAGCCTGATGGGCCCTGCCCTGAAAACCCAGCTTCATCTCCTCACTTTCCCTAACCTCAGATGACCTTTCTGACTTCTCCTTCCAGAAACTCACTTGTAAAACTTTACTTGAAAGGCTGTCTTCAGGGTCTGGAGGTGTGGTTCGGTGGCCGAGTACTTGCCTAACACATGTCAAGCCTCTGGTTCCACCCACAGCTCCGAGGAAAAAAGAAAAAGAAAAAACAAAACAGGGATTTGAGAGATGGCAACATCAGTAAAGTGCCTGCTGTATAAGCATGAGGACCTGAGTTTGGATCCCGGCACAGACATAAAATCTAGGCGAGGTGTTGTATGTGTGTAATTGCAGTTCTGGGGAGACGACACAAAAAGAATCCCTGGGAATTGCTGACCAGTCAGTCTAGCAGAACCGATGAGATTCAGGTTTGACAAGAGACTATTTCTCAAAAAGTTAAAGTGGCCAGGTGGTGGTGGCGCATGCCTTTAATCCCAGCACTCGGGAGGCAGAGGCAGGCGGATCTCTGTGAGTTTGAGACCAGCCTGGTCTACAAGAGCTAGTTCCAGGACAGCCTCCAAAGCCACAGAGAAACCCTATCTCAAAATAAAATAAAATAAAAAATAAAGTGGAGAGCAATTGAGGACCAAACCTGGCCTCTGATGTACACACACACACACACACACACACACACACAAACACACACACACACACACAGAAGAGTGAAAGCCTCCCTTCAGTAATAGACATATTTCTTATCATCTGAACTAGATGGTTAACAATTCAGAAAAGGGAGCACACACTTTGTGTGTGGTTTTGCAGGTGATGACTGCATTCATCAGTGCTCCTAGTCACCGAAGGTGAGCACAGATACATCCCCACCATCTTGCTGTGCGCCTCTCCCAAGCCCACCTAACACTGGAGCCCTCGATGGACCATAGCAGAGTTCTAACCAGGGAGGACCTCTCCCAGCTTCTCCTACCTGGGATGCTCCTAGAATCCTGTGCTAGCTGAACTTCTCTAACCATCAGGAAAAGCAGGGCCGTCCTGTTCCTAAAGAGTTAAAAACAGAGGCTTAAGGCTGCTATCTTCCAGGGAACCCTTGAGTGTCTGTTTAGACAACAGGGGAAGCCAGCAACTGTCTTGAGACAAAGATAGAAGAGCAGGTTTTTTTTTCCCTTAGGCCAAAAGGAACATGGCGTGTTGAGTCACCTCAACAATTGGCCAGGGGAAGCTAGATTTCACTGGCACAAAGGCCAGCGGTTTTCTATGTAGTTTTCTAACATTTCAGATTAGTTTTCATGACCCCAAATCCACATTTTAAAGTTTACATCACATGGATGCATTCCTAAGGGCAGCGTGATTAACACTTTCTTCTGACAATCGGGTTTGTTTTGTTAGGACTTTTCCAACAGGCCCAAGGCTATGTTCTCTTTAGTGTGGCTATTTTTTCCCCTTTTCAGCAGTGAGAGGATGACACACGACAGAAGCAGTAAGCTAGGGAGCCTGAGAAGACTGGGAGAGAAAAGCGGTTGTGTTGAAATCAAAGTTGCTCCAGACTTAATGAGACACAGCCACGGGCAAGTCATCAATAGGGCACACTGAATGATAACCGGGCGTGATAGAATGCACATCACCACAGGCCCCCACTGCTGTGAGTGACCTCACCGTCCCCAAATACAGCATGCTCTCACCCACTCACGCCTTCCTGTCGCTCCATGCACCCCTCCTTTGGCTCACCACCCCCACACACGCAAACAACAAACTTCTCAATATCCTCCCGGCTTGTCCTGCTCTCCACAGCTCCATTCTACTCAACTCCCCGGGAGCCGTAAAGAGTGATGCATTATGGGAGGACACCTCCTGGGAGCCACGCACAGCAGCCAGCCCTTAGACTTTCACTCCTTGAACCTAGGGCACAGCAGGGATTATTGTCCTGCCCTTGTTTTCATCACTGTCCTTGCCCACCACAGCTAACCTGGCAGAAATGAAGATAATCTAAAAAGACACTTGCATCTCTCCATCATCTGACTATCAAATTACTGGAACAATGGACCCCCCAAAACTAGGAGCCACCCCCTCACCCAGGAATCACATGGTAGGCGGAGGAAGAGACCACCCAGAAGGAAAACTTGTCTTCCAGATCTAACAGCTTGTCAGACCACCTTACAGGGCAGGAATAAAGCTCCTCAGACAATGATGGAAGAGGAATTGCTTGGATGTCTTTGGCCTTTTGTTTAATCTTTGCTCTCACTTCAGGACCCTACGATGGACTTAATTCAGAGAGAGGGCCTCACGGGATTTCTTTATTCCTCTTTCCAATGTGATCACGTTGAGTAAATTGCCCTTTTCTCCTTTCCTGTTAATTCAGCTGTTGCAGTTGGGCTTCTTAAGGACGGTGGCTGTTCTCAGACTTTTGAGGTACAGACTGTGACCCCAAGTTCTGTGACACCATCACTAGCTATTCCTTTCAAAATATTCATGGTCCCTCAGAGGAATTGCCCCTCCCTCCTTTCTACACTCTGTCAGGTGGGAGTCAAGACCACGAGATAAACACACAGCCCCTCTACCTGGATACTTGAGCTCACTGAAGAGTCAGTCCTAGAGGCCACAGATGTCGGCTTATAGGCCAACTAGAGAACCAGGTATTAGCGATTTAAAGCAAGAAGGAACTATCCTAGGATCTAAGCCACTCAAGCAGAACATAAGCCCCTAGGTAGGCGACAGGTGGGTGGAATGGGGACAGGAAGAGGAAGGGGGAACGGTGAGGGGCCGTGGCCTTTCCTAACAGCCATCTCACATGCTCCCCTCTTCTGAGGGGACCCTGAAGACCCAGAAGCCCAAAGCAGGCATGCAGGACCCTCCCTGTGAACTCCAGGGGAGATTCCTTTCGGTCTGCTTCCCAAGATGAAGTTCTCACAGGCTGTTAAAAGCGGTGAGCTTATTTGCAAGCCAGGGTCATATCTGCCTAGCAACCCAACCAGAAGACTTGAGGGACTATAAGTGTGGACAGGGAACAGGCAGGCCAAGTCTGCACAAAGAAATCTGTTCTCATGCAAATGACCCTAAGCAAGAGGGCTAGGAAAAAAAGGGAGCCTGGGACAGCTCTGAGGACGCTGTTTTCCCCCAAGAAGATGCTGAGGGACTCTTTCACAACACATTCACTGCCTTGCCTTCTGCAAAAGACAAGCCAGAGGGGGCTATGCCGGCTGCACAGACTCCCACTGACCTACTGCAGAGGCCAACAGTACAGCCCAGCTCTGAGCTTGATTTCCTGATTTTTCTGGTCCTGTACTCCAGACTGCAAAGGTCCTTTTGTTCTGATTTAGGACTAAACAAAGTTAGTTTTGTTTGGGGGGGTTGATTAGCATGGTAATGCAGTACTTTCGCTGAAGAAGTGAGAAAAGCAGAAGCTTTCGTCTTTTCACTGGACCAGTGGGCTTGAGGAGAAAGACGTCAGGCCGGTCTCTAACCAGCACTAGCAAAAGTCACCAGCTCGTGGCCAGCAAGGCTGGATTCCGCCCACCTCACCATTATTCAAACACACGCAGTACAAGTCAGCTTCATAGCCAACCGTTGCAAACCAGGCCTACGGTTTCTACAGATGTCTCTTGTCTCAACCTGCCTCACCTTTAAAATGGAGATCACACCTACCCTTCACAGGAGGGCTACTGACAGCACCAAAACACACAAGGATGAGCCAAGCATGATGGAGCAGACATATAATCCCAGAACTTGGGGGGTGTAAATTCAGAGGATCAGGATTTCAAGGATCTTCATGGGACTTTATCTCAAAAAAAAAAAAAAAATCCAAATAAGCTGGGCATGGTGGCACATGCCTTTAATCCTAGCTTTCGGGAGGCAGAGGCAGGCAGATATCTGTAAATTGGAGGCCAGGTCTACAAAGCTAGTTCCAGGGCAACCAGGGCCACAGAGCAAAATCCTATCTGGGGGAAAAACATACAAACAAAATCATCACATGGATGGCACTTAATTCAGTATTGGGAACAGCATAAATATAAAAAATGTAATAAAATAGTAGTAATGCTCTATTAATAATTGAACATTATTGTTGTTAAAGCCTCCAACAGCCTGGTTTCATGGGGCCAATCTTTCATTGATTGCTAGGGACTCCAGGCATTGTCTAATTTTTAAAGTTAAGATGATGAAAAGGTAGGCATCATGGCACATGCCAGAAATCTCAGCACTTGGGAAGCTGAGGCAGGAAGATTGCAAGTTCAAGACCAGTGTGAGTTACATAGCATGACAGTGTCTTAAAAACATGCCATTTCCAGCTAGGCAGCGTGTACTGCGGTCAGAGCTACTGCACACATTGAGTTTGGAGGATGGCGTGAGTCTGGGCATCACAGGCTGTGAGGAAAACCTGTGGTCCCACAGCCTGTGAGGCTTTGACAGGAGGATCTTCAGTTTTGGGCCAGTCTTGGGTTTGGCTGGTGAGATCGTATCTAAAAAAATAAGCTAATAAAATAAACAAAATAAATAAATAAATAAAAACAGGATCGGGGGCTGGAGAGATGGTTTGGCAGGTAAGAGCACTGACTGTTCTTCCAGAGGACCCCTGCTCAACTCCAAGCACTCACATGGTAGCTAGCAACTGTAATTCCAGTTCCTGGAGATCCAACACCCATGGCAAGACACCAATGCACATAAAATATAATGAATGAATGAATGAATGAATGAATGAATGAATGGGATCAGGGGTTCAAACTTAAATTTGAGGCCAGCCTGGACTACCTGAGACCCTGTCTGAGGTGGGGGAAAGGTTTAATTATTCCTACAAACTTGCCAGCTATTAATCAGTGATAGCCTGGCAGGATTGCAGTGGCCTTAATAACACATCAATACACCTGCTCCCCCACTTAACCCACACCGGATGTTAACAGCATTGAATGACTGAGTTCCCAGATTGTGTGTGTGGGGGGGGAATCGAAGAGCAAGAGAGGGTTTTTATTAAAATTTAGAACCGGCTGCTCCTCCCTGTGGCGACCCTCCAGGCACACTCTCAAAGTAGGTTCTCTTGAGTTTCTAACGTCAGAAAGACAGTCTCTGAACCACAACCAAGGACCAGGGGTTGGCGAAGTAGGCAGGGAAATGCAGACAAGAGCGTTTGCTGCGGAGCAGTTCCCAAATTTCCCCTAGAGGTGTGTGACGGAGTCCAGGAAACCAACTTTGCGCCCCCTCTGGCTCCGAACTGTCCCTTATCCTCGGACGCACGTTGTCCTCAGGAGAAACTCCTAACTCGGGCTTCCCGGGCAGCATCCATTTAGTTCATAGTGACCTTGGAGTCAAGGGGCTTGGAGATGTGGGGATCCCGATACCCTATAGAGGCCTCCCGGGAGATTAGGCAGCCTTGCACCTGTGCGGATGTCGCCTCCCGCCTGGGCGGGTGCACGCGCACGGAGCAGAGGGGGATGCTGACTCAGCCATGCTTCTTCCATCGCTTTCGCGCAGCGCGGATGCCGGCTGCTGCGGCTGCAGCCAAGGCGGGGGGGAAGGCAATGCACCCGCAGCAGCCGAGCGGCGGGCTCCTCGGGGCCCACTGCGGCACTCCCTCCCCGTGCCCGGAAGGGGAACTGGCGGGGCGCGCGAGTTGACGAAATTTTGGGGGGAAGTGGTGGCTGGAGGAGGAACTCGGGAGCCCGCGCGTGCTCTGCTCACACCCAAACTGGAAGGAACCTGTTCAGTCCGGGGCCAGCGACGCGCGGGACCAGCCCCGACGCGCGCCTCCCCTGCCCCCCCCCCCCCATCCTCCTCACTGGCTCCCCAGATCTCAGGGCGCGGGCGGACCCGGGAGCTGCGCTCGGAGAGGGGGTGCTGGGGCGCACTCGATCGCCCCGGGCTCGATCGCCCTCCCGCTCTCACTGCAGCCGAGTGCCGGGGTCCGATCGGGCCGGGAATCACACGGGCACGCGCGGATGAGGGGATGAGGGCATCGGGCCAAGGACCCCAGAGGCGTCGGCGGGGATGGGCGACTCGCGATGGCAGCGCGGTTACCTTCCGTGACCCCCAGCCCCGGCAGGCGGCAGGCGGGGCGCGTGCCTTGCGCGGCCCCGATCCACGTGGGCCCGCGCGCGCGCACCAGGCCGGCCCCCTCCTTGCAGGCGCTCGGCGCTCCCAGCACATGGTCGGCGGCGGCGCGCCCCCGAGGCCGGCGGAGACCGGCTGCAGCCGGTATAGGATAAGAGATAGGCAGACAGACGCGGGGCCGGGGCTCGGGCGGCGGCACGCACGGCCGGGAGGAGGAGACCCGGTTGGGGGCGGGGGAGGGTGTGGCCCGGGTGGCCGAGGCTGGCGTGGGTTGGGGGGCCAGGGTGCTCCAGGCTCCGGGCCAGAGCTAAGTTGATAAAGACTCGGGCCCACGCCCTAAGGGGTTAAACCTTTTCTCATGTTACGGAGCGGTTTATAAGAAGGCTCGGGAGGCCCAGCCTCCGCCTTATTGGGAGCCTTTTGGGGTTTATTCTCTTCCCTTCTAAC
Source organism: Cricetulus griseus (assembly GCF_003668045.3). Classification (NCBI taxonomy): domain Eukaryota; kingdom Metazoa; phylum Chordata; class Mammalia; order Rodentia; family Cricetidae; genus Cricetulus; species Cricetulus griseus. Next base: position 122,326,297 of record NC_048600.1, on the reverse strand, counting down.
TTGGTGAGTTGGTTTTTTATTATTTTACATGCTTAAAAGTTTGATTGTGGGGTATGGGTTGTTTTTTTTTGTTATTGTTTTAAATATAGTGTTGGGGCCTTTTTTTAGGGCGGGGAGGAGGAGGAAAAGCACTTAACATTTTAACATTTTGAAGAGGTTAATCCGAGAAATATCCTGACAGTTGGGAGTGCTGGGGCCACCGGGGTGACGCGCTCTCGGGCAGTTGTGAGCAGCTGAATGTCCATGACCCTAGACAGATGGGTTCTGGGAAATACCTTAAAGGGTGGCCTGGCCTTGATCGCCCCCAACCCGGGGTGAAAGGACCTAGGCTGCGAGGAGAGTCCGGCAACCGTCTCAGACCCTCTGTGGGTTTTCCACATGAAGTTGCCTGCGCGTCACCAGAGCGAAATGTCAGAGAGGTACCTTCCTTCCCCAGGCTCGCGCGCGCACACAAGGCGGCCACTGAGGCAGCGAGAGGGAAAGTGGGACTCCGGTCCCCGTCCCCCGTTACCCCACTCCCCAGGGCAGTCCTAGGGGCAGACAGATTTCTCCTCGGAGCATGGGTCCCACACCTTGACGGTCTGCACTGTCACCCACTGCCAGTCGGTCCGAGCAACTTCCAAGGTTCGCGGGGCCACCAGCGCCAGCAAAGTGTCTTGAGCTGAGCGGCTCCAGGCTGGGGGAAACGATTTTGCAGAGGAAATAGGTTAATTTCCTTCTGGGTTGTTTTCATTCCCTGCACCTCAGCAGACAAGTGACAGAAGTTTGTTAGTGTAAAATGCCATCAAACACGAGGGGGAGGGGGGGTCGTAGAAAAAGCTCCCGGGGATCCAACTGGGGAAACGCAATTACAACTTGTTAACGTGATAGCTGGTTTTGTTTGCACAGCTAGACCCCGCTCCTTTTGCGGAAGGAGGTTTTTACCTTTGGATTGAGATTTCAGCCTCGGTAATCTGACTGTTTTGGCAAACCGTACTGATGAGTGGCAGGCTGCAAGAAAATGCCAGCTCCTATGCTGAGATCTCCCCAGTACCAGCACTATTATGTGGCTCTGGGGATGGGGGGATACGGTCGAAACACCTTTTCTGGTAATGAAGGGAAGGGCGTTTAAGATGGAAACTGACAGTACGTAAATAAACAATGCAACCAAGTGGAAAAATGGTCTTAATGAGTACCCCTAGCCCCGAGTTTTCCTTCTGTGGTTTCCAGAAACAGGACTCTTCCTCAGTGGAACTCCCGAGGAAGACACTTAAATTAGGGGCTTGGGTTTCAACTCAATGGTCTTGCAAAACGGATGAATTGGTTGTAGCCAGTGATTCATTCAGCTTGGCTGAGGCAGTTTACCAGGTTAGTGTTGGGATTTTTGGTTTTTTTATAGAGAGAATTCATGTAAGTGCCCCCCACTCAGAAACTGGTCTGGACAACTGGGGCTAGAGACAACTTGTTGGAAGCCACCTCCTCCAGGCTACACCTTGAAGGAGATTCCCAGGGCTTTATTTAGTTCTGCTGACTGCAGTCTCACTGCCTCCCAAGACTCTTGAACTTCGATCCGAACTGATCCTAGGCTAACCCCAGAGGTTCTCTGATAATGCAGTATTCTTATGCCTTCATGCCAAATCATTACAACAACACATTAAAATATACAGGGAAGGTCCCAGGTAACAGGATCTCCAAGTCTTGTAGGATGCCCATTTTTTTCAGGGTATGCCTCCTCCACCCACCCCCTTCTGTGAGATGGAGTAGCCCAAGGTGGCATGAAACTCCCTGTGTAAATGAGTCTGGTTTCAAACTCAAAGCTCACTTCCTGCCTCGGCTTCCTGACTGCTGCATCTATAGGTCTATGAGCACGGAACCTGGCTCCATTTTGTTTTGCTTGATTGTTTTAATTTTACATTCTCTCTTTTTTCCTTCTTGAAGGAGGCACTAAGATAACCAAAAGCTTCTAGGAAATACTCTAAACAGCCCAGCCTTTTTTCCTAAAAGACATTGGGGGTCGTGAGGAGAAGCCAGCGAGCAGGAGCTCAGTTAGACTAGCAGAGTTTTCTAGTTGGAAAATACCATAGAGACTGCTTTCATAGATGAAATTTAGCCATCAAGAGATTTCTGCCAGGTAGTGAACTATTACCTGAGGGCTTCCAGAAGATAAACCCACTGGTCTCTCTGTAGGTAGTAACTAGAGCCAATCAGGGTCAAAGGTCATCCTGGAATTGCCTCTTCGTAGGAGATCTGGACTCAGACCCTAGTTAGGTTCAGAATTCACAAGTTGTGAACACTGAAAATCAAGAAGTGAGGCGGTCGCCAGAGATCATCTGGTTGCTTAAAGCAGCCCAGTCCTTTAGATCCTCCCAAGGCCTTTCCCATCGGGTACAACCACAACACCAAACAGGCAGGCTGTCTTTGCATTCTGTTACTTGTAGAGGCTTTTGCGTAGCCCGGGTCAAAGGTTAGGCATTGGTTAAGTTGTGCTCTGGGTGACAGAGAGCAAGAAGGCCTGCTGAATAAATGGCAGAAGGAAGAGAAGAGCTGAGGAAACTGCTTATTCTGCAACCAGACACTTCCTCATTTTAGGGCTCCTTTTTTATAAGGCATGAGCTGTGCTTTGGTTGGTGGGGGTGTCTCAAGACTCTCACTGTTTAGTAAACTTTGAGGAGGGGCTATTTTTGTTTCTGTTGGGTTTTAATGTTTATTGTTTTGCTCTAGGGGGTTGTTTGTCTGTTTTTCTGTTTTAGGGAGAGGGAGAAGGTAGACAGTACTGTAGCCCAGGCTGAAATTTAACTTTTTTTGAGACAGAGTCTTGTTGTGTGACCAAGCCGGCAATCCTCCTGCCTCAGTCTTCTGAGTGAACCACAATGCCCAGTTTGTTGAGTGAACTTTTAGCGATCGTATGTGATACACAAAATGTTATGCAGGCAGTGGTCTGGGAAGAGAAGCTGATTGCCTGCCTCATGCAATCTTTTTTTGCCCCGGGGTAGGGGTTGAAATAGGGTCTTGTTTTAACCTGAACTAGCTCAAACTTGCTATGTAGCCACAGGTGATCTTGAACCCCTGATACTCATGCCTCCACCTCCCACATGTTAGGTAGCATGCTACCATGCCCAAGTTTTTGTTTTGTCAGACAGGGTTTTTCAGTGTTAGCCTTGGCTATCTTGGAACTCATTCTGTGGACCAGGCTGACCTCGAACTCACAGAGATCCGCCTGCCTCTGCCTCCTGAGTGCTAGGATTAAAAGTGTGTGCCACCACCACCTGACAGTACCCAAGTTTTTATGTTCAATTTTAGAAAGTACATGCCTGTATCACCTCCTAGTGAGGCTTCCACTCTGTTATTACACTACATTGTGGACTTAGCTTACATCCATCCATAGTAGGACATAGGATGCTCCAGACTCATTCGGAGAGAGGCCAATTTACCTTTATGATTATCCCAGGAATAAGGAAGCAAGTTTTACACACACACCCCCACCTTAAGCCAGTATTAATTGGGCATGGCTGCTTTATGATTTTAATCCCAACACTTGAAAGCTGGGACAGGAAGATTGCTGCAAGTTTGAAGCTAGCTGGAGCTGGAGCAAAGTTACATCTGGTTGTAGCCAGAACAGAGAGGTATAGACGGAAAGCAAGATTTTAAAGCTCAAGTAAAAGAACCAATCGCCAAGTCGGGGCTCTGAAAATAAACAGAAGGCAGAAGTTCCCTGTCTTCTGGCAGCTGTCACAGAGCAAATCTAATGTCCAGCTGCTTCACACCCACTCGGGCAAGACCCTTCCAGGGTTTGCACTTCTGTTCTTAGCTTAATTTCCTTGGGCCACCCACCAGGCTCAGCCTGAAAAATCAGCTGATTTTACTTTTGCTAAAGGAAAAAAAAAATGACAGCTGCTAAAGCTGGACGATGTTAGAGCATCTTCAGTCACTGCTGGCTTTGGTAAAGCATGCTTTTACTCCCAGCACTTGGGAGCTAGGGGCAGGATGATGGCTATGAGTTCAAGGCTAGCCTGGTCTATATCTGTATCAAGTTCCAGGACAGTCAGAGCTACGTAGAGAGACCCTTTCTCAATAAACAACAGCCAAGAGACTCCCCAGTCACTTCTTTGACTGAAGAGGAGTGCAAGCCAGAGATGGGAACTGACTACCTCAAGCCACACAGTTGTGTGGCTAGTTTAAGACCTCTGTACATGGAGGTCAAGAGTACTTTGGGGATGGTGAGGTGACTGAGTGGGTAAAACTGGCAACCTAAATTCAATCTCAGGAAGCCACCTGGTAGAAGGAGAGAACCAACTCCCCCAAGTTGGTCTCTGACTTCCACATGTACTCTATGGCATGAATATACCCCACTCCTCCTGAAACATGCATGTAAATAAATAAGCTAATGTAATTAAAAGCATTTGTTTTGGTAGGGTGCTTTGTCAAGCTAGGGGTGTAGCTCAGCTGTTGGAATGCTTTCCTAACATGGATGAAGCTCTGGGTCCCTAGAATCACATCAGGCCAGTGTAATGGCTGAGCCCTACAATCTCAGCATTTAGGAGGTCTCAGAGAAACAGAAGGGTCAGAAGTTCAAGGTCATCTTCTATTCCATAGCAGTTACGAGACCAGCTTGAGCCGAGTGAGACTGTCAAAAACACAAAGGTGCTCTGGCAAAAATGACTTCCTCCCAATAAACATAGAAAGCACTTTCCTCCCTGGCCTTTAGTCTGTTGCTCGGTTGGCCTGGACAATCTGATTCTGGTCTATTTGGGCCAAAACCCTTTACCTCCCTGGACCTGTTTCCCTGTTTTGCCAATGAGGAAGAGAACAAGCTGACTTTGGACTCCCTTGCAGCCTCAACCTCCTGTAATTCTAATTTCTTTTGAAGGCTGTAGGTTGATCCTAGCACCACCCAGCTGTTTCAAGAATACTGTGAGCAGCTTCAAACAGAACTTGGAGGTTGTCTGAACACAGCCTTCTGGTGTTGGTGGGAACTTTAATTTGGCTCAAACTACAGCTGCAGTACTACTCATCCACATAAAATACAGAATTTAATCAGGACAAAGGTTCAACTTGTCTCCCTAGGATCTTTATCCCAATATATTTCTGTTCAAATTGGCCCCGAGGGCACCATTAAGACTTAAGACTTTATGGCCAGGAGGTGGTGGCGCACGCCTTTGATCCCAGCACTCAGGAGGCAGAGGCAGGAGAATCTCTTGTGAGTTCAAGGCCAACCTGGTCTACAGAATGAGTTCCAGAGCTACATAGTGAGACCCTGTCTCAAAAAAAGCAGAAAACAACAAAAAAGAGGGGAAAAAAAATCTAGGTATGAAGTGATAGTCAAGACATAAAACTCAGATTTTATGTTAGAAACCAGCCTGGTCTACAAGAGCTAGTTCCAGGACATCCTCCAAAGCTACAGAGAAACCCTGTCTCGGAAAAAAAAAAAAAAATCAGATTTTTATGACCTTATAATCTAAGTCACTTACTTGAGCAAGTAAGACAAATGCATGAAAGTAAATGATTCCCCATTAAGTGCATTAAGTGATTCCTCTCACATGAAGGTGAGGCCACCTTAGTTGAGTTTATCAGAGGAAGCCTGATGGGAAAAGGACCAGAATGACCAGGGCTGTGGAGGGTCACAGCAGCTGTAGAGACTGTGCAACTTCAAGAAATGACTTGGCCAAAAGCAAGGTAGCTGGAGACTACAAGAGCCAACAGGAACCTTTTTTGACCTTGGAAGGTGAGTCAAGTTTTAGAATCAGAAAAAAAAAAAGCTACCAAGATAGATTGGGGTCTGATTATGAGGCACACAGAAAGTGGGGCTCATTATGAGTAGGTTTTATCCTTCAGAAAGAACAAAGTGATTGACAAACACACACACACACACACACACACACACACACACACACACACACACTGCAATGCAGTGTTGCCAAAAGATTCATTTTTTAGCTAGGAGGACCCTGTGGGCTTCACAAGGAGTAGGTCCAATAGATGGATTCGAACAACAGCCAAGGCCTTGGCAGTTTGCAGGCTCACAGCCACTATGGCCTCCCTTCCCCTGGAACAACCACCATCCCAAAGCCAACACCAGGATTTATTTTGTTGTCTCCGAAACCACAGCTGACTCCCCTAGCTGTCTGTCTTCAGGATGGCTTTGGAGAGACTACTGCAGAAGGAGGAGTGGTGTAGAGACCTCCTTTGCTGGCAGACTCCCGACTCCCATCATAGACCGAATGCTGAACTGTCCTGAAGCTGCCCAGACCACATTCTGGAGCTCTTTCCCAGCCCTTGCTGTCTTTTCATTCATTCTTGGGCATGATGGGCAGCCTGCAAAGCCCTTTACTGCAGTGAGCATAGGCCTCTTAACACATCCCGTGTCCTGTTTCACTTGGCCAGACACTCACCAGGACCAGATTTAAATGAGGATATAGTTCCTTGGAATACAGGATGAATGAGAATAAGCTAGGTTACATGTGTCGCTGTTTAAAGTTTGTGAATTAGGAGCCGAGGAGATGTTTGCTTTCCATTCTGCCAAGCCTGACTACTCGAGTTTGGCCCCCAGGACCCACACTTCGGAGAGAAAAAACTGAGTCCTGAAAGTTGTCCCCTGACTTCCACACGAATGCCTTGGTTCAGTGGTTCTCATGCTGTGACCTCTGACCCCTACAAGTTGTCCTCTGACTTTCACGTGCATGCATAGGCGTATGGGCACACACACATCCACAGAATTAATTTTTCGAGACAGGGTTTCTCTGTGTTAACAGTCCTAGATGTCCTGGAACTCATTCTGTAGACCAGGCTGGCTTTTTAACTTTTTTAAAAAAGATTTATTATGTATACAGCATCTATCTGTATGCCCAAAGGCCAGAAGAGGGTGCCAGATCTCATTACAGATGGTTGTGAGCCACCATGTTGTTGCTGGGAATTGAACTCAGGACCTCTGGAAGAACAGCCAATGCTCTTAACCTCTGAGCCATCTCTCCAGCCAAGACCAGGCTGGCTTTGAACTCAAAGATTCACCTGCCTCTGCCTCCCAAGTGCTGGGATTAAAGATGTGCACCAACCACACAATTAATTTTTAAATTGAAAAAAAAAAAACCTCACAAGTCTGCTACATACATACAAACTGCTTTTGTTTGTTTTTCAGTTATCTAGTACATACACAATCCCAGATATTGGGAAGCCGAGGCAGGAGAATCCCAAGTTTAAGGCCGGCCTGAGGGGTGGGGGTGGGGTGGATCTGTGGCTCAGAGATAGATCCTTGCCTAACTTATGCAAGGCCCTGTATTCCATGCTCAGCACTACAAAGGGAAAGGAAAGAAACAGCTTTGCCTTATGCCTTAGTTGTGTGAGTGTGGCCACCTAAATCAGGAGAAGAGCTAATGTAAACATGCTAAAATATCTGAAAAATTCACTGGTGTACTAAATAGGGTACAACCATAATCTTTTATTATTTGTTTGTTGTTTGGGGAAGGGGAAAGGTAGTTTGTTTTGCTTAGGGACAGGGTCGCATGAAGGAAGCCCTTGTTATGTATTTACCTGGACAAGAGTCCTTATTGTCAATATGAGCCCTAAAACTATGGATAAATTTATCACTATGTAACACTACTTTTTAGTTGGGCTGAAATTGTACATGCCTATTTTGAAAAAAAATCTATGTAACTGAAGAGGCTTTCCAGTATGTATAGTTTATCCTATGAACTCCGCAGGCTCTAGAATCCCCTGGGAGATACACTTCTGGGCTTGTCTGGGAAGGATTAGGCTAACTGACTAGGAAGCTGCTCCTTAATAGGTGGGCCCTCTCGAGGCTGTGTAAGAAGGAGCCAGGTTGAGCAGAGGTAACCATTGCTATCTGCTTCTTGATTATGGATGACCAGCTCACAGGTCATTGACTTCCCCACCTTTGATGGACTGCATCTTTAAACTGTGAGCCAAAAGAAATTCAACCTTCCTTAAATTGCTTTTATCAGAATATTTTTGTCTCCACAACAAGAAGTTGACTCAGCCTCCCTCCAGTGTTAAATTAGTATCTTTTTTTTTCTTTTGTCTGTTTGGTGTTTGGTTTTAAGAGACCGGGTTTCTCTGTGTAGCTTTGGGGCCTGTCCTGGCACTCACTCTGTAAACTAGGCTGGTCTCGAACTCACAGAGATCTGCCTGACTCTATCTCCCAAATGCTGGGATTAAAGGTGAATACTGCCACAGCCTGGCAAATTAGTGTCTTTTACTTAGCTGTGTTAAGGCTCAGGATTGCTCACCCTGTTATAGTTTGAACAGAAAGTCATAATGAAACCAGGTTAAGTAACTTGGTTAAGTTGACATGCTCAGGGCCTCACAGGTCTGCAATGCCTCATTTAGCCGACATTAAGTATTTGTCATGGATCCTAAAATCAATTTGCTCCTGGTGATCAACTTTGAGGAACAGAATCTAAATTCAGAAAACTCTTAGGTTTTCATGGAGAGTTGTCTTCTGTCCGGAAAGAAAACTCTATATGTGGGACACCAAATACTACTCAGGGTGCTATTACTGAGGGGAATGTGGGAGCTAAAAGGGCTGGCTGGACGATCTGAATGGACAGTGGTACTAAGTAGAAATGTAAGGGGAGTCACAAGCCACAAGGGCGTGTTTCCTGGACGGTGCAGACATCTTCCAGTGTCCTCTCGGTGTGAGGCTTCCTTTCCTTCCTGTCAGTGTGCCTCTTGGCCAATGCATTTCCTTCCCTCCCTCCCTCCCTCCCTCCCTCCCTCCTTCCTTCATCCCTCCTTCCTTCCTCCTTCCTTCTTTCTTTCCTTTTCTCCTTCCTTCCTTCCTTCCTTCCTTCCCTCTTTCTCTTTCTCTTTTATTTTATTTTATTTTATTTTATTTGAGACAGGGTTTCTTTGTGTGGCCTTGGCTATCCTGGAACTCAATCTTTAGACCAGACTGGCCTTGAACTCAGAAACCCATTCTGCCTCTGCCTCTGCCTCCTGAGCGCTGGGATTAAAGGTGAATGCCACCATTCCCAGCTCCAGTTCATTTTCTTTACCTAATTTCTATTCTTCAACATAAGCATCGATGTTTGGTCAGGTGGCCTGTGTCCTTCAGGGGGGCCTTCAAATATTCTCCTCAGGTTTCTTGTGTCTGTTTATTGTTCCTCCCTTTTAATTATGACAGAGGGACCTTATTTTCAAATTCTTTGTGGGCCCCATGTATAATTCAAAGATAGATATAAGATTGTATAAGACTATGCTAACTCTACATGATTTGAATATTTAATAAGTAGTTTTTGTCAGTAATGTTTGCTAAAGATGATTGGATCAGCTAGGTATGGTGGCATGGACCTTCCTTTAATCCCAGCATTCACAAGGTAAAGTCAGGATGAATGACCTTGCATACATAGTGAGTTCAAATTCAAGGCCAGTTTGGTCTATGTGAGACCTCACAAAAGAGACAAAGATGAAGAGAAAGAGAATGGTCAACCCTCATATTGCTAGTCTGAATTCTTTCTCTCATGTTTTAATTTCAGATCAAGAATGACCCAAAAGAATTCGAAGCTTTGCTCCAGAGCCAATGTGTATACCCAAGTGCCTGATGGAGGATGGGGCTGGGCAGTAGCTATTTCTTTTTTCTTCGTCGAAGTCTTTACCTATGGCATCATCAAGTCATTTGGTGTCTTCTTTAATGACTTAATGGACAGTTTTGATGAGTCCAACAGCACAATCTCGTGGATAATATCAATATGCGTGTTTGTGTTAACATTTACAGGTGAGTACATGAATAGTACCGGTATGTGTGTTTGTGTTAACATTTACAAGTGAATATGTGGATGATATCAATATGTGTGTTTGTGTTAACATTTATATACTAGTATATCTGTCAGCACAAGCCTAGGCTGTGCACCTGGCCCTTTTTATCTGCTTGTCCCCCTACCTGACAGCAGTCAGTGTATCTGTGATGCATTCTCTCATACGTCCTGTTGGACTGTCTAGCCTCAATTAAGGAATTGGGTTTTCAGAGGGTTAGAGACCGGCAAGAATTAGGAGACATTGAAGAAAAGGCCATGTTTGCCAAATGTAGTGTCTTTAGTCTAACACACGCATTAGACACATACCGTCTGCAGCTTGGGAGGTAGTTCAATGGGAGAATGCTTGCCTGGCACACGTAAAGCCGCAGGTTCAATTCCCAGCACCATACAAAAAGAACAAGAAGTGAGATATCTATATTGTGCATGGTGCTAGTAGTCTGTAGAGTACTTTGAAGACAGTGGTAAACCCCAGTTCTCCAAGGGCATAGTTACTGGCTAAGAAAGGAACATCCAAAAGTCCCTAGGTGCTAGCTTCAGTAGCTCACAAACTAAAAAGGGAGCCCTACAGAAGATTAGCATGACTCCTGAGCAAAGATAACATGCAGATTCAGAAGGCACCTCTTCTTTTAAACAATTAAGGGTGTTTCGCCTGCATGTATGTCTGTGTACCATGGGTGTGCCTGGAACAAAGGAAGCTAGAAGAAGATATAGGATCCCCTGGAACTGGAGTTACAGTTTTGGTTCACCATGTAGGTGCTGGGAATTGAACCCTAGTCCTGTGGAAGGGCAGTCAGTGTTCTTAATTGCTGAGCCACTTCTCTAGCCCCTCTGTGCTTTTAAAAAGAAACTCATTTGGGGCTGAGAGCTGGCTCAGCAGTTAAGAGAACTGACTGCTCTTCCAGAAGTCCTGAGTTCAATTCCCAGCAATCACATGGTGGCTCACAACCATCTGATGCTCTTTTCTGTCATAGAGTTGTAAATGCAGATAGGGCACTATATATATATATATATATATATATATATATATATATATATTAATCTAAAAAATCTGTTTTGCATACTAAGGCTCTGGGCTCATAGCAACATGCCGAGGAAACAGAATCGAAACATTTCAGGGTGGACACAGGAAGAAGAAAGGTGGGATGGGTAAGGGGTAATCGTCAGCCCTCTGTCTTAGGGTTCTTCACTCACAGATCCAGCCAGCCAAGCTGAAAATGTTACATGGCTATTGACTTGTACTAGGTCTACCATGATTAACACAACCAGAAGTCTTCCTTGTTTCATTATTTCACCCTAAGTGGGATGTAACAGCTATTTTATATGCCATTACCTTGTATTGGGTTGTAAGGATCTGGAGATTTTATAAGTACATGGAAGATGTGCTTAGGTTATGTGCAAATACTATGTCAGTGTAAGAAACCTGAACACCATGGATTTGGGTTTCCTTATGGGGGAGTCCCAGAAGCATACCCCGTAAGATTATAATTTATGTATTTTTTTAAATTTTTGTTGTACTAGAAACTAAACCTCACGCTTCACGCATGCTAGGCAAGCATTCTACCACTAAAATTACAAAAACTGTCCTGAGCAGACAGAGAATCCCATCACCTGATTCCCCAAAACCTGATTCATCGTGGCACCATCCTCCCAACCCCAGCAACACAAAAGAAGATGGGGCTGAAGGGCTGCTGCGCTCTCGCTTGGATGGGCCTGATTTGAACATGCATGCCACCATCTGTCTCGTGCTCACCTGTCTGTGAGAGGCAACACCAAGGCTTTCCTGAGCTCGCCTCAGGAAGCCAGCCAGGCTGTCTTTAAAACTCATCCACTGCCATGCAACATCGCCTGTGAGGTTACTGCTGAAGTTAGAACCTCTCTCTGAGCGTAGGTCAATTTAGCCGTATAGCATTCTAAAAGGCTGCTGTCTTCTGTCGGTTTGTTTTAGAGAAGGGATCTCACTATGCAGAAGTGGTTTCAGCAGCAGCTATCAATATAAGCTTGCAGGTGCTTGTGGCCAAGCTGATAGGAGTTTAATCTCTGAGAGCCACGTGGTAGAAGCAACTCCCAAAAGTTGTCCTCCAACTAGTGCTCCCACATACAGCATACAAAGTTAGAAGTTTAAAAATACATGTTTACATTCTGAATACTAACAGTAATGTGTAGATTAATTCCAACAGAAGTCTTTCCTTTCCCCTCCCCTCCCTTCTATGTAGTGTGTCCTCTTTGACCCAGCTCTCAGTGGTTGACATATCTTACTGTCCTCCTGCCAGTGTTAAGTAGCATGTAAGTAGGAAAGAATTTGCTAGACTTCAGTGTCCCAGGGGATGGAGTGTATAGAAGCCAAAGCAAACTGAGGTTCCTTAGTGTTCTGAGTTAGCTGCTATCTTTTAAGTGAACATGTCTGAGAATCGGCCTTATTTCCATCCTGGATTGTTTTCCAGACAGTCAAATGAACTAAGTAGATGGGATTCTCTTGACCACAGACGGGTTTCTCTTAAAAGAATCCAGAGCAGTGAAGACAGAAGATAAAAACAATTAGAGCGATCACAGTGAAAGCCAGTGTATGCTGGAGAACCAAATGTGTATATAGCTTTGTATTGCACATGGTAAGCCAAGATCGTTCACCTATGAATATATTTTGCATACCACCCTCATCAATGCTGGGATCTAAGGCTTGCTTGTGCAAGGCAAGCGCTCTACGCCTGAACTATGCCCCAGTGCCTTGTTTTACTCTTGTTATCTTGTTGAGGTACTAGGGGATTGAACCTGGGACCTGGCTGTTGCCAGCAACCGCTCTACCCATGATAGGCATCCCTAGCCTTCTTTTAAATTTTTGTCCAGGGTGGCCTTGAACTTTCAATTGTCCTGCCTCAGCTTCCTAAATAGCTAAGGTTGCCTTCTTGTACCACCAGGCCCAGCTCTTTGTGTTTTAAATTGGAACAAATGCTGAAATAACCTCTGGCCTGACCATTAGCCATTGCATGAAACACACTAGGTTCTTATATCACTGCTTCAAATTCACAACCTGCAGGAAGGAATCGCAGCGAAGACAGCGCAGAAGCCCAAGTTCACAGGTCACTTTCTGTTCCTTCCCCCTGCAGCCCCCCTCTCCACAGTCCTGAGCAACCGCTTTGGACATCGGCTGGTGGTGATGGCAGGAGGGCTGCTTATCAGCACTGGAATGGTGGCTGCCTCCTTCTCCCAAAGGGTGTACCATATGTACATCTCCATTGGCGTCATCTCCGGTGAGTGTCTCTCTCCTTGGCTCCAAGTTCTCTGCATCTTCACTTGGGGAAGGAGGAAACTGAACCCAAATTGTATTTCTTCTTCTCCCCCTTTTTTTTTCTTTCAAGTTAATTATGTCTGAGATCAGTGATTTTTGAACCAGGTGATAGGGTCCCCGTGTAAAAATACATTCTCAAGTGTCCAAGAACTTCTGTTTGATTTAGGGAGAAAAAAAAATTTACTCGTAATGAAGAGAATTTTTCTAGTTTCTCTAGTTTGAAGCCAAAGTGCATCGTTTTCACAGCCTAAGACTTAAGTTCTTACGCTAACATTTCTCAGTTCAAGTTCTGAGCACCCCGAGATTTGTAAGGGAAAAGCAGTATGCTGGACTTAGTCTTGGGGGTGTCTAAGAGGACAATGATGGTAGGTGAAATTGATGTGTACATCCAGTTTGTAGATCTTAAACTTTGTATAGATCTCTGCACACATCAAAAGACTACATTGGCTGGACAGGATGACACATGCTTGTAATCTCAGCACTTGAGAGTTAGGCTCAGACAGGGAGATCTTGAGGCCAGCGTAAGTTACATGCCTCCAAAGAATAAAGGAAAAAGACATTCATTTCAAATTCAAATATTACACAAACTTTTGCTGATTGATCCCATTGTGAATTGTATAAATTTGAGGAGCTCTGGAGAACAGTTCTCAGTTCTTAGTATCCCTAAATGACTGTTGCAGCATTTCTTTGTTTCTTTATTTACTTTTGAGACCATCTCCTATATCCCCAGCTGGCCTCCAAGTGACTATGCAGTGGCCAAAGGTAACTGAACTCCTGACCTTTCTGAATGCTGAGGTTACAAGTGTGTATTACCATGCCCAGTTTTACGTGCTACTGGGGACTGAACCCAGGGCTCTGTGCATGCTAGGCAAGTACTCTAACAACTGAGCCACCCTCGAAGGCCTGCGATGAAATCCATTTTCTTTGCTGTTTTCTGCAGAATGAATGGGTTGTCCCCCAGAGTTTACAACTTTTGTATAAAGCTCCTTGCACACTAACCATGCCCTCCAGGCTTGGACCATGTATAGTTCTCAGCAGCCCTTTTGATTTTTGCCTACAGGTTTGGGGTACTGCTTTAGTTTCCTTCCAACCGTCACCATTCTGTCACAGTACTTTGACAAAAGGCGTTCAGTAGTCACTGCGGTCGCTTCTACGGGAGAGTGCTTCGCTGTGTTTGCTTTTGCACCAGGTAGGTGAGTGACAGTAGCTCATTAGCAGGGGACCAGGAAAGCCACTCTGGTCCTATTGCTATTGCTGCACTAACTTTGGCCGACAGTGTGGGTGAGTCTCACTCTGCGTAATGAGATGTCACTTGCTCTCTCTTCAGCACATTTTTAGGATATCCTCCTTCTCTCCTATTTTAGGAATTCACACCATGTTAATCTTAGTCCAAGTTTACATAAACCGGTACATAATCAGTGGTAAGACTTTCTTGAAACATGAAAAGACAACCCCTGAATTATTTGGTAATTTGGACTGTTTATATTATTATCATCCCCTTTCCAAAAGAGCTATATTCAGTGTAGATTTAAATTATGCCAACAAAATCAGTTTTCATATGTGTGTAGGAATAATCTCACAGCAAACACTTTATCCCTGGTTTATCTTCCCCCAGCTTAATGTTAATACATGAAATGCAAGAAAAAGTATTGTAATAGATAACTTTCCAGGCCCAGATTTCTTTCTTTCCCCTTCTTTTCTTCCTTCCCTGGTTCTCTGCCTGCCCTCTTCTTGCTGGGGATCAAATTTGGGGCCTTTTACATGCTGGGCAAGCATTCCACCACTTTGCTGTTGCATCCCAGCCTGATGCTTGCTCTTGATGACTGCATCAGGTGGGTTGCAAGATTGCAAACAGGAGTGATAAGGAGTAAAGTATTATAATACCTGAAACTTTTCAGGTGATTCACAGAATTGTACACACACACACACACACACACACACACAGAGAGAGAGAGAGAGAGAGAGAGAGAGAGAGAGAGAGAGAGAGAGAGAGAGAGAGAGAGAGTCAGAAATTGAATTTAGGTGAAGGGTGAGCATATCAGTGCCCTTCTCTCCTTCTGTTCCCATTTCTTAAAAAGAATAAAACACAGACAAGAGAAGAAATCAGTGGACCATGAGTTCCCCGAGGGTAGAAATGTTACACGAGGAGCTGGGCAGATGGCTTGGTGGCTAAGAGTAGTTAAGAGTACTAACTGCTCTTATAGAAGACCCAAGTTCAATTCCCAGCACCCACAAACCCACCTGGTGGCTCACAACCATCTGTAACTCCAGTCCTTGGGGTTCTGGTGTCCTCTTCTAGCCTGTGAGGGCGCTGCATGCATGTGGCATACAGAACATACTCAGGCAGACACTCTCGTACACATAAAATACAAATAAAATCTCAAAAGAGGGGTTTTTGTTTGGTTTTGGTTTGGGGGTTTTGTTTTGCTTTGCTTTGTTTTGCACATTTTCACTGCCATGAGGGAGATTCACACCCTCCTTGACCATCTCCTTCCCAGCTACTCTGGTCAGCAGCCTCTGCCCTGGGTCCACAGTGAGAGAGGCACCTCTCTAAGGATACGATCAAGGAGACACTGGAGCACCATTTCCTTAAATGCTAGTAGAATAAGAGAGAAAGTCTGTCTTTTGGTCCACAATGGAGGCCTGCAAATATCTGTAGAAAGGCTGAACCACCCTCGGGAAACACTGACAAAGACCAAGGTTTCAGGGCAGGCTACCCAAAAAAAAAAACGGACAGGCAAAAGCAAATGTTTTGAGTTAGAACTCAGAAAAGAGAGCAGGCACCACAGCGAAGGTCTTGGCAACTGCTTCTTGTTTTTTTTTTTTTTTTTTTACTTACTTCCATCGCTACACTGAGTGTATAGGATATATAGTGATATGGGTTCAGAGTTGGATAAATTATGTTTACAAAAGGTCAGATAGAAATTACAAAAAAAAGATACTTTATTTTTGTGGTACCTGAGGGGTAGAACCCAAGGCCTCCTGGATGCAAGTGTTCTACCACTAAGATATATCCTCAGGCCTGGGGATCTGGTCAGCTTTGGGGACACTCTCTCTCTCTCTCTCTCTCTCTCCCTCCTCTCTCTCCCTCCCTCCCTCTCTCTCTCTCTCTCTCTCTCTCTCTCTCTCTCTCTGTGTGTGTGGGGGGGGGGGGAGTCTCAATTCTGCTGACTCAGCACAAAGCATCCACGGACTATGGGAGTGGACAATCATGGTTCAACTCCAGTCCAGTTTTACTAACAAAAACAGACAGTGGGTCAGATTTGGCCTGTGGGCTATTGCTTGTTGAACATTAATGTAGGTTGCAGACATAGCCTCCTTCTTCAGCCTCTGCCAAAAAAACCCCACTGTCCAAAGCTATCAGAAAACTAGGCTGGCAGTTTTTATAGCATATATAATAATAAGTGTACACATTTTCTTATTCATAAAATGAACCAGAATACAGAATAAGGGATGATCTACGGGGCTGGGGTGATGTCGCCATGCAATCAAGCATAAGACCCTGAGTTTGGATCCCCGGCAGCCATGTAAAAGGCTGGTATGGTGGCATGTATTCCCAGCACTGGAGAGATGGAGACGGATGGATCCCTGGGATCAACCAGTCTTACTGAATTCCAGATTCAAGAAGAGAGTCTGTCTTCAAGAGTAAAGAGCCAGGAGTGTAGCTCAGTGGTAGAAAAGCCTTAAACATAATCTCTATCACTGCATTAAAAAAAAAAAGAAAGTGCCAGGCAGTGGTGTCTTTAATCCCAGCACTCCAGAGGCAGAGACAGGCAGATCTCTGGTCTACACAGTGAGTTCCAGGACAGCCAGGGCCGTTACACAGAGAAACCCTGTCTTGAAAAACAAACAAAAAGATCAATCAAGACAGACACCCAGCATTGGCCTCTGACCTCCACATGCAAACACACACTTACCATCCCCATGCCCCATCCCAAGTATAGTCTAGAATGACATGCATTCATCCTAGCTTTGAGCAGAATCTGTTACTAAGTTTTTAACCATATTTCTCCTGCTGGATCTAGAGTCTAATACTGACCTTGGATTTCCCTTTCTCCACTTCTGTCTCTTCAAGCCATCACGGCTCTGAAGGAGCACATTGGCTGGCGATACAGCCTCCTCTTCGTGGGCCTGCTGCAGCTGAACATCATGGTCTGTGGCGCCTTGCTAAGACCAATCACTATCCAAGGACCAGGGTCACCGAAAACAATCACTCACGAGCCCCGGAGAGAAGTGCAATGTATGCTTGAAAATGAGAAAACAAGAACCTCAATAGACTCCATCGACTCAGGAGTAGAGCTAACTACCTCACCAAAAAATGTGCCTAGTCAAGCTAACACAGAGCAGGAGGCCAGGGCGGAACAGCAGCAGACCCTGGTGGCTGGCCCTAACCACAGCCAGAAGAGAGCCCCACTGCTAGACTTTTCCATTTTGAAAGAGAGAAGCTTCATCTGTTACTCCTTGTTTGGCCTCTTCGCCACGCTTGGCTTCTTTGCGCCTCCCCTCTACATCATCCCTTTGGGCATCAGTCTAGGCATTGACCGTGACCGAGCGGCATTCTTACTATCTACAATGGCCATTGCCGAGGTGTTCGGAAGGATCGGGGCTGGCTTTGTCCTCAACCGAGAGCCCATTCGGAAGATCTACATTGAACTCATATGTGTCATTTTACTGACGGTGTCTCTCTTCGCCTTCACTTTTGCTACTGAATTCTGGGGTCTGATGTTGTGTAGTGTGTTTTTTGGCGTCATGGTCGGGACCATAGGAGGGACCCACATCCCACTGTTGGCAGAGGATGACGTCGTTGGAATCGAGAAGATGTCATCTGCAGCCGGAGTCTATGTCTTCATTCAGAGCATTTCAGGGCTGGCAGGACCACCCTTGGCAGGTAGTTGAATTGCTTTTTCCGTATTTTATCTGTGGGTGTGCACGTGCCATTTACTTAGGGGTATACATTGCCGTGTGTGCATGTGGAGGTCAGAGGACAACTTGGGGCAGTTACTTTTCTCCTTCTACCGTGTAGGGCCCAGGGATTGAACTCAGGCTGTCAGGCTTGGCAGCAAGAACATTTTACCCACTGAACCATTTCTCGGCCCATGCCAGGTACTTTAAAAACACAGAATGCAAACCTGTCCACGTTAATCTTCTAGTTGTGCTGGCTTGCTTCATGGGACTGATTGTAAAGTCTACTTCCATTTTTACACTTGAGTTGAATTTTAGTTTCCCTGGATTAGAGAACACAATAGTTAACCCTCTCAGTTTTAAGAAGAAAGAAACTAAGAAGCCTTAAAATTGAAGGCAGTGGTCATTTTTATTTTATGTATATTGGTGTTGCCTGAATATATGTATGTGTACCATGGGCATAGCATGCCTATTGAGGCAGAAGAGGGCAAAGTATATCCTGGGACTGGAGTTATACACAGTTGTGAGCTACCATGCGGGTGCTGGGAATTGAACCCAGGTTCTCTGGAAGAGCAGTCATTGCTTTCAACCTCTGAGCCATCTCTCCAGCCTTTCTTAAGAAGGTAAAAGAGGTGGGCATGGTGGTGGACAACTATAATTTACTGTACTTGGGAGGTTGAGGCAAGACGATCACGAGCTTGAAGCCAGACTGGGCTACATATAATGAGTTCCAGGTCGCCTGGGTTGTACAGAGAGACCCTGTCTGGAAAAAAAGTGAAAATAATCCACAATGGTCTTGTAGTTCCATTAACCCAAAAGTCAGGTGGCAATAAGGTTATAATGTGCGTGATTACCCTCTAGCCCTAAACAAGGCAAGGTAACAGAGAACAAGTGGGAGGCTTGGACTTGCAGACACGGGTTCTTGACTTACATTACTGGATCACCGCATGACCACTGCTGTGAGTCTGAGACCAGGTGAATTTCAGGGCAGTTTAGGCTAATTGTGAAACCCTGCCTCGGTAAATAAATAAATTAGAGAGTAGGTCAAGCTAAGAGATAGAGAAAATTTTGGATTGAACAAGAGCCCAGATAAGAGGGTGTATGTGGTAGCTATGTCACTAATAGTGCCAATGCTTTCTTCCAGGCCTACTGGTCGACCAGAGCAAGATCTACAGCAGGGCCTTCTACTCCTGCGCAGCAGGCATGTCGGTGGCTGCTGTGTGCCTCGCCTTGGTGAGACCTTGTAAAAAGGGCCTGTGCCAGCATCCTCATTCAGGTGAAAAACAGACAGACAGCCATCACAGGAAGGCTTTACAGGACATACCAGAAGACTTTCTGGAAATGGATCTTGGGAAATGTGAGCACAGGGTTCATATGAAAATGGATCCAGTGTGACACATTTTCATGTCATAGCTTCTATGTTGCCTGGGAAAAGAGCCCCTGGGGCAGGTGCCGACCATAGGACCCCACCTTCAAAACTGCATAAAGGGAATGCATGTGTGAGCAGCAATAGCAACATCTTTCCCTTTCCCGTAAGTCCATTTTGCTTGCTCTTTAAGCCAAAACCAAAACAATCAAACACTTTTCCATACAGGAATCCAGCCCTATTCAATAGCAATACAAAGATACATGGAAGGACGCTAGTTCACATCCCAGCACTACAACAATTCCATGAATTGGCAAACTGGTGTTCAAAGTACTCATGTGTATAAACTATTATTTTATAAAGCGACATCCAGCCAAATTCATGGAAATGAATTGGCCATTCCAAAAAGAAAAAAACAATCTTGAATCATTAAAAAAAAAGTTGCTGATTTTCAGACAAACAGGTAAATTATTTTTTTAAACAATTTGAAAAATTACTAAGGTTTAAATTGACAAATTATGGCTTCTGAGTTTTCTCAGTATTGCATGGAAAGAAAGCAATTATTTAAGACTAAGCATTTGATTAATATGCAAAAAACCTAAAAACATATAACAACTTGAACTTCAAAGATTGCTACTTCTTTTTATGGCCAGCCATCACCACAAGTATTTCAATAGAAATGTTAAATTGCATTCATGTTTCCTATTGTTTTTCATAATTCAAGAAATAAGTGTTTGTAGTACTTTTTTTTTAATTTAAACCACTATTTATTATTAAGTTATTCTAGGATGATTAGAATGATCAAAAGAAGGGCCGGTGAGATGGCTCAGTGGGTAAAGGTGTTTGCTGCCAAGATTCATGACCTGAGTTCAATTCTTAGAACCCACATGGTAGAAAGAGAACCAACTTCTTTGAGTCATCCTCTGACCTCCACACACATGCTATAACATGTATGCACCCACACACATATATACACAAAACATTTTAAAATGTAAAAAAAAAAAAACCCTAATAATCAGAATAAATAAAAGGTGATGTACACACCTTCCTCTTTTTTTTTTTTTTTTGGCTTTTTGAGACAAGGTTTTTCTGTGGAGCCATGACTGTCCTGGAACTCCCTCTAGACCAGGCTAGCCTCAAACTCAAAGGAGTGCTGGGATAAAAGGTGTGCACACCACCACCTGGCTACACAGCATTTTTCTTCTTACCTCCTTTCTGCAGCTCTTTAAATTCTTCAGAGAGCTTTGATTGTCTCCTAACATTAATCTCCTGACAGCCCGAGCTGTAATGATTCTTTGGCGTTGTTAAAGGCAAAGTGTGCTATTTAAAGGGGCGGGGAGATAATGGATGCCAAATCGCCTCCGTTTTTAAATTATCACCTAAGAATACTTGAGGATCTTCTTTGACCAGAATTATATTTCATTGAATTGTTGGAACATTTCCAGTGGTTTTTGTTGTTGTTGTTGTTATTCAATCTTTTAACTGTTGAAGCATTTCTTCGTTTCATCTGAAGTAGGAGAAGCGTTTCTGTAACTATCACAAGTTACAAGTTGTAATTTACATCTTCCATAGAACTCGATTGTCCTATGTTGCCATGGGTACCAGGCACCTGGTCACTGCTGTTGGCAAGTTCCACTACATGTGTGTATAGTGTTCTGCATTCTAGCAGTTCTCTGTAAAGGGGGCAGTGTGAGGACGAGGGGGGCTGCCTCCTTGCCTGTTTGACTGTATCTCCCCGACTGGGTGGCCGGTGCTTGCTGCTCAGTATTTCTTCATCTTTACTGTTCAAGACAACTCAGGGGGAACTTAGAACAAGCCTAGTTTGGTTACAGGTACACACAAGCTTGAATCTTTCTCTGCACTTAAGATGAAAGTGGCGTAGTTCGTCACCTCCGGCTACCTTTTTATACAGCATCTTATTAGCCATAGAAATGGGACAATCTGTAGAACTTTGGGGAGGGTGAGTGACTTGAAGACAGTGTCTGTCCGAAAACTCGGACACACCTTAACAAGGTGGATGTAGCAAAGCTCTGTGAGGCTGCCCCGAGAAACACTTTAGGCTTGTGGGCAGTTTTACAGACGCCAGTGACTTCAGCACTTTACGACCTATTTTATACTACGAATGTTCAATACAATTTAATATTTATAACTGATTTCTGAGGGGTCTACTCTAAGTTTATTCTGTTTACTGCATGAGACAAGAACGTGTATGCCAATTTCAGTATGTCAACGATCAGGGGTGTAAATGTTGGGAAGGGAAAAGAAAAGACAGGATTGTTGATTTGTTCTGTAGGAGTGACATTCCGGTACTTCTGGATTTACAATAAATTTATGGCTTTTTATTTAAAGAGTCTGATGCTCTTCTGTATTGAAGTGTTTTTGACTGATTTCAGAAACTGTAAAATCTTTGCGCTGCCCCAGGACACAGGATTCCCAAGGCATGAGTAACCCCCCCTCTCTCTCTCTTCCTCTCCCCCCCCACTCCCACACCCCCCCCCCCGTCCATAGTCAGGAAGCAGAGAAAAATGCCCAGAGACTTTAAAAATCATTTTCCTTAATTCTTTGGGAATTGTATACAGAATTTTTTTAATTTATTATTTTATGTGCATTGATGTTTTGCCTGCATGTGTATCTGTGTGAAAGTGTCAGATTCCCCAGAACCGGAGTTACAGACAGTCACTAGCTGCTGTGAGGGTGTTGGGAATTGAACCTGGGTCCTTTGGAAGAGGAGCCAGTGCTCTTAACTGCTGAGTCATCTCTCCAGCCCCTGTACAGTGTATTTTTGAGCATATTTCAACCCTCATTCCTCTTTCTAGCTCCTCCCAAATTCACCCCTCCCTCCCTCCCTCCCACCCCTACTTCGTATCCTTGGGTGGTTTTGTTTTTTGGTTTATAACCCCATGGAGTCCACTTTGTGTGGTTATGGGTATGAAGCAAGGGGGACCTATCAGAGTTCACACCACTAAAGAAAATGGAACTCCCCTCCCCAAAAGCTGTCAGTAGCTCAGTTGGGGGCTCATGAGCCCTTCTCCGTCCGTCCGTCCATCTATGCTGGGATGTTGTCTGGCTTGACTTGTAAAGGGAGAGCTGCTAGAGTTCACAAGCACAGCAGCCCCTCAGGTTAGAAGACGCTGGTTGTGTTCTAGTTCTCCCTGACCTCTGGCTCTTAGAATCTTTTCACCTCCTCTTCCAAGACAGTCCCTGAGCCTTGCGGGGGCGGGGGAGTGGTAACAGGTGTCCCATTTATGTCTGAGCATTCACTCCACTGACACATGCTGTCTGCATACCCAACACTAAAACTGTTCATTTATTTACTCAGAGTTTCACAGGCTAGCCATAAACTCTTCATATCCCTGCCTCAGCCTCCATATACACTATGTTCAGCTGACATTTTTTATTTTATTTTATTTCTGGTTTTTTATTTTATTTTTTTGAGACAGGATCTCTGTATGTATCGTGATTGTCCTGGAACTCTAGATTTGTAGAGCAGGCTGGTCTCAAACTCACAGAGATCTACATGCCTCTCTCTGGCTCTGCAGTGCCAGGATTAAAAGCGTGCACCACAATGACAAGCTTGACCATGTATTTTCTATTGATCCCTATAAATTATTTTGGAATACTTTAGAAAGTAATCCAAAGGGAAAAAGAAGAACAACAGGACAGATAAAAATTAAATAGCCTAATCACGTGAAAAGAAACAATTCAAATTTTTAAAATGAAACCTAATTTAACCTGATAATATGGTTATTATTATTTCCCCTCCTCAGCCACTTCTTTTAATGAGACAGAGCCTCAACTTTGCCCTGCCTGGCTTAATACTTGCTGCATAATCCAGACTGGCCTGAAACTCATGATAATCCTCCTGTCTCATCCTCCTGCATGCAAGAATTAAAGATAAATGACACCATTCCTAAAAACACTTCATTTCTTTTTCTTTTCTCTTTTCTTCTTGTGTGTGTGTGTGTGTGTGTGTGTGTGTGTGTGTGTGTGTGTGTGTTAGATGGATGCACTTGGCAGTGTGTGCAAATGTGAGCCAGCCAGATGGCTCAGATAAACTTAACAACCCAGAGTTTGATCTCCAGTACCCACACAATGGAAGAGAGAACCAACCTGTACAAGCTGTCCTCTGACACTCACACACATAAACCATGGCACATATGCCCCTTCATACCCATGCACACAGGATAGATCAAAATGTATTTTTTAAAAGCGTAATAAAGATATGTGGGCATAGCGGTACACGCCTGTAATCCCAGCATTTGGAAGACAGTGGTTGCAAGCTCAAGATCAGCCTGGCCAGGGCTACATACTACGATCCTCTTACAAAAAGAAAAATGTTAAATAGTGTGATGTTAAACGTACCCCAAAATGTCATGACCCTATTGGGAGGTGGGGCCTAGCAGAAGGAAGTCAGGCTACTGAGGGAATATCTCAGCTATTTTGCCACCGTGATTGGAAAGTTCCAGAAAGTCCCAAGAACTTTTCAAATCTCTTGTTTCATTTCATGCATTCATTTTCTTCCTTGCTTGTATTGAAACAGGGTCTCATGTAGCCCAGATTCACCTCAAACTTAATATATAGCCCAGAATGACCTTAAACTTCAGATCCTTCTACCTCCATCTCCCAAGTGCTGGGATTACAGTTGTGAGGCACCATGCTTGATTTTTGTGGGGCCAGGGGTTGAACCCTGGGTTTTGAGCATGCTACAGGGGCACTCCAGCAACTGAAGCCAGCTCAGAATGCTAAGTCTCTAGGCAAAAAGCCCAGACGCCCAATGCCAAGGGCTGGCAAGCTTTTACCATAAAGATCCAGATAGTAAATTCTTGAAGCTTTTCTTATTACACAGATTATGCCAAAACTATTCAGTTGACATTGTAGGTCCAAAGCAGTCACAGACTGTAAATGAAGGGGCATGGCTGCCTTCAATAACAGTTTTATCACAGTTTCAGAAATTGGGATTTTATAAAAATAATCATGTGCTCAAATCATACTTGATTGTATTGGGGAATATTAAGACATTTTTTGCTCACAATCTATTAGCATACAAATTGGGGGTGTGGTTGGAGAGATGGCTCAATACTACTCTTGCAGATGACCTAAGTTCAATTCCCAGCACCCAAATGGGGCAGCTCACACCTGCCAGTAACTACACCTCTGGGGGATCTGACACCGCCTTCTGCACTCCTCAGGCACCTGTGCACACGCTCGCGTACACACACACACACACACACACACACACACACACACACGTAATTGAAAATAAAATAAATCTTAGAAAGGAAGAAAGATTTGGTACCAGGCTTAGTGCATACACCTATAATTCCAGAACTTGGGAGACAAAGTCAAGAAGATCATGAGTTCAAGGTGTGTGTGTGTGTGTGTGTGTGTGTGTGTGTGTGTGTGTAATCTCGTGTCCTTTCTGTATGAATGTAGACCTGTAATTCTGTGTAATTGTTCGGGTCATATGCCCTCTTGAGGCAAATGTATGTCTTCATACACTGTTTCCAAACCTTTTACCAATTTATCTTTTTTTTTTTATAGCAAGGTCTTATGTAGCTCAGGCTAGCCTTCAACCGACATGTAGCAGAGGAAGACCTTCTGGTCCTCGTGCTTCCACACCTGAAGTGTTGGGATGATAGGCATGGTTACCATGCCCCGTGTTACGGAGTTTACAGATCAAACCCAGGGCCAGCGCATACTAGGCAGGTACTCTCCCAACTGAGCTTCATTCCTGGCCCACACAGTTACCAACTTTATTCTCCAGCAATATGTAGCTTCAGGACATGCACTTATATCTGGTTCAGAGTAGGAGATGCACCCTAAGTCTGAGTTTCAATAGACTAAACTCAAGCTACCTAGAGGTATTTATTATACATAAATTACCATACTCTGTCCAAAACAAACTAAAAATCAAAATCATACGATTCATCATCCCCCCCTCCCTACTCTCTGACAAGTCAGAGAGGGCCTTAAACTTGCTATGCAGCCAGGAACAACTTTGGACTGCTGATCCTCCGGCCTTCACCTCCCAAGTGCCAGGGTTGCAGACCTATACTACCATGCCTGGCATCATCCTTACGTTTCCAAAGCTCCCGAATTTTGGTGTTCACTGGTAAGCAATTTGAAGTTTTGAAGTTTTAAAGTCATTAAAACCAGCTCATCTGAAGACAATTTGGGCACAATATAGGTTGGCTCGATCCCATAGGTATAGAGGACACTAAGAAAAGAGAGGCAGTCCTTGTCTCCAGGCATGTCTCTAAAGCCAAGTCAACCACATCCAACGGGTGGGCCAGAGACGAGGTCCCCCTCGTGTTCATTTTTATAATGCTTCTAAAAGCACAAGACAGAATTAGTGGCCCCCAAACAAGCAGTTTGGGTTTTCATGCAAAAACTAAAAATTAAAAACCAAATTAGAATGACTTCGGTGCTCAAGGGTTCCTTGGAGGAGAAACAGATGGCAAGCCTGCTGATCCAGAACACATCACCTAAGCTCATGGAGAGGGAACACAACTTGGTCACACATCTGTGTCACTTATTTGCCTTTCCAGTCACTCAGGAAGACAAACATGTTAAGGACCTTAGCAGCCTTCTTCCTTAGACTCCAACACGATGCTCCTCCTCTCCCCTGACCACGCCATCCTTAGTCTTGTCTTTGCTGTTGAACTTTAGCCTAGTATTGATCACAGCATGCCCTGGCCCCTCTTCTACTAAACTACACCAACCTTTACTATCTGCAAATTCCACCAGAGCTACTGGGTTTTTTGTTTGTTTGTTTGATTGATTGATTGGTTGTTTGGTTGGTTGGTTGGTTGGTTGATTAGCGTGTTTTTTTTTTTTCGGAGGGGGGGTTGTTATTGAGAGAGGGCCCATGTAGCTCAGGCTAGCCTCAAACTCACTACATAGCAAGGATGACCTTGAATTGATCCTTCTGCCTCCATCTCTTGAGTGCTGGGATTATAGGCTTGTGCCCTGATACCTGGCTCTACTTTCTAAAAATATCCAGCATCTGACTGCATTGCAGTCTCTGCTTCTCTCTTTGATCCATGCTAATGTCATCTTAACTGTATCATAACAATAATCTTCCAGCTTGTTTGCCTGCTACACACTGACACCTTAAATTCCCATGTAGCAGCCGCGGTGATTCTTTTAAGGCACAAGCCAACCACAGCTCTTCAAGTATGAACCCTGGATGAACCACATGATGCTATGACTTTCCCCCTTGTCTAACTATACTGACCTCTGGCTGATTTCACCCCTTTATTTCTATTAATCTATGGGTGTTTGGCCTGCATGTATATCTGACCACCACAGGCATGCAATGCCTGAAGAGGCCAGAAGAGGGCATCAGATTCTCTAGTCCTGGAGCTACCATGCGTCCACTGAGCCATCTCTCCAGCCCTTATTAGTTCTTATTGTTCAAATTGAGGCTGACTGTGCCTGGTACCCCCTTCCATTCAATGTACATACAGCATATCCTTTTAATTTGCTTAATTCCAAATGCCATCCCTATGGAGGATTTTCTAGCTGTCCTATCCAAAAGAATATTTGGGGCTGGTGAACATAGCTCAATTGGTAGAGGGCTCATCTAGCATGCAGGAAGCCCAGAGTTCAATCCTCAGTACTGCATAAGACCAGATATGGTGGCACAAACATGTGAGACAAGGAGTTCAAGGTCATCCTTGACTATGGAAAGTCCAAGGCTTCCTGGAGTACACGAGAATATATCTCAGTTCCCAACCCCAAATGAATTTGCTTCTCTGACTCTATGCTATAAAAGCACCAATTTAATCCTTGATTTTCTATCTCTCTGTGTAGAAAATTAGGGGAGTTTTTTTTTTTTTTTTTTTCTTCACTGCTGTATCATGAAGGATTTGGCAAGGCCTAGCACATACTGGCATTAAAATATCATTATGAGACTATACATGTGAATGAATGAGTTTTTATTATTTTTCACTGATTGACAAACCCCTTGTTACATGAGTTTTTAAAGCTGGTATCTAGAGACTGGAGAGGTGGCTCAGCAGTTAAGAGCATTGGCTGCTCTTCCAGAGGACCCGGGTTCAATTCCCAGCACCCATATGGCAGCTTACAACCGTCTGTAGTTCCAGTTCCAGGGGATCTGACACCCTCATACAGGCATGCAGGCAGGCAAAAAAATCAAAACACCAATGCACATAAAATTAAAGTAATAAACAACTGGAATCTATACAATGATAGTCCAAAAGTCTGGTGAAGCTGAAAACATTCTGCACAGAAACCACTGTTGCTCCAAGACCTGGAGATGGGGCTTGAAGCACCCAGCACGAGTGTTAGCTGTACTATATGGTGTTGGCTGTAAGGACCAAACACTAATTGGTCCAGGAGCAGAGGCGAAGGACAGCAGATGGAAGAAATGAGCACAAAGTTGGTATGCAGATGGAAGGCTGTGAGGTTAATATATTACCCATGCACATTTAGTTTTAAATTAGTCTGCTTCCTTCCTATCTGTGTGTGGGCCTCCTCCCACCTTTTACTCACAGCCATGTAGCCCAAGCTGGCCGGAGCTTTCTACATAATAGTCCCACCTATCCTTAAATTCGCCATTCTTCTGCAATAGCTTAACAAATCCTGGGGGGTTGCAGGTGTGTACACCCAGGCTTGGGGCCCAGTAAATAGTTATTGATACAAGGAAACTGTACACAGTCACGGAGCACGGTGTGACATTTTAGTGCATGTATACAACAGGGAGTGAGGTCAAACCGAAGTCATTGGCACATCTACCATCCCAGACATTACTTATGTCTTTGTGTTGACAACATTCCAAGTCTTTTCCACTAGCTATTTTGTAACACACAATTATTGATCTGGGTGTGTGGTTCAGTGGTAGAACACTTTCCTAGCACACAGGAAGACCTAGGCAGAAAAACAAATGAAATAAAACATGGCAGTTTGTGTTTGGGATGAACCCCAGTCTTCACAAATGTTAGATGTGCACTCTCTCACTGAGTGATATTTATAGTCCAGAACTCACTGACTTCATATGTGTGCTGGCTCTATCATCATCATCATCATCATCATCATCATCATCATCATCATTATTATTATTAATTACATGTAGCGTGTAGTGTGCACGCACGTGTGTGTGTGTGTGTGTGTGTGTGTGTGTGTGTGTGCGCGTGTGTGTGCTGTATTGCATAGACAGTAACCAGAGGATAACCCAGGGATCAAACTTGGAACCTCAGGCTTGGCTGCAAGCACCTTCACCCACTGAGCCACCTCACCAGCACAGTTTCCTTGCTATTAAATGCCTTAGTTGATAGCAACTTTCTTCTCTGCTGAGGCAGATGTCCATAGACTGAGTGCTCTGATTCTTTACCAACCCCAGAGGGCCCCTTCTGGATTAGCAAAGAAGTTGAAAGAAAGCCTACTCCCATAAGCCCCTTTGGAAACAATCTGGAAAACAGTGGTTTGGTTTCTCGCTGTGGGTATTTTACTTGCACAAGGTCACATCTGAAACACAGAATTTGACATTAGAACAACCTGAATCTGGTCCAATTTTTGCCACTGGTTTAAATGTCACACGCTTATCCCCACAGGTACTATATCAGGGCATCTCAAACGTTGCCACTTGTGACCCCTTCTCTTTGCTTGAAAAATTTTTGTGACCCCCCATACATAAATTTTTGTATGTAGGTATACAAAACAGGTATGCAGGGCAAGCATTTACTGATAAGAAACCATAGATTCACTTAAAAACAATTCTTAAATTAAAGATGAAAGCAAACGAATACTAATGAGATGGATGTAGTTGTTTCTTTTTTACATAAAGAAGTAACTTTTGGACTGGGGGTGGGGCTGTGGTAGAGTCCTTACCACGCATAAAGGCCTGGGTTCGATCCCCAGGACACACACACACACACACACACCCACACACACACACACACACACACACACACACACACACTGGGGGGGATGTAAATCATGACTGAGTATCTGATAATGCAAGACACACGGCATCTTCAACATTTTCCACAGCTCATGCATTTTTAATGTTTTAAATCTTCAGTGATGAAAATGCCTCTTCTCAAAAATAATAATAAAAATAAAAGCAGAAAGTGGTAGAAGTATATTTAGGTCAATTTGAGAAGCTGTTAGAAGTTCTGTCCTAGGTCAGGCAGTAGTGGTGAATGCCTTTAATCCCAGCACATGGGAGTCAGAGACAGGCAGAGCTAAGAGTCCAAGACAGCCAGGGCTGCACAGAGAAACCCTGTCTCTAAAACAAAACAAAAAAGAAATTCTGTCCCACATCGCAAGCCAAATTCACATACGAATTTTGTTTTAGTGAAACTGAATTAGGCATCTCAAATGTAAACACAGGCATGCAGTGCCCACTGAGGACAGAACACGGTGTCGGATTCCCTGGAAATGGAGTTACAGATGATTGTGAGCTACCACGTGGGTGCTGGGAATCGAACTCAGGTCCTCTGTAAGAGCAGCCAGTGTTCCTAACACTGGGCCATCTCTCCAGATCTAGAAACTTTCTCAGTTGCCAATATTTTGTAACCCCAAAACTCGGTTACAGGAGCCCATGTGGGGTTACTACCCACAGTTTAAGACTCGACAATTGTAGGAGAAACTGCCGGCCAGCCTACCCAAGGTGCAGTCGCCCTGCCCAGGGTCCCAGACCAGACGACACCAGGCACTTCCTCCCTGAGCCAAGCCTGCTCTCTGCCCAGAGACTGCTGACCGAAGAAACACCTGACCCGAGACACCAATGACGAAAGGACAATGGCAGTTGAGTCAGCCAGTCAGCCAAAGGGACCTTGAGAGGGGGTATAAAGGTAGGCCTAACTTCCTTAATAGCATGCTCTGCTACTCACTGACTCCCAGTTCCTGAGTTGTTGGAGCTGTGTCTTCTCACGCCCTCCCTCAAAGGGTGTCGGAGCACAGTCACCAACAATAGACAATCTCTACATTTTATAACTTTACAACTCTGCTTTCCCAAATTGAAATAGTGCCAGGCCCTTGGCAATGAGGACTAAAGTAAATAAAAAAAATCAAATCAGGAATGGTAGTGAATGCCACTGATCCCAGCTCTGGGGAGACTTAGGCAGGAGGATTGGCATAAGTCTGAGGCCAGCTTAGGATGACATAGTGAGTTTGAGGCCAGTCCAGGCTACATGGTGAGACCCCATCAAACAAAAACAGGAAGGAAGGAAGGAAGGCAAGGAGAGAGGGATGGAGGGGGAAATGCTCGTGAGCACTCCCTGGGCTGTGAAGCAGAGGTCTGCCTGTGCCACTTTCAGCGGGAGCACCCGGGCCTGCATGGCACGGTCCCCAGCTCAGCCTCTCTCCACCCCTGCCTGGGTCTTAAGGGTACATCTTTCCTAGGTAGGTTTTCTCTGGGACAGTTGCTCCAGATAAAAGAATCCAGGAGGTGACTAACACTAGTTGGATTTTGTAGTTGTTATTGTTTTTGTTTTTGGCGGTGCGGGGAGGGGAGGGGTGAACCCATGAATCATGCCAGAGGACTCCCACTGGGCCACACACACACCCGCCCCCCAACCGGATGCTGGAGCTTGTGGCAAAACAGTTTTGCAAGAGCTCTGAAGTAGAACTGATTCCAGCTACGGCTCAGGTGCCGTGGCATCCAGACCGTCCAAGGCCGGGTTGTGGGAGCGGGGGTGGCCGGAGCCGCCCCGCAGTGGGTCGTGTCGAGCCTCGGTGGTTTACCTGGGTTCCTGACGCCCTGCAGGCCAAGCTCCCGACTGATTCCACTTTCCTCCCAGGGGCGGCCACAGGTGTCGCCTGCCCGCGCCGCTAGCTGTCCGCTGGAGGGATGGCTCCTGGGCGCAGCTGGGGACAACGACGCGCTTCCTGCCCGGGAAGGGCCCGATTGACGGCTATAGCAGTCCCGCCGCTGCCTGCATGGATTTTATCACTGGGGCTTCGGAGAGGAAACAACCAACAACCCCGTCCCCGTCCCCCGTCCCCACCCCCACCCCGTCCCTCTAGGGGCTTGAGATGAGTCATAGCCCTGTCAAGGAAATGTTTGCTTCGAAAAGCGAGCCCCGGGCTCGCCTGTGATGCCAGCCCTGGAGAGGCTCTGAGATGGAAGGACACCAGATCAAGGCCACCCTGAACTATATAGTGAGACCTGGTCCCACAGAACCAGTAGGAATGAAAAAAATGACGGAATAAGTACCAGCTGGACAAAAATTCTTGCCCATTGCTCCTGTTTGGCCTTCTCTATTAAGTTTCGTGTACTGAGATGTCAACGTTTCATCTATCGCTTGGTGTGTGTGTGTGTGTGTGTGTGTGTGTGTGTGTGAGAGAGAGAGAGAGAGAGAGAGAGAGAGAGAGAGAGAGAGAGAGAGAGAGAGAGAGAGAGAGAGATCCCTTGAAGCTAAAGAATAGAACATGTGACATAAAACGTTTTCAAACTCACTTATTTCTAAGGCGGTATTTAGATATTGGGAAATTCTTTTTTTTTTTCAGAATTTTTTATTTGAATTAGAAACAAGATTGTTTTACATGACAATCCCAGTTCCCTCTCCCTCCCCTCCTCCCTTACCACCCTCCCCCCAACTAAAACCCTATCACATATCCTTTCTGCTCTCCCTGAATGGTGAGGCCTTCCATAGGGTGTCATCAGAGTCTATCATATCCTTTGGGATAGGGCCTAGGCCCACCCCCGTGTGTCTGGGCTCAGGGAGTATTCCTCTATGTGGAATGGGCTCCCAAAGTCCACACCTATGCTAGGGATAAGGACTGAACTACTTAAGGAGGTCCTGTAGATTTCCGAGGTTTCCTCACTGAAACCATGTTCCTGGGGTCTGAATCAGTCCCATTCTGGTATCCCAGCTATCAGTCTGGGGAGCAAGAGTTCCCCAATGTTCAGGTCAGTTGTTTCTGTGGGTTTCACCAGCCTGGTCTGGACCCGTTTGCTCTTCACTCATCCTTCTCTGCATCTGGATTCCAGTTCAGTTCGGTGATTAGTTGTGGGTGTCTGCTTCTACTTCCACCAGCTACTGGATGAGGGCTATCGGGTGGCATATAAGTCAGTCATCAATCTCATAATCAGGGGAGGGCATTTAAGGTAGCCTCTCCTCTGTTGCTTAGATTGTTAGCTGGTGTCATCTTTGTAGATCTCCAGACAGGGAAATTCCTTTTCTTTTTAAAGATTTGTCACGTATACAGTGCTCTACCTGCATGTATGTCTGACTGCCAGAAGAGGGCACCAGATCCCATTACAGATGGTTGTGAACCACCATGTGTTTGCTGGGAATTGAACTCAGGACCTTTCCAAGAGCAGGCAGTGTTCTTAACCAATGAGCCATCTCTCCAGCCTGGGAAAATTATTTTCATCAGAAGTTTAACCTCATGTTCATTTACCATGTGGAGAGCAAAACCTGCTTGAAGTCCTGGCTAATGTAGAGTGTGCACCTTGCACTTTTAGCCCAGGCTCTCCTTACGGGGAGGGGTGGGGGGTGGGGGGGAGGAGGGGTGGTGGTGGTGGTGGTGAACACTCTACCACTGAGCTGCAGATACATTTGTATTGGGTGAGCACATCCTACATCAAGCATTAAGGCAGAGGACAACTTGGGAGAGCTAGTGCTCTCCTTCTAGCATGCAGGTCCCAGGAATCAGACTCAAGTCCTCAGGCCTGATGGTAGGTGCCTTCACCTGCTCAGTCAGCTCACCAGTCCCTAAATTGTATTTTTAAAGTTAATCCTAAAAAATTCTCCAAAAGTCTATACAACCTAATTTGTTACAACTGCACTTAAGATTGTTTAATAAATGTTTGTTATGTAAATTTTAGTTGTTCTGTCCCATTTTCATCAACTTTTCTTCCAAAAGTTCTTATTCTTGCTCCTTGGCAGAGCAGGCTAAAATGGACTTTTATCTTGTCCAGACAATTATAATTTCCAACTTTTTTTTTTTTTTTTTCCAAGACAGGGTTTCTCTGTAGCTTTGGGGGCTGTCCTGGAACTCACTCTGTAGACCAGGCTGGTCTTGAACTCAGAGATCAGCCTGCCTCTCAAGTGCTGGGATTAAAGGCATGGGCCACCAATGCCGGCTAATTCTCAACTTTTTAACCTAGGCAAATCTCTACTCTAGGTTTATGACTAATGTTGACCCATAGGAGAACTGCATTTACCTGGTAGGAAAACTGAACAAAATGCGGAAGAATGGGGAATGATTAAGAGTAATTATTCAAGGAAGAATTAAACTTCATAAACAAAACCTGTGAAACCCATCCGCTTCTTTCCAGGGTTAGACCAACCATGAACAGCCTTCAGTTGATGCCAGTGACAAGCAGCCATTTTCGGAAGTCATAGAAGGAGTTTAGCCAAGCAAGGAAAACCACTGGTTTGGTTGTCAAGTGTGCTTTTAATTACACTGTGTAAGTTACAACAAAGAAAGAATTTAGATTTCAAATGGAAAAAGAGAGCTGGAAATAGCTCAGTCAGTAAAGTGCTTGCCATGTAAACAGAGGCCCAAGGGTGACACTCAGCACCCGCAGGGTGGGGTGGATCCGAGGTTCTCCCCCTCCACAGCCTGTCTGACCTTATCCCTGAGGAATGTTACCTGCAGTTGTCCTTCACCCATCCCCCACCCCACCCTTTGAAAAGAAGAAAAAGAAAACGAAAGAGAGAGGAAGAAGGAATTTAAGTCTTACCTTAAAGATAAGAATGTGGGAGACTGGGGACTGGGGGTTGTCACTCAACTGTAGAGTGCTAAGTATGAACACGGCCTAGGGTCAAACCCCAGGATCACCAGAGGTGGTGGTACATGCCTTTTAATCCCAGCTGTTGGGAGGAAGATGTGGGGGATCTCTATGAGTTCAAAGCCAGCCTACTCTATATATCGAGTTCCAGGCCAGCCAGTCTCAAAGAAAAATAACAAAACGAAACAAACAGAAACGAATGCTACAAATAGGTAACAAGTAGGACAAGCTACCAGTTCCCTGGCATGAAGTAACAGTAGTTTCTTGTTTTCCAAGATACACTGATCATGCAGATTTGTTGACCCTGAGGTTGTAGACCTGCTCACCACCACAGCCACTGACCACTGTCACAGGCTGACAGGACACCACAAGCATTCTGGGCATCCTGGCAGGTAAGTAACCCATTGACTCTCTTCCTTATTCAAACATGTCATAATGCAATAAAGTGGGCAAAACATAAGCTTCAATCTCACCTAACACAATAGAATGAGTGTGACCTACATAGACATAAGCACCATTACGAAGCATCTGTAAAGGCCCTCAGACATGACACATCAGTTAGAGCTGAGAGTGGCTATATAGCACTACACACACACACACACACACACACACACACACACACACACACACCACCGCTGTTCTCACTGCTAAGAACTGATGGGAGCTGCTACTGATTTCAGGGGCAGGTTCATAAACGGTCAAGAAAGAATGAAGGGCAACCATGGGTCAGAAGGGGAGGCTGTAGGCAGCAAGGATGCCAACCAACCTGTACAAGTTCACAGCCCTGGTGACTCAGCTGTGCCACACAAGGGATGGCATCTCTTCCCCAAGCAAAAGCAACCCTGGAAAGTGTTCATTCGTTCCTTGGGCCACATAGCCATTTTTAAAGTATTTATTTATTTACCTTCTAGCTTCAGCTAATCCAACTTAAAGCTATTGAGACAGGAGGGGAGGGCAGAGAGAGTTTTCCTTGTTTTTGGTGAACCTTATTCTGGTCCAGGGGCTTCAGAGAAGCTTCTAGTCTGTTATCTAACCTCAGCATAGGCCAGGAGATGGTTTATTTCAATGAAGTACTCTACCCACAAACACCCAGTGTGCCAATATTTATTAAGGTTACTCCTATCTGAAAGTCCTTATTTTTCCAGAATAGCAATGCATTTTATTAACCATTCTCTCCAATCCTTAAAAGCTTCCACAGGTTTCTTCAAATTCGCAGGGTCAGAGCTATTTACCGGCGCTGCTCCTGATGAGCCGTTAGATTCATCATCGATCCACCTCAGCAGTGCCTTGAAAAACAACAAACACTGCATTTTAACAAACAACAGCAAAACACGCTCCTCAGGCACAATAACCGCCATTGCGGTCAGGCTTCCCAAATCCGTGGTTTGTGTCCCCCATGATCAGTCTGCATCTGATGGAGCGGACGGGCTATGAGTACAAGACATGAGAGACACCAAGAGAAACAGCATGAACCAAAAATATAAAGAACATAATGGAAAACTATGGTCAAAAGTATCCAGGAGCTGGGTCTGCTTCCTCATACCTATAATCTCAACACCCAGAAAGGCCTAAGTCAGGCTGGAGAGATGGCTCAGCCATTAAAGGCTAGGCTCACAATCAAAAATGTAAGAACGGCCTAAGTCAGGAGGACTGCAGTAAGTTTACAGCCACCTTGGGTTACACGGTGAATCCCAGACCAGCCTGGGCTACATTATCAACACCACCCGACATCAAAACACAAACAAACAAAACCTGACAACAACAAAAAATATGCAGAGGAAAAAGAACTATATTAATTCTTACACTATTTTAGATAACAAGATAATTATTTCTTTTCTCAATTTACTTATTCGCTAAGGCAGTGTGCTGAGCTTTTAGCTTAATGCACATGTGAATATAAACATAACTATACCCCAAGGCAAGGGCAGGCCTGTATGTGAAGACTGCAGATGGGTGGAGATTCTCAAGTGCTGTCCCTGCATGAGCAGGCAGCCCACAAGTACCCGCCAGGATGTGTCCTGATGTGTGCACAAGGACACAGGAGTTGTCTCTCTTCCTCCTTAAAGACATCCATTCTATTCCAACAGACTCCTGTGTCTGTCACATATTTGGAAAATTACAGTCACACAGTTATATGCTTATAAAGATGAACTCTACCACACCAATCAGTATGCATTTCTATTGTACAGTCAATCCTTCTTGATCTAACTGGACATGAACAGATAAATTCCTTTTACCAATTTCTCAGTGAGTGGTAAGTATAAAGCAGTCATTATCAGGGATGAAGAGATGGCTGGATAGTTAAGAGCATGTACTGCTCTTTCAGTGGACCTGAGTTTGGATCCCAGCACCCACATTAGGTGGCTCACAAATGCCTGTACCTCCAAGGAATCAGACAAGCTCCTCTGGCCTAGAGGGCACACGAATATACATAAATCAGTCTAAAAAACAAACAAACAAACAAACAAACAAACAAACCAGTCATTGTCAAAGTTTATCTTTAAGATTGTTTTGTCTACATATATATATGTGTACCACCTGTATGCCTGGTGCCCTCCAAGGATGTTGGATCCCTTGGAACTGGAGTTTTATGTAACTGTAAGCCACTATATGGATGTTGGAAACCAAACTCAGGTTCTCTGCAAGAACAGTGGGTACTATTAATGGCTGAAGCTCTAAACTGAAGTTTCTTTTTGTTCCTTTTTAGACAGGGTCTCAATCTACAGCCCAGGCTGGTTTCAAAATAAGAGCAATCATTCTGCCTCAGCTTCCTGAGTGTCTGGATTACAGGTGTTAGCCACCACAAAGAAACATTTATATTGCTGAGAGCCAGGGATGTATGCATGACATAAGCGAAGAGGACAGCGGACAATTTGCAGAAGTCAGCTTTCTCTTTGTACCCAGGGCTCCTGGGACTGCCTGACTCCTGTCTTCACATTGCAGGGCTGGGATGAGGGGAGGAAGCACCGTTAGCCCACTGAAGATTTAAAGTGGGTATTTCTCTGCATTTTTTTCACATAGTGTATGTGTTCAGTGTGTGCACATGTAAGCCCAAGGTTGACCTCAGGTGTTTCTTTTCCCTTATACACTGAAGCAGGGTCTCTCCTGATGAACCTAAAGCTTGCTAGTCTGCTAGTCTGGCTAACTAGTTTGCTTCTAGGAGTCTGTTTCCACATCCCATGCACTGGGATTATAGGTGGGCACTTATGTGTGGGTCCTAGGGACCCAGACTCTGGGCCTCATGCTCTCGTGGCAAGGCAGCAAAGGATCTAACCACAGAGCCACCTTGCCTGCTCTCTTTACATTTTTTTTTAAACCACAGTTTCCTGTTTATCTTTACCTAATTTCCTCTGATAAATCATAGCTTTCAAAGACCTAATAGAAAACACCGTTTGCTACTTAGCTCACCACTTCCCTTCCCTTTGCAGCCCTCCCCACCTACTTTGTATCTGTCTATAATGTTGAAGCCAATAGCACATTGCAGCTTGCGTAAGCAGATAGGGCAAAGGTTTAGAGGACGCCGGTCAGATTCTTCCAAGTGATTGGAGCCTTGCATTAAACACGCAAGCCACTGGCAGTGTCGAAGTCCAAATATGTGTCCAATCTCATGGCTTAGAGTCTAAAAGAGAAGCATATCACTGCTTTATGGCACCACCATTAGCAATTACACACTTTTCCCCAGAAACACAGTTATAGGAATCCACACTATTGCCGTTGTCTTAGAAAGGTTTCCACGGCTGTGACAAAATTTCATGACAGAAAGCAAGATGGGGAGAAGAGGGTTTATTTGGGTTAGACTTCAGCATTGCTGTTCATCACTGAAGGAAGTCAGGACAGGAACTCAAACAGGGCAGGAACCTGAAGACAGGAGCTGATGCAGAGACCATGAAGGGGAGGAGCTGCTTACTGGCTTGCTCCTTGGGGCTTGCTCAGCCTGCTTCCTTATAGAACCCAGGACCGCCCACCACGGGCTGGGCCCTCCCCCCATTGATCACTAATTGAGAAAAAGCCTTACAGCTGGATCTCATGGAGGTATTTCCTCAGCTGAGGCTCCTTCCTCTGATGACCCTCGCTTGTGTCAAGTTGACACACAAACTCAGCCAGTATAGCTATCCACAGCAAAATTTCATTCTGCCCAGCTCTTCTACACTTAGTAACGTTCATTTCATTATTTTCCCAGACCAGGGTTTCACTTTGGGGCAGCTAACATGTTGGCTGGCTGATTCCATGTGTGGGACCCCTCACAAGTGAGTTCTGGATGATGGCACAATGAGTTTGTATTTGTGACTACCAAAATGTGGTAGTGCATGCCTGTCATCCCTGTACTTGAGAGGCTGAAGCAGGAGGATAGTTTAGGCCAGTAGGGTCCTAGAAGTTCAGATTCTGGGCTCCTTCACCCCACAGGCGGATTCAGTAGATCTTGGAGAAGGGGCTTGTCTTGCATACTACAGAGCACACCAAGTGATTCTGATGAGCATACTGGTTGATGGGGTCCTTCAAACATACTTGGAACACATATTTTCTAAGAGGAGACACCTACAAGTAATCCAGGGAAAGTAAAATTTCTACCTAAAAAAAAAAAGTTTCCAAGCAACTTACCTTACAGGATCGCCACAGCAATATACTAGTGATCTCAGGACTGTAATAGTTATCAAAAATGGAATAGTCACTGGAAGATGTTTGTTGGTGCTTCTTCACTTTGCCTTCATACCGTGAGCTGTAGAAATCCTTGCCGTACCTGGCAAAGCTGAATATCCCCACACCTACAAAGAGAAGACAAGCTTATCTTTTTCACCAGGTAAGATATAGAAAGAAAGACCAAGGACAACTGTTCACACATCTGGTCAGTCAGTCAGTACACATCTGGATTGATACCACACCACTAGAAATACTTAAAAGATTTGCCAATACAAACAACTTTTGTCCCAGACTTCCCTATCGAGATCTTTACCTGCCAACCAATTGCCCCAGAAATTCAATTCAGGGAGAAGGACGCGCCAGGTCCAGGACCCTCACTGAGGACCTGCTGGAGGAGGGAGGTGACATTTTCCTCACCAGGGTAGCCATAGCTAAGGCGCTGTACTCCTTTAGTGACCCCTCATATGCACTCCTATAGGTAACCATATTAAATTCACTGATTCACAGAAGGAGAGGGATGGGGGGGGGCTGTTTGAGAAGCAATCAACAGAAGTGGGAGGAACTGGGAATGGGGAGGTGAATTTGATCCAAGTATATTACACACATGTGTCATGAATCCCACTATTACACATAATTAAGATATGCTAATAAAAACATATATAAGAAACCTAGAAACATCAAAGAATGGTTAAATTCCAGAGAAAGTAGAAGTTTCACTGAGTTTCTCCTAAATAGTCTTTACTCAGGGCTACTCCAAGTCAAGTATTCTAGAAGAGCCGTGATAAACAGTACATAACAGCAGTCACCATTTTGGCATTAGGAGCCAAGGGCAGACTTCTGCCTCACACATCAGTGAAGTTTCTGGCTTTCCCTAAGGTAGCAGCACCCACTGTCACTCCTGTCTGGAGACAGAGTCTTCAGAGAGAAGAGCGTCTTCCCTCACCCTACTTCCTTTTTCAGCACAGCACAACTCTATCAAGAGGCTGGTGACAGGTGACCAGAATACACAGCCGTGGGACTGACTTCCTGTGTATCAGTGTGCAAAGGCCTATATTCCATCTCTGCGTGAGTGAAGAGTAGTCTGACACCTAATTCACACACAGTCCAGGGACTATTCTACAACTCTGCTCACCAACAAGAAGCCTTTGATTCCGTCCTTTAATTGTTACTATTAATACATTTGTATGTGTTACTAGGGTTCAGAACCAGAGACTCAAGCACATGAAGCAGTGCTCCCGCTGTGAGGCAGTGCTCCGCCATATGAATATTTTTTGTTTGTTTTGTTCTATTGTGCTAGGGAGCAAGTGAAGGCCCTAGCCATGCCATGCAAGTCCTCTACCACTGTGCTCATGAGCTCTTTATTTATAAGTAAGTAAACTCATGGTAATCTGGTATAATACAACTTGATTCAAAAGAGTGTTCCTCACCTCACCCTTGGGAACTGCAGACTGATGCTTGAAATTTAGGGAAAGAATATTCTAAAAGGAAGCAAATCGAATCACTTACCAGAAGTGACTTGCTTTGATCAAACAAGTGTGAGTCTACTGCATGTGATCCCTTCAGCCATAATATTTTAAATGTTTCTCTGTTTAAAAGGAGTCTTTAATCTTGAGGAAAGCCAGGCCACTTGTGGTAAAATACACTCATTTCATATCAGATCAACTGCTACCCTAACATGTCTTGTTTCATGTCATGTAATATTTTTAAAATTTACCTCCCCCCACACCAAAATAATTAAAATAGAAAGTTTGGGTAATATTTCTTAACCACTCCCCTCAAATGCATGTAATAAATTAACTAGTGTCTAGATCAAAGAATAAATTGTTTTGTTTATTTGTTTTTAATGTTTTCATTTCTATCATGTTAATAAAAGGAGACATCGGGATAAAAACACACAGCAGGATAGTAACCCAAGACGTCAAAAGGGCATGCTGGGAGGATCCAGAGTCTGATGAAGAACCTAGAGATGGAGCACTGAGGATGAGGTAATGAGAGAAGCTCTAGCCTAGCCCCGCCTCTAACACAAATATCCCACAGGTGGGAAGCCCCTGCCCTCAAGCCTCCGCCTTGTGCACCCAGACAGACCATCAGCTCTCTCTCTCCAGCCCTTGGTTCTCACTGCCCCCTCCCTAGGGCACTAATACCCACTCCCCTTAGTTTACTGGCCTTTTCCAAACTGCCTCAAATCCTGGTGTGTGAAGTTAACATGTGAAGTTAAACAAAGAATAGCAAAGATTAGGGGGAAAAAAACAAATTAGAGAAATGAGGAAAGGAAGGAATGGAGGAAGGAAGGAAGGAAGGAAGGAAGGAAGGAAGGAAGGAAGGAAGGAAGCTGACTCACTTTCAGATCCCTCTTAATGTTGCCAGGCAGTTTCTAATGAGTTAAAGTTTATTATGTCCAAAATCCAGGTTTGGTTTTCTTCTTCATTGTCATCTTTTTTTTTTTTTTGCTTCTGGAGTACTGATTGCTGTATAGCTCAGGATGGCCTTAAACTCATGGTCTTCCTGCCTCTGCCTCCCCAGTGCTGAAATCACAGAAATGTGCCCCCATGCCCAGCAAGAACTTTGGTTTCTTGTTGTTTATGCTTGGTTAGGTTGTTTTGGACAGGGTATCTGTAGCCCAGGCAGACTTTAAACTCACTAGGTAGCTGAGGCTACCCTTGAACTCCTGGTCCTCTTGCTGCCACCTCCCAAGTGCAACAATTAGAGGGCTATGCTACCACATATGGCCCAAAGTTGGTTTTCTAGGCAAGCACTCTACCACTGAGCTACACCCACAAATCTTAAGGAAAAATAAAGCCAATATAGGTTGAAAAAGAAAATATGTACTTATATATTTATTTATGGCTATTCTATCTGTGCTTGATCAAAAGTGGAAAATCAACTAGCAAGGACTAGGGATATGTGGTAGTTTTGACTGTAATTGGCCCCCACAAGCTTCATAGGAAGTGGCACTATTAGGAGGCGTGGCTTTGTTGAAGAAAGTGAGTCACTGTGACGGTGGGCTTTGAGGTCTCATATTCATACATACATACATACATACATACACACATGCTCAAACCACCCCCAGTGTCTCAGACCACTTCCTGTTGTCTGTGGGTCAAGATGTAAGAATCCTCAACACCAAGTCTGCCTGCATGCTGCCTTGCTTCCTGCCATGACGATAATGGACTGAACTCTGACTGTAAATGAGTCACCCCAATTAAATCTTTTCCTTCATAAGAGTTGCTGTGGTGTCTCTTCACAGCAAAAGAAACCTCAGCTAAAACAGGATGCATGTAATTCAGTGGTAGAGTCCTTGCTTTGAACCAGGCCAGGGTTGAATGCCATGTACTGTGCATGTGAGCCACCCGCCACCCCCAACACACACAGGAAGAGAATTAGTTAGATTTTACATATGTTAATGACAGCTCAATTCTCCCTAAGTTGTTTGTCTTGCTGATCCCCAGATGCTGAGCTGAATGCCTGGGTATGTACCAGGCGTCTCAAGCACTATGGGTAGGAACTGTTACACAAATCATCTCCAAATGACTCTGTGAGAAAAGCATCATCACTTCAAGGTCAGGCAGGGGGATGTGGCCTCCTGAAGAGGGTCCCATATCATCAGTCTTTCAAAGCACACTTCCCACTGTGGCACACAAGGAGCGGCACTGGACATACAGTTCTAAATATTGAAAACACTACTGGACGGAGTTCTTTTTCCAACTCTCTGCATAATTTAAAACACCCTCAAGCTGAACAATATCAAAACAGTACCAAAAAGGAGTACCATCTGTCAAAGAGGCCTGTCCAAAGACAAAATTCCAGGAGTCCCGTGGGTAAAGATCAATCATTGTTATCCCCACGATGCAGAAAGCATCTTCGGGTTTCTTCTTTTTCAAGAATGCCAGGATATGCCCTATTTGAGAAGAAATGCACAAATAATATATATGACATGCATACACCCTTTCTGCTACATTCCAATTGCCAAGGTGCTTCATTTACCTGCATGGATTTGTAGGTTTTGTGTGTGCTCGTTCACTCTAAAGGAACACTTCGTTTCAGAGATTGAAACTGGTTCTAAGAATTTTACGGTCAAACCATAGAAAAATGCTTCACAGTAGCCCTTGAGCCATTTAATATATTCTTCACTGATAACTTTGTTGTTGCCTAGAGAGCCTACAGGATGGGGGAAGGGTAGGAAATTAAGATACACTTTAAAAATGATAGAAACACTCTTCACCTTATTCTATAAACTGTCTCGAACTGGAAACAGAACCCACTCTAAAACCTCAATGCTTCTTAATCAGTCATTGATGACAACATGAAGTCAAGAGAAAAGAATTTCCCTGTTAAGCAGTTTGGCTACAACACTCCTACCCCTGGAAGGAGTGTCAACAGGGATCAATCGCAGGGCCAATAAGATGGCTCAGTAGGGAAAGGTGCTCGCTACACACTTGACATCCTCACTGGAAGCAGAGAACAAATTCTACAAAAGCTGTCCTATAGCACAGGTGTGTCCCCTCCCACACCATGAACACAATAATATTTTAATTATCACAAACGATAAAATGCCTAGCATGCATAGAGCCCTGAGTTCAATTCCCAGCACTTAAAAAAAAAAAGAAAGAAAGAAAGAAAAAGAAAAAGACAACGACAAAAGAAAAATCAGAAGGCATAGAAAATTGCTCACTTGCTCACTTGAAGCCAAGCATGGTGGTATATACCCAGGACTCAGGG
This sequence comes from Cricetulus griseus, assembly GCF_003668045.3. Taxonomy (NCBI): domain Eukaryota; kingdom Metazoa; phylum Chordata; class Mammalia; order Rodentia; family Cricetidae; genus Cricetulus; species Cricetulus griseus. The sequence goes on along the minus strand of NC_048600.1, from coordinate 122,282,933 downwards.
AGGCAGAAGCAGGTGGATCTCTGTGAATTCAAGGCCAACCTGGTCTACAAAGTGAGTGCCACAGCCAGGACTATTACACAGAGAAACCCTGCCTTGAGAAACAAAAAAAAAACACAAACACAAAAACAAACAAACCAAAAAAAAAAAATTGCTCACTTGAATTTGGTCAAACAACATCACAGCAAAACCAAACCCCAACCACCACATTCCCAGGACATACCAATGGATTGTATATAGATAATGTGTTTTTCTGGACCAGGTGCTTTTCTGTGGCTATCAGTGAAAAACTGCTCAAAATCTTGGGGAACTTCGGGGTGGGAGTTGATCCAATCTGACTGTGAATGCACAATAATAGGTCCAAAGAGATTACTGGATGGCTGAAAGGCTTCACTCATTAAACGTCGCTCCCCAGCATCTAACTTGTCATACTGTGATACAAGCACTGGGTTCTTAGAGATGAGAGCTTTCTTTAGGGTGTGTTCAGAGCGATGGAGAACCTGCATCTGCCAAAAGAGACAGAGAGAGAGACGGTGGCACACACCTTTAATCCCAGAACCCGGGAGGCAAAGGCAGGTGGATCTCTCTGAGTTCGAGGCCAGCTTTGGTCTACAAAGTGAGTTTCAGGACTACCAGGACAGTTACACACAGAAAGTCTATCTTGAAAAACAAAAACTACTTAAAAAACTGAGAAGACATAAAATTCATTCATTCATACCAAGGGTTATTCTTCAGTTACACCTCTAGTTTACAGAATAAGTAACCTATTGCTAATGTCTTCAGATGTCACACTCCAATCAGTTTATTGGGGAAGAGTATCCAAGTACTTAAAAGGAAAAACATTCAAGCCATCCTTCCCATCTCTTACAGAAACTGCCGCTCTCACCCTAAAAGCTATTGATAAGTTGGGCACAGTGGGGACACCTACAAACCCAATATTCAGGAGACAGAAGCAGGAGACTGCAAGTTGAAAAACAGCCTCAACCACCCTGTCTCAAAAACAGTAACTAACAACCACAACAAGAACTAGTGGTGACCTGGAAAGCCTAACTTGATGTCCAATGTCTTCTGTCATTTGACAATAATCACAGTATTGATTGTGATCAATCAACATAGTTGACTCCACTTGGGACTCCTGAACAACCTATCCCTTCTGAGGTTACTCAAGGATATTCAATAATAAAAAGAGGAGTAATGTAAGTACCCAGTTCTGTAATTTAACTGCAGGTTGGCAGTTAAGCTTTTCATGTCAGTTACGAAACACCGGGGAAGACCTAAGATGACTAAGAGACAGACTCACGTTGATGGGCCGTTTCCATTCATATCGAGTCTCTACGTGTCAAGTTCATCCTACCGCTGAACTGGTCAAACAGATGTTCCACCAGGAGGCTTTTCGAGTTAGAATAGAAAAAAAGAGATGAAGATTTCTGTCCAGTCTGTGTTTTCTAATTACCTAAGGGCTTTTTCATTTATTGACTAATGATTCTGAAGTGTGAGCTAACGCCTGTGCTCACTTCTGAATCCTTGGGCACAAGAGGGTGGCGCAGACTCCATGTGAATGAAGGTATTACACATTTGGGCTTAAATTTTAGTTTTACAGGATGAAATATAAACCAAACGTGGCCCCCTGTAGTCCACCTACCTTTATAATGGAGAAGTCTCCAGTTGCTTTTCCCACTTAGGTTTTTCTAAGGACAGACATGTCTGGCAGAGTGGAAGGTCGGAAGGCCTCCACATCCTAGTCCAGTGTGGGTGGTGACGCTGAACAAGCGTGCAGGGAGGAATTTTAGAGCCGGGCAGTGGCTGGGGGCCTAGGATCCCCCCCGCCACACACACACCCTGCGCAAGCCGGGTCTCGTCAGACATGCTATTTGGTGGCTGACACCACCCAGTCTCGGCCTGGGTGAGTTGTGGGGACCTCCCCGGAACTCAGGGTTCGCCTCTTCTCCCCGGGGAGCAACCGGAAAGGCCGGCGTCGTTCCCAGGGGACATCCCGCCCCCGAGGTCCCCTCCGCTTCCGCCGCAACCATCCCTCCCACATCCGCCCCTCCCCAGAGATCAAGACCTTCCCCCGCCTCCTCTGCCCTGCCCTGCCGACTCCATCTTACCACCCTCACCGGGACAGACCCCTAGGCCATCCTGCCGCTGCCACGGCGGCTCTTGTGCGCAGGCGTCTCGCACCGGCGCACCACGCCCAATCACGGATGCCCCGCCGGCACCAACCACGGCCACGCGCCTTCCCGCCCCTCGGCCATCGCCCCGCCCCCTAACCGCACTCTTCCCTCCTAAGGCTCCGCCTCCAAACACTGGCCCCGCCTACTCCCCGGAGGCCCCGCCCCATTTCTCAGCGCTGGAACTGTGTGCGGCTCTCGGTGTAAACTGAAGCTAGAGGGCGACGCAGTGCCAGACAATCCCCAGCCGTCGCCGTTTCTCCGCCTGCCCTCGCGGGGGCGCCGCGGCCCGCTCTTCGCGGGCGGTGCAGGGTTACGGGGGCCAACACCTGTCGGGGTTCAGTGGCCCTTGGGCTGAGCCTGAGTAATTTAACCACCAATCCAAGTAAGTCAGCCGTGTCCGCGGCTTGACACATCACCCGCTGGACTCTCCCTTCTTGGTTGGTTGGCGGACTGTCGTTGTGGCCTCACCGGCTGTCAGGAAGCAGGGTTGAGCCGCAGGGCATGAGGCCTAGGGTAGCCTTTCAAGCTGGGGGAACTAAAAGCTTGTAGCTCGGACCCTAGGAGCCTTCCTGGGGAAGCCCCAGCGCTCAGGATCTCCTGCTCACCCATCCAGCCCCCTTTCATGTCTGAGCGCTTCAGGCACCGTGGACGGTCAGACCAGGAAATGCCACTAACTTGTCAACATTCTATCATCCTTGGAAGTTAAGGACCTCACACCCCACATCTCTGTACCCTTCCTTCTACCCACCCCCCAAACTCTGCTCTAATTATCCCTGTCGCAGCTATTATAGCGTGTTGTACTTACTCAACCAAACTGCCTTTACCAAGTTGACAAAGCGGTTTATTTTGAAAGGCTGTCATGTTAGCCAGGCCGGCTTTGAACTCACTACAGAAGATGACCATGGGCTCATGTCTCCCCTTTCTGAGCACTGGAATTACGGTTATGAACCATCAGGCCAACCAAAACCTTGTTTTTAAATAATTTAAGGTTCGGGTACACACCTGTTAATCCTTGTTGGCAAGGACAGGAGCATCTTTACATTGGAGGCCAGTCTGGTGTATATAGCAAATACCAGGCCAGCCTGGGCTACATAAGGCCTTGTTTTAAAAATGAAAATTTAGCTTCACAGCTAAATTTTGAACGTCTTCATTGCATCTCTCTTTAACTCCTCTTAACATTAAAAAAAAAATCTGTTCTTTCCAAATTTCATACTTACATAATGTTCTTTGGTCATATTTCCCCTCAAGAGCCTTTCTGAGCCTCTTACCCCTCCCACCAGATCCCTCCCCAATGACCACATTTTTTTCCCTCCTGAGACATTTTCAGATCAGTTCTAGACACGATGCCCCTTTACTTCTAAATACTCCAGAGTGTAGGCACAGGACACCTATGCTGGGAGTTCCCACCAGTCTCTCCGAAGTTCAGTGTTCCTGCTGTCCTTCCATTTTTCCACGTATACTACTCCCTTCCCTGGTAATGAAAAGTCTGCCTTCATTATTCATAATTTGCTTCTGCATTTAACTGCTTTGTGGTACAATGCACACTGTAATTTCAGAATAACTAATCCATATCATTGCAGACAAATAGTCCTGCCAATAAGTGTTCAGAAATTATTCATGGTCCCTTATAGCCAAAGGATACATAGTATACTATGCGGTTGACATCACTTGAGTGAATTCCTCCCTACTCAGACTATCACTACATCTGGCCTGGCACTTACTATGTACCCTAGACTGGCCCCAGACTCACAACCATCCCCCTGCCTCAGCCTCTTGGATGATAAGATCACATGTATGTGCCATCGAGCCCGTCTTTAAATTTGCTGCTTTTTTTTTCTTTTTTTCTGCATGATACATGGGTGTGGCTATTTAAAAGTTGCATTTTGCCGGTTGTGATAGCGCACACTTTTAAACCCAGCACTCCAGGAGGCAGAGCCAGATAGAGTTCTGCCAAGTTGGTAGTTGATCTTGATTGTCAATTTGATAGGCTTTAGAATCACCTTTGAAACAAACCTCCATGAGGGAGTTTCTTGATTAGGCTAAGTGAGGCAGGAAACCCCTACTCAGCTGTGGCCGGCACTATGACAGGATCAGGGGTCCTGGAAAGCCAAACCGAACACCGGCATTCACAGCTCTCTGCTTCCCGACTGGACACAGTGTGACCAGTTGCCTCTGGCTTAAGTTGCCATGCCCACCCCACATAATATGGATTGTGCTCCATGAAACTATTAGCCAAAGTAAGTTTTTCCTTAGGTTTCCAACTGTCGGGCAGGAATTTGGTCACAGCAGTGAGAGACATGGTTAGTACAGGAGGTAACTAGAGGATGGCAACAGAGCCCTCATGAATTGGATTTGTGACATTGGAAGAGACGCCCCAGACAGCTGCATATTACCTGTGAACCAGAAAGACAACAGCCAACACATACCAGCATATTGATCCTGAGTTCCCCAACTCATGCCTAGATCGGCCCCATATGCCTATATGCATGCCTGTTTGCCAAAAGATAGCACCAGATCTCATTATGGATGGTTGTGAGCCCCCATGTGGTTGCTGGGAATTGAATTCGGGACCTCTGGAAGAGCAGCCAGGGCTCTTAACCTCTGAGATATCTCTCCAGTCCCTCATCTAAATCTTTTTTTTTTTTTTAATTGTTTAAAGGCTGGGCAGTGGTGATGCACACCTCCAATCCCAGCACTTGGGAGACAGAGGCAGGTTGAGCCTGCAACCCCTAGTTTGTTTGCTTTTTAGTTGTGTGTATGTGTGTATCTGTGGGTAGATATGTGCACGTGTGTGCAGGTGTCTGTGGCAGACAGAAGAGGGCGCCCAATCCCATGGCGTTGGAGTTAAAGGTGGTTATGAACGGACTGATGTAGGTGCTGGGAACCAAACCTAGGCCTTTGTGAGAACAGTGCACACTCAGCACTACTGATCCATCTCTCAGCCCCTCCCCCACCTCCCCACCCTCTGTCCCCATTCTGTTGCACAGCTTTCAAGTCTCACAACCTATTTGATGGATTTTATTTATTTTTGTTTTCTGTTATTTTTGAGTCAGGCTCTTGTTCTGAAGCTCAGACTGGACCTGGAACTGAAAGACCCCCGAAGAGGCACTTTCGTAGAGGGAGACCCACACACCCAGGAATCAGCGAGGCCACGAACTGGATGCAAAAAACAAGAGGCTTTATTGGAGACGCGGGTACCCGGGGCGACTTAGCCTTTGTGTGGCTAAGCGCCCCGAGCCAAGGGAAAGGGGTCCTTATATAGGGAAAAAGGCGCAAGCTAGGAGCAGGGATTCTATTGGATAATTCTAATGAGGCATTGTACAGAGCTATTCCCATTGGTCAATGTATATGAGGCGCTATACAGGGTTATTCAAATGAGGCAAAGTACAGAGTTATTCAAATGAGGTGAAACACAGAGTCTTTCAAATGAGGCGAAATACAGAATCATTTCTATTGGATGGTTCAAATAAGACACAGAGCCATTCCAGATCAGCATATTCTCAAGGTCTGGTGTCTGGTACAACAGACTCAATTCCCCCTCCCTCCGCGTCCAGATGGCTGACCTTGGGGGCGGAGACCTTGGGACGGAGTGTTTCTCATCGGGCGGGGCTCAGGGGCAGGGCTCCAGGCCGGCTCCCTTGGTGTTCGTTCTCGTGCCGGCCCACCTGGTGCTCGCCCTCGTGCCGGCCCACCTGGTGCTCGTTGCTCGGCCCCAGCCTACCTGGTGCTCGTTCTCGGGCCTGCCCATCTGGTGCTCGTTGCTCGGCCCCAGCCCCGAGGCTCGGTGCCAGGCGGGGCGGGCCGGGGGCGCGAGCCCTGCCGGGGTGAAGGCTTGGGAGGCCCCGGCAGCTTCGGGGCAGGGGGCTCAGGGGCATTTCGAGCGGGTCTTTCAGAACTTACTAGAAATCCCAGATGGTCCTGAAACTCATGGCAGTTCTCCTGCCTATGCCTCCCTTGTACTGGAGTTAAAGGCATGGGCCACCACACCCAGCTACCTAACCTATTTAATCATGAGACTACACTGTGACGGTTAAAGGTTCTCAACCACTCACTCCCTAGTATGAATTCATGCCTGCTATGTTTTTCTTTTTCTCAGGACAGTAGCTGACATCTACTGCCCTGAGGAAATGAAAGTTTGCTTGGCCAGGAAGCAGGAACAGGTGGGTAGTTTAGGGTTCCAGACTATCCAAGCAGGGCAACAGCCTGGAGGTGGGTACAGCAGATAAGGGAGGGTGTTGCAATACAGGAAACAGGACCCTACTGGGGGGCAAGAAGATAGAAAATAATTATTTGATAAAAATTGGTCTGAACCTATGTTTCTGTTATGTTCAAAGTGAAGGCTGTGTATAAAGGAACAGGAGTTGCTCCGTCTTCTCTCTCCAATGCAGAGAATCTGCCCTCTGAGGCCTCGAACTCAGAGCCCACAGGGGCTACACAGCATCAACACAGCACAACACAGTTTTTGTCCCAAATATCTCGCTCACAGCTAATGCCTTGGACCATGCCCTGCTTGCAAACCAAGGCCAAATTCTTCCATAATGGGCCAGCTCTGGGAGCACCCAGGGAGAAGAGCCATTAGCAAAAATGAAAAGCAAGATGTCTTTCAGTCCATTAAGTTAAAAGAGGATTTTTCTCTCCTTTATTATTTATGACTTGTGACTACAGTTACCATTTCCCGGAACAAGTGTCATGGTTCTACTTCAGCTTCTGTTTACTGGAGCAAAAGAGATGCTTATCAGCGGGCAAGCTCAGATTGCTGAGCAACCCAGGAGCCCTTTGGCGCTGTGGCCTCCTGACTACATCCTTTGATGCCCTTGGAGGCATGTTATTCTCTATGCCTCTGGCAGTTTCTAAAACCCGCCACAATCTGATGCCTGTGTGTAGATGCACACATATGCACATACAAGTCTGTAATCCACATATAAATTTGGAAACTGTATATGAATACAGAAACCCAAATCCAGTGAGGGCAGCTTTTAGTTTTTACTTTAAGAATGTCACTTCCTAGACTGAGGCAGGAGGACCTTGAGGTTAGGTTGAATTAGGTTACAGCTAATTCAAGGCCAGCCCAGGCTGTAGAACAAGATACTGTCCCATGAAAACAAAACAAACAGAAGGAAAGAAAAAGTTAGTGGTTTGGTGTGTGGATGGGCGGGTGTAGCAGGCTTCAGGGCCATGGTCCTTGTGACCACTGGAGGATGCCCATGATTCCCCCAACGACCTCCCAGCTGTGGCTCAGAGTGCTCCCTGCTACACAGCTCCTTCTTCACTGTCAGTTTTTTGTTTACATTCCCCTTTTTTCTGTCTCTAAGGTGTGGTGGGAAGGTGTTGGCCTGAACAACGAGGCACTTCAGATGAAAGAGGAAGTGTCTTAGCACTCAGCAAGCGCAAAGTGGCCACCCACTCTCTCTGTGACCTCTATGGAAACACTGAACACCGAGTCCTCCGCGACTACCTGGGGGGTGGGGGGGGAGCCGGCTGCCCAGCCGCAGCCAGCTTCCTTTTGGCCAGGTCAGTGTAAAGCCAACCCAGACAGTAGGCAGGGCGCAGGCACACTTGAGAACTCCCCGCACAAGCTGAAAACCACCTACCTCCAGGGATGTGGTACCAGGACTGCCTCGCCCGCTGTATGGTCTGAGGAGACTGCCTTAATGCCACGAGCCTCAGGCTCACTCTCTGGGCCGTCTTCAAACCCCCCCACCCCCATCGAATGCCTGCGTGTGTGTGGGGGGGGGATCTCTCTTTTTTGCTACATCAGACACTGGCTACAGGTTCTGAATACCCTGGGCCAGGGAATGGAAACAAATGTGATGAAGAGGAAACCAGAAGGTGTGTCACCAGATGTGACATTAGCTCGATTCAAAAGCATATTTCTTGTGCAAAATAGAAAATTCTACTTTAGCTAACAACATGAAGGAAGACAGAAGCAAGCTAAAGAACAATCAAAATCTCTCCTGGTACTTGTGCCCCCCAAAAAAAACCCTTTTTCAGCAAAATTGGGACAGTATGGGTGTTCTCCAATCACACATTCTAGTTCTTCAGTTCACTTCTGTCTCCAGAGAGAACAATGCTCTTGAGTTTAAGGGTGCTCCCTGCAGCCCTGCTTATAATTCTGAGGCTAAGACAATGACCACGTGGTAAACAAAGTCAATCAAGTTAGTGTCACAAAAGGTTCTGCCGCCCGTTAGAAAGACGAATTTCACGCTGCAATAACACAGAAGGCTGTCCCCAAGGTCTCCAGTTTTTGTTTTGTTCTGGTTTGGCTTTTTGAGGCGACATCTTGCTGTGTAGCCTGGATGGCATAAATTTAGGACCCTCTGGCCTCAGCCTCCCAGAATGAGGGGATTACAGGTATGTACCATCATGCCTGGCTCGAAAAGAATTTTTTAAATTTCAGAACAATATATAACTTTGATACTATTTATATAAAAACATGGATATATGTGCATAATGTTTGCTAAAAATATGTAAAAGGTGGACTTTAGGTGCTATTTATATTTTATTTTATATTTCTTCTGAAGTTAGCATTCATTAGTTTTATATTTTTAAAAACCTACTCACTTTAAAAAATTATATAGTTGGGCGGTGGAAGTGCACTCCTTTAATCCCAGCACTATGGCAGCAGAGGCAGGTAGATCTCTGTGGGTTTGAGGCCAGCCTGGTCTACAGAGTGAGTTCTAGGATAGCCAGGACTGTTTCACAGAGAACCCCTGTCTCAAAAAATGAAAAAAAATATTTAAACCTCTTATTGAAGAGGTTATGAAGTATAACCATTATATAGTGAGTGTAAATGAGGCCTACAAAATACATGCATGTTCCTATTTTATATTTTTCTATATAAATATACATATTTTGGCTCTGAAAATGTAGCTCAATTGTAGAGGGCTTGTTTGACAAGTGTTACTCAGTCTCCACTTTCTGGTTCATAGGTAATGCCTAGCTGTCTGAAGTCTTTATTTATTTTAAATTAAAAGTGGTAAGATCTCTATTTTTAACTATGTATATGGGGGTTATGTGTATGCCCATGGAAGCATTTAGAGGTGCTGTGCCCCCTGGAGCTAGAGTTACAGGTAATTAATTGTAAGCCACCTTACATGGGCTCCTGGGAACTGAACTTGGGTCTTTTGTATCACATGTTTTTAACTCCAGGCATCTCTCCAGACCCTCTGGGGTCCCTTATGGCACTGGTCCTTTTCATGAGGGTCCCACTTCCAGGATCCAGTTACATCCCTGCTGGGTTTGCTCTTCAACACTGTAAATAGAAGAAGAAAAGAAGAAGAAGAAGAAGAAGAAGAAGAAGAAGAAGAAGAAGAAGAAGAAGAAGAAGAAGAAGAAGAAGAAGTTGTTGTTACACCAGGCAATTGTGGCACACACTTTTAATCCTAACACTCTGGAGGCAGAGGTAGGCAGATCTCTGAATTTGAGGCCAGTATGGTCTACAGAGTGAGTTCCAGGACAGCCAGGGCTACACATAGAAACCTTGACTTGAAAAACAAACAAAAAATTTCATAGTTTGATTAAAATTTATAAATAAAAACATTAATTTTCAACAAATTTTATATATGTGTATACATAACACTGGTTATTTCTTGTATTTTAAGCAATAATGATATTTCCATGCTGGTGATAAAAGAGTAATGTTTGGAGCTGAGTTGTGGAAGAGCACAGATTGGCCCAGGGCAGCCGCAACTGAGGGAACAGCAGGTGCCCAACACATGAAGTCACAATACAGCTTGGATCCTTTGCTGGCACACTTGCTCTGCCATCTGACACTATGCCTTTGAATTTTCTGGGTCACTGTTGTCCCCAGACAGCCAACCAGGTACCTACAGGGGCCCTGAGGGAGTAGGGTGCAGGTTCCCTGTTGGGTGGGAGCACTGTGAGGAGTAAGCCAGTCTATTTCCCTGTGTTCCTGAGCTCAGGCCTCAGCACTGCCTGTGGAGAAAACATAGAACCTGTGAGTGAGCTTGGGATCAAGCTGAGACCCTTCCAGGTCCTTGGTGGCTCATCTCAAACAAGCGATTTCCCTCCGGGCCACCTGGTGTCCTTGTTCCCAAATGAAGACAATAAGCAGCTCTGAGGAACAAGGGGAAGATGGAGAGGGCAGTAAGCCCTGAGAACAACACATCACACGAGTGGATTAGACACCCAGTGCCCTGACAGGCAGCAATGCCTCTGTTAGCTGAGAAGCTACCAGTAGCCACAAGGCCTCATGACATAGCCTCGTGGCTGGACACATTGGTCACAGAGTCTAATTACAGAAGTACTCTTGGATAGAATGGCCTGTAGATGTGAGTCACTGGGGTGGTTAGGGCTCTGGGCCTGGGGTGTTCTCCAGCAGGAGCTGAGATATTAACATTTGAGTGAGAGGAAGGTGCCCAGGGAGTTTTCCGTTACAGTCCACAGCGGCCTGCTGCAGTCCACAGCGGCCTGCTGCAGTCCACAGCGGCCTGCTGCGGTCCACAGCGGCCTGCTGCGGTCCACAGCGGCCTGCTGCGGTCCACAGCGGCCTGCTGCAGTCCACAGCGGCCTGCTGCTCTACAGCAAGTGGCGAAATCACCTCCCTCCCGCTTCCCCACAGCTCCTGCATTTGCTCTGTTTAGACCTCAATTCACACTCACACACCTCCGATGAGTCCAGGGTCTGGCCTGTAGCCTGGGGAAAATATTTTAAATGGTAATTCAGATAACTACAAAAAACGCAACGGCCAGAACATTCTGTTTTACCTGGGCAGCCATGGCTGTAAAATGGCCTTTGGCCTGGATTAGGTTTCTATACAAGGATCTGGGTGGGAAAGGGGTAATGACGTCAGTTCTTCCTCTTCAGTATTTGGATTTCTTATCTGGAGAATCCTCAAGCTCATTTACTGTCCAAGTATTTGTTGACATTTCAAGCTCTTCTTGCTTGCCTCCATGGCCTGACGGTTGGGAGGCCAGAAAGCAGGCCTCACGTAGGTACAGCAGAGTCTCAACTATGTCCCCTCCTGGCTGTGCGACTGAGAGAACGCTGCTACAGGCACTACATTAGGTACAGGAAGTCCCCAAGAAGTGCCACATAAAATTGTACTGTGCACTTATACCCCAGAGAAGGGAGTTAAGCCATTTGTTGGAACAGAGATGCAAAAAGGCAAAATGTACTCGCAGGCTATGACTTCTTTTCCCCTTTTCTTTAAGACAGGCTTTCACTATGTAGCTCTGATGGAATGGAACTCACCCTGTAGACCAGGCTGGCCTCGAACTCAAGAAGCTCTACCTGCTTCTGCTTCCCGAGTGCTGGGACTAAAGGTGTACTCCACCACTCATGGCTCAAGGTCTGTTAGTTGGAATAAAACTTGACTTACTGACTTTGAGTATAACCATCAGTGACCCAGACAGCAAGCATGGACTAGACTCATCTTAATTACTCAAGCTCACAGAGAAAATAGTGTTAAAGAGACCGTAATGCCATCTGTGTCCCATTTACTCCTGCCACACACACATAGCAGGACTGAACACATGTGTTCATAGATCCTTCCCTTTGCTCCCAGAAGGCATGGGAGGGCAAGTGGCAGCAAGCACTCTGTGTAAACACAGACTGTGGATTTGCTGGATAGTCCTTATAGCCCTCAGCATTCAAACTCGGTTTTTTCTTTCTTTCTTTTTTCTCACTGTGGTGGTTTGAATATTTGACCCATTAGAAGGTGTGGCCCTGTTTGAGTAGGTGTGGCCTTCTTAGAGGAAGTGTGTCACTGTGGAGGCAGGCTTTGAGGTCTTATATGCTCAAGCTATACTGGGTGTGGCACACAGTCTCTTTCTGCTGTCTGCAGATCAAGACCCAGAACTCTCAACTCTTCCTCTAGCACCATGTCTGCCTGCATGGCACCATGGTTTTTTGCCATAAATATAATGGACTAAACTTCTGAAACTGTAAGCCAGCCCCAATTAAAAGTTTTCCTTTTTAAGTGTTGTTTGCCATGATTGTCAGGTGTTGGTGGTATACTCCTTTAATCCCAGTCCTCAGGAAGCAGAGGAAAGTGAATCTCTCTGAGTTTGAGGCCAGCCTGGTCTACAAAGTGGATACAAGGGCAGCCAGGACTGTTACACAGAGAAACCCTGTCTTGAAAAACAAAACAAAACAAAACAAAACAAAACAAAACAAAACAAAAAAGTTGCTGTGGTCATGATTTCTCTTCACAGCCATAGAAACCCAAGCTAAGACACTGACTATATAAGAACATAGCAAGAATTTGGCCATCTGGCATTGGGAAGAGGGTCTTCACCAGAGTATAACCATGCTGGCACCCCAGTCTTGGACTCTCAGCCTCTGTAGTGAGTCACAAAAGTTTATGGGTTATGTCAATAAAGGAAATCTGTGATAGCAACCCAAAGACAGTAAGACTCTGGTCTGAGCTGAGCCACCCTGGAATCCATTATTCCAGGATCAGTTAGTCTCTTTGACCTTCCATTTCTGTTGCTGACCAACCCTGATTGGCACATTCTTATGATACAAGAGAAAATCAGAAGTGTTTTGTAAATCCACTTTTCTTATGCTCCAATTACAATGAAACCCTGCTGAAGGGCTTATTTTGACTTAAGGTGACTTCCGCTTCTCTGTTCTGACCCACGTGTGTTAATAATTTTAAAGTCGAGTTTTCTAAGGGTTTCCAGATATAATACAGGGTTCTCTGTATTATATCATTTGAATTCCACATAAATAATAATTTCTTGGTATAAACATGTTCCAAATATTTCACAGGATATATTTGCACTAAAATAGTTTTTTTTTTGTTCACCCGAACTTCTAAGTGAACAAACTTTTCTTATTTTTTCCATTTTGGTGGTACTAGCAAAGGAACCCAGGGCCCTGTGCACTCTAAGGTTATACTGCATAGCTGGGCTACTCTCGGCCCAGTCTCCCGTGCTTTTACTTGCCAAATGTGACCACTTTATTTCCCAGGGAAGTCTTATTTCCTTTTTCCAGATTCTCAGAGGTGGTGATGACCTTATGGATGCTACATAACCTATACACAGTTCTGACGGGCTGAGCATCCTACTTCCCTTTCTGTCGTCACGATAAAGCACTCGGGCCAAAAGCAACTAAGGGAGGAAAGGATTTATTTGGTTTACACTTTGAAGTCACATGGCCCATCCCTGAGGGAAGTCAGGGCAGGAACTAGGCAGAGATCACCACTGCTCGTGGCTCACCCCCTCACTCAGCCTCAGCTAGCTTTCTTACATAGCTCAGGACCACCTGCCTAGAGATGCAGCTGCCTACAACAGGCTGGGCCCTCATGTGTTGGTTCACAACCAAGACAGTCTCTTACATACATACCCATAGGCAAATCTGATCTAGGCAATTACTCAATTGGGGCTTTCCTCTCAGCTGCCTTTAGACTGTGTCAAGATGACAGGGGTCTGGAGAGATGGCTCAGCAGTTAGTTGCTCTTCCAGAGGACCCACCTTGCTTCCACGCACCCATGTCAGGTAGCTCTCAGCCATCTGTAATCCAGGGAGGGACTCAGATGCCTTTGACTTCCTCAGGCACACAACACACACACACACACACACACACACACACACACACACACACACACACACTTGCACGATACTATTATGATTTAAAATATATGAAACTGGAGAGATGGCTCAGCAGTTTAGAGCACTGGCTGTTCTTCCAGAGGATGTGGGTTCAATTCCCAGCACCCTCATGGCAGCTCGTAACTGTAGCTTCAGTTTCAGGGGATCTGGCATCTTCACACAGACATACATGTAGGCAAAACCTTAAATGCACATGAAATAAAAATAAATTCTTTTAAAAAATAAAGCAATAAAAATGTTAAAGCTAAATAAGGCAATAAGCAAGATAATTCCATGTACAAAAAGTATACTTCACAAAAATAGCAAACATGTCCCCTGTATGGACCAGGGCCTGGTGACTCCAGCAGCAAAGTTTGGAGTGTGGCCCCTGGGAAGTTGGCCATGTTCCAGTGGAAGGGTACACCTACACATCCAAGGATGTTTGGGTGGCACAAACTGGTCTTGATGGGTTAAACAAAAGAAGAAAAGTTGGGTGAGTAGGGAAAGGGTGGTATATGAAAGTCTCAAATAACTAATACAAATATTAAAAATAAATAAATGTACATTTCTAGAAGGCCTTGATGGTTGGAGCTAAAAACAGAAAATATGGGCAGGGGCAAAGAAAAAAAAGTGTAGGGTGGAAGGAAGGAAAGGGAGTGGAGGTTTACACAAACACACATGCACACACACACACACACACACACACACACACACACACACACACGCACACACACAAACACACATGCACGCACACACACCAGAAGTATCAAAGACAGCTGCTGAAGCTTCCTCTAGTCAGAGAACCCGGGACAGAAAACAGGACTTAGCACTCTGCCATAGAGAACTGGGGGCCACATAAGGGCCATGCAAGGAGGAGTTGAATACAGGGCCTAGAGAGGAGGCAGGGCAGGCCTCACAGGCAGGGGCAGACTGTAAAGACTGCACAGGCTTCAAGGGGATAGGAAGGGCAGGACATTCTCACTACCTAGGACAACACCCTAAAGGTGCAGACATCTAGTTAGAGTGGGCACAGGCCTTGTGGAGCTGCAGAGGGCTTGTGTGGGTGGGTGGCAGGAAAAGCAGGGGAGAAGCATGGATGCCAGGCCTCAGAATATGCAGCAGGTTGTGACTGAAGGCTGGGCCTCCATCTGGCTCATCTCCTCACAATTAGCACAGCACACATGTTCAACATAGGTTCACTGAATAGGTGGTCTTGCCTTTGGGTCACTGGGAGATACTGAAGCCGTTTCCCAAGAGGCCGTTCAAATGGAAGCAGTGTGATGGGTGCAAAGAGTTGAAGGAGAGCAGGACAAAAGAAAGACTGGACAGCCAACTGGGAGGCTTCCTTAGTTTCCTAGGAAGAGTCCAGGGCAAGGTTGTGAAGGGGCAGCAGAGATGGAAGTAACAATGGAGGGATCATCTTCCTCGGTTGCCCGCATGGTCTGTGGGGTAGAAGCAGGTTGCAGCGGCCTACACTGTCCTGTCCAGCCTTGCCCTGAGTAGCCAGGTGGTGTCGATGCCTCTCTAGGGCTTCGCCTCATCCCTGGGAAGTGAGGAGGGAAATGAGAAGTTTCCCTTCTGCTCTGGGACTGTGAGACAGATTTGGTGACTCATGTGAAGGGTAGGTGGGTGGTGTCAGGGAAAGGAAGGAGCTTGTAAGGTCAAAGATAGCCATGAAGGGGGGCTGTGGAGAAAATGATGTGTCTGTCTGGACAAAAAAAAAAATTAGGAAGTGGAGATTTGCTGAGCCAAGAAGGGGAAGGTGACGTGTTTGATGTTAGGGAATTTTGGAAACATGAGGCAAACATGCAATAATGTCAAGAAGCACAGTCAGTAGGGCATTCTGTCTATAGCTGAATGTGACGAGTCGAAAGACCAGTCACCCACCAAATAAATGTCTATATGCTAATCCTGAGAACCTGTGGATATCACATAGGATATATCACATATAAAGGAAAGGGTGTGTGTGTGTGTGTGTGTGTGTGTGTGTGTGTGTGTGTGTGTGTGTGTGTTGGGTGTGTGTGTGTGTGTGAGAGAGAGAGAGAGACAGAGAGAGAGAGAGAGAGAGACAGAGAGAGAGAGAGAGAGAGAGAGAGAGAGAGAGAGAGAGAGAGATTAGGTCAAGACTTGAGATGCGGAAGATAAGCCTGGATGGTTTTGTGAAGACTGTATGTATAGATATTCTACCAGAGGGAGCATGGAGAAACTCGATATGTAGAGAAGATGATGCTGAGAGAGACCCTCATTGCAGGTCTGCAATCCTAGCACTCAAAAGCCTGAGTCAAGAGGATCCAAAGTTTGAGGCCAGTCTGGGCTGTGTGGTGAATCCAGACTAGCATGAAATATATTAAGAACATTCTCAAAACAACAACAAAAATCGCTGGCTGGGAAACCCAGTGTTCTACCTTCTCTGTTTCCTGGTCTGCTGAGATGTGAACAAATTGCCTTACGTTGGCAGAGCAAGAACTGTACCACTCACCATGCCTCCCCACCGTGATGGAGTGTATGCCCCTGAATGGTGAGCCCAAATAAACCTTCCCTCCCTATAGTCGCTCCTTTTCTTTTTAAAATCTTGTAGCCCATCAACTCCAATTTGTGCTGTTCATATACTTCTGAGTTCGGGGCCGTCCACTGGAAGTGTGGTCAATCTAGCACGGACCACACTCTTAAAGAAAATGGACTCACTCCCCCAGAATCCACCAACTGTCAATAGTTCCTTAGGCAGGGGTAGGAATTCATGAGTCCTTTCCATTCCACACTTGGGCTGGAATGTTGAGTGACTTGATCTGGTGCAGGCAATCACGATGGCTGTGCATTCATGGGTGCAGCAGTTCTGTCTTATCCAGATGACACTGTTTCACTCTGGTTCTTCCCAACCTCTGGCTCTTACAATCTTTGCTGGATGGTCTATGAGCCTTGGGGTGAGGGCAGTGGTGTAGACATCTCATTTGTGGTTGTGCACTCCAAACATGCTTATCCTCTACATTTTGAACAGTTCTAAGTTCCTGTGTTAGCCACTGCCTACTGTACAGTGAAACTTCTTCAATGAGCTTTATTAATCTGTGAGTGGAGAGATATGAATTAAAAAGCATTTTGATACTCTGTGTATTTGGCAAAATAATATTAGCAGGTTTACCCCTGGGACTTGTGAGCTTTCTGACCAGGGATTCCTGGCCAGATTTGCAAGTACCAACATGGGGAGATGTGTTTCCTCTTGTGGAGTGGGACTCAAATCCAGTTTTTAGGAAAGCAGGTGGTTACCCCCCATAGCATCCATACCACTATTATACTCATGGACGAAAGTCTCTCTTGTCAGGTAATTTGGTCACAGAGATGACAAAAATAACTAGCTTTGAGAATTCCTAGCCAGGTGTTGGTGGCGCATGCCTTTAATCCCAACACTCGGGAGGCAGAGGCAGGCAGATCTCTGTGAGATCAAGGTCAGCCTGGTCTACAGAGTGAGTTCCAGGACAACCTCCAAAGCAATACAGAGAAGCCCTGTCTCTGAACAGAAAGAAGGAAAGAAAGAAAAAGAAAATTCCTACAGAGTCAAGGCACGCATAGTGGCACGCATCTTTAATTCCAGCATTCAGGAGGCAGAGGCAGGCAGCTCTTTGTAAGTTTGAGGTCAGCAGCCTGGTCAATATAGTAACTTCCAGGCCAGCCAAGGCTACATGATAAGACTTTTTAAACACACACACACACACACACACACACACACACACACACACACACACACACACACTATTGCTGTAATAAACCTGACCCTGTGTTTTGTAGGCCACTGGAGATGACTTGTGGGAGGACTATCAAATTTTGGGGATATGGCTAGAGAAGTCCTAGAATGTTACAAACAGCTTAATGGGCCATTCTATTGGAGGTTTTGAAGACTAGAATGCTGACAGAAATGTAGACAGTGGAAGGTGGGGGCCTTGAGAGGTTACTATGCAAAGCTATGAAGGTAAGAGCTATGATGCAAGAGAGATCCCACAGGATTGGGGATTGAGGACCATGGAGGCATCAGCTGAGGAAAGCAGCAGCCACGGAGTGGAGCCAGCTCAAGACAAAGGCTTCGTGTGTTTAACAGCAACCTTCTTACCCCGGGCTGTAGCATAGTGATCCGCCACATAGGGCATGATCAGGTACCTTTAAAAGCATCCTTAAAGTCTGGCACTAATGCTCACTCCTCCATCCAGTGTCCCTGGATCCACCTAGGTGGGAGCAAATGCTTTCCGGTTCTTTCAAATGGCTCTTAGGAATTACCGCCCACCTCGGTTTAATGATGCGGACATCCATCTAGCCCGGCTGTGAGCACTTTAAATTCCCTTCCACGAGTAGATCTTTTTGGTTGTTTGGCCTTGAACTCACAGAGATCTGCCTACTTTTGCCTCAGAAGTACTGGGATTAAAGGCATGCGCCACTATGCCTGGCACAGAAGTCATTTTATTGCTAGTGGTGTCCATCACATAAATGACACAGCAGAGAGTAAATTCTGAGGATTCAGGGGTTGGTTGAGACAGAATTAGCAGTCTTTGTCCTTTGAGATCTGAAACCCTGATCTAGAAGTTGACTGGAAAAGAATTAATCTCCTCTCCCCCTGACACCATACCCCCCTCCTTCCTTTCTCCCATCTCCTTCCTTCTCTCTTGCATTTCTTCCCCCCTTTCCTCAGTTTCCCTCTCCTCTCCTTCTCCTCCTTCCTTTTCCCCTTCCCCCTCCCTTCTTTTCCTTCCCCCTCTATTTCCTTCCCTCCTGCTCCCCATCCTAGGCCAGTGTTGGAGAACAGACTAGACGCAGGACCTTGTACATGCTAAGCAAATGCTCTATCAAGACAGTTAGCCCAGTTTGCAAATTCTTTCTTTTTTTTTTTTTTAAGTAACTTTACCAAGATACTATTCACCTGCTTTGAAATCTGCTCAGTAGCTTTTAGTATAGTTACAGAGTTGCGCAACTGTGATGACAATATGACTCTGTCTGCCTCAAAGCTGCCTCCACGGCTGTTCATCCTGTTTCCACTGCTGCCTATGTATTTGCATATTCTGGACATTTTCTATTACTATGTCCTGATGGTCTGATCATTAGGCTGAGTCATTTTGTAACTGGCTTCTTTCACTTTGCGTAGTGTCTTTGCATTTCACCCATGCTGCAGCGTCTCTAAGTCCTTCACCTCTTTTCATCCTGAATGCAGTCCATTGTATGGATACACCATATTTTATTTAGCCACCCATAAACGATTGGTTCCTGGTACTCTGTGACTATTGTAGATCATGCTGTTAGTAACATTCACGCACAAATTTTTGTGTGAATGTTTTCATTTCTCTTGGGTCTCCATCTGGGCTTAGAATGGCTACCACATAGGTTAGCTGTCTCGGTTAGGGTTTCTATTGCGATAAAACTCCACGACCTAAAGCCACTTGGGGAGGAAGGTGTAGGGGGGAAATGCTGGCCACGCCCCCTTCGGGGCTGGCAGAGGTGATGTCGGCCGCACACACTTGGGCATGGTCAGAGTGACATAGCAAGGCCTTAAATATGAGGGTCACATGCATGCGGCTCTCTCTGTTCCCTCACCGGTCTGGTTGTACAGGACTGGCTCCGTCACGTGAGTACTTTCCTAATAAACCATCTGCTTTTCAAACTAGCTCTGACTCCACTGCGATCCACATTCATTGCGTTCATCATTAGGAAGGGGTTTGTTTCACCTTAGGACTCTCAGCTCACACTCTGTCACTGAGGGAAGTCAGGGCCAGAACTCAAGGCAGGAACCTGGAGGCAGGAACTGATGCAGAGGCCGTGGAAGAGTACTGATGACTGCCTTTCTCTCCATGGCTCGCTCAGCCTGCTTTCTTATACCACCTCGGACCACCAGCCCAGGTGTGGCACCATCCACACTGGACTGGTCTCTCCCATATGAATCAATTAAGAATTACATCACAGCCTGTCAGTCAGATAGATGGAGGCTCAACTGAGGTTCCCTCTTCCCAGATGATCATAGCTGGTGTCAAGTTGACAGAAACTTTAGCCAGTAATGGAGATATTTTGAGGCTCTCCCAAACAGTTTTCCAAAAGTCACTGCCATTTTACAATCCCTCCAGCACAGTATTCGGTCTGCGTGTTCTTTCCATTCTTGCCGATGCTTACACCCGCCAGTGCATTTGCTTGCAGTCATCCTAGTAGGTATGAAGTAGCTTCTTGTGGTGTGGATTTGCATAGCCTTGATGGCTAAGGAGGATGAGTAGACCACCTGGAACCACCAGCCCAAGGGTGGCACCACCACATTGGGGTGGTCTCTCCATGTCAATAAAATTCAATAGAACCCTCAAATTGTGTGTGTGTGTGTGTGTGTGTGTGTGTGTGTGTGTGTGTGTGTGTGTTACATGTTACAGTATTCATGGAGGCTACAGGACAATCTGTGGGAGTCAGCTCTCTCTACCATTTGGGTCCCAGGATCAAACTCAGGTCATCTGTCCTCACAGAAGCCCTTTTATCCACTGAAGCATCTCATCTGACTCTGTTTTTGTTGTTTTCTTTTGAAACAGGATCTTGGCATTGTTTAATTCAGCCTGGCCTCAAACTCAATATGTGGCAATCCTCCTGCCTTAGCTCTTCCCAAATGTTGAGATTACGGACTTGTCATCCATCTGAAAGCTCAAATTCACTTTTTTTTTTTAAAGACAGGGTCTCACTGCATAGCCTTGGCCAGCTTAGAATACACTATGTAGACCAGGCTAGCCTCAAACTCACAGAGATCTATCTGCCTCCTGAGGGCTAGAATTAAATGCATGAGTTACCACACTTAGCATCTATGGAATCATTACTGCACAAATCTTGGTTGCTTGAGGACTGTGCTAAAGCAAGGGTCAACTTTCAGGAAATGAAGCCTGTGCTTTGGAGGCAGAGTGTCCTTCCTGATACTCAGTTCACTGAGGATCTTGAGCTGGGTTTTGTAAACAATCACGAGGATATCCTTAGCTATAAGCCCTACACTGCCAGAGAATGTCACTGGACTAGACCCTAATAGGGAAATAGTTTTCTAGACTCAAAGCACATCACTCCTCTGGCATCCGAGCCAGGGAGTTGATTTACCTTTTAAGGCTCATGCTTCTTGGGCACTATAGAGTTGTGAAAATATCGCCGAACCCTAAAGTTAGCTTTGGACTTGACTGTCAAAATACAAAATGATAGACTGAAAGTTGTTCACATTGAGAATCTCAGATGGGCTGGAGGGATGGCTCAGTGGCTAAAATCACTTACTGAGGCACGGTACAAAGACCTTGTAGAGGACCCAGGTTCAGTACCCAACCCACACAGCATCTCACAACCATCTGTAATTCTAGTTTCAGAGGCTCTGATACCCTTTCCTGACCTCAAACAGCATCAGGCACCACGAACGGTGTGCATACATACACGTACACAAAATATTCATACACATAAAATAAAAGTAAATCTTTGCTGGAGAGATGGCTGAGCAGTTAGTAAGGGAGTTTGTCTCTTAGCACCAATGTCAGAAAACTCACAACCATCTGTGACTCTAGCTCCAGGGGATCTGATGCCTCTGGCTTCCACAGGCACCCCCCCCCAACAAGTGACATATATTCAGACAGACACACATACATAACTAAAAGTAAAATAAGTCTTTTTTCTTTTTAAATCTCAGCCGGGTGTGGAGGTGGACGCCTTTCACTCAGGAAAGCAGAGAGAGGTGGATCTCTGTGATTTTGAGGCTAACCTGGTCTGTAGAGGCGTTCCAGGACAACTGGGACCCCACTCCTTCTCCCCCACCTCCCCCCAAAAAAGAGGAAAAAAATCTCAGGGCTGGTGAGATGACTCAGCAGACAGAGGCACCTGCTGCCTAGTCCAACAGTCAGAGTTCAGTCTTTGAGATGCACGTGTTAGGAGAGAACTGACTCCTGCAAGCTGTCCTCTCTCTCTCTCTCTCTCTCTCTCTCTCTCTCTCTCTCTCTCTCTCTCTCTCTCTCTCACACACACACACACACACACACACACACACACATGAACACACAATAAATAAATAAAAAAGGTAATTTTAAGAAATCTCAAAGAACAAAAGAAAGAAAGAAAGAAATCTCAGTTGGCAGCTAGGTGGCACACATCTGTCATCCCAGTACTTGGGAGGTAGAGACAAGAGGATCAGAAGTTCAAAGTCATCCTTGGATGGATACTTAATGAGCTCAAGGCCAATCCAAGCCACATAAAACTCTGTCTCAAAAAAAGCATCATCAAATCAAATAACCTGAGTTGGTAAACCCAGGTCTGGAGGCTAACACCCAGCCCTAAGGATGGGTCATGAGTTTGAATTTAGCCCAGGTAAGACAGTGAGTTCATATGGAGGGCAGAGGTTGACCATGGGTGATTCCCAAAACTGTGCTCTGCCTTGTATATTGAGGCTGAGTCTCTCACTTGAACCCAGAGCTCACAGATTCATCCAGCCAACTTTCCCAGGGTTCCCAGCCTCTGCCCCTGAATACAGGACTCACACTGAGGCAAGCTGTCGCCCCAGCTCCATGTTTTTAAAACATATAGTACAGACTGAGGCCTGCATGGTGTCTGTGCATCAGGGCCTCAGCTCTGCTGTGTCTGGAACCCTAACGCTGACATATACATACATGCATACATACAAACATACATGAAGACATGATCAAAATAACCTAGCCTGCCAGATATGAGAACCAAGGTCTCAAGCACCAGTCCCAGGACACCAACTTTGGTCATCTGGCTCCCAGCCAAACTCTCAACTGACCAGAGATCATGGGGCAGCCTAGCTTGTCTAGACCAAAGAACCACTCAATATACTCATGGGCCAAGACAAATGTAGTAGGTGTTGTCTTCAGTCACTAAGTTCTGGGGACAACCAGCAAAAGTTCATGTACAAGCTGACCTGTGATAGTCATTTCCCTTTTAATTCCTGGAATCATTGTCTAAAATGAAGGATCGGGATTGATTCTAGAAGCTTAAAACACCAGATGTCAGATTTTCTTTCAAAATGAGTTTTTTTTTTCAAACTAAGAAAAATATGCTGTCTTTAGAGAGATAGAAAGATTCAGATAGGAAGGTAACAAGATTGGCCATGAACTAGTGAGTTTTGCTTGTTTTGTTTGTTTGGCTGGTTTTCTGAAACGGGGTCTTGCCGTGTAGCTCTGTCAGGGCTAGAACTCACTAGGTAGCCCAGGCTAGCCTTCAGCTCACAGCAACTCTCCTACTTGAGCCTCCCAGGTGCTGGGATTATAGATACATATGTCATCATGCCCAGCTGCAGTTAGGAGATACCCTTGAAGCTGAGTGGCATGTGTGGGCTTATTATCCCAGTCTCTCCTCAAACTTCTTTCTTTTTTAAAGATGTGTTTTGTTGGTGTGTCTGTGTCAGTGTATGTCTGTGTATTTGTACGGGTGCTCCTTCCACTACAAACACTAAGCACAAAAGCAGGCTTCGGGTGGCCCCCTGTTTTGCCCTCCACTCAATTTTTCCTTTTCAGGCAGGGTCTCTCTCTCTCTCTCTCTCTCTCTCTCTCTCTCTCTCTCTCTCTCTCTCTCTCTACCTGTGGCTTGTGTTTCCTGGGCTAAGCTGGAAGCCAGCAAGTCCCAATAATAGTTTCTCTGCCTCCCTTGGAAGTGGGGCTCCAGGCGTGGGTGTATAGCATGCCCAGCTTGTTGTGTGGGTGCTGGGACTGGAACCCCAGTCTTAATGACAGTGCAGGAAGCACTCTTAACAGCTGAGCCATCTCTCCAGCCCTGTTCAAAATTTTTCTATAATGTAGGTTAAAAAAAAAAAGTCAAACGAACTGAGATGTGAAAATCAAGCCAACAATCCGAGACTTCTCAAATAATATGAGAATATGGGAGGCTTTAGTCTGCAGGTTATGGTGGCTTACACCTGCTACTCTAACATCTGAGAGACTGAGGCAGGAGGCCAGCCTGGGCTACACAGTGACATCCTGTCTCACACACTTTCCCTACAAATGCAGCTAATTTTTACCTTTATTTTAATGGTATGGGTGTTTTGCCTGCATGTATGTCTGTGTACTGCTTGCATGCTTGGTGCCTGTGGAAGTCAGAAGAGGAGGTCAGATTCCCTGGAACCGGAGTGACAGATTACTGTGAGCCACCATGTGGGTGCTGGAAAACAAACCTAGGTCCTCTGGAAGAGCAGCCAGTGCTCTTAAGCACTGTGCCACCTCTCCAGTCCCAGAATAACCCACTTAAAATTTATTTTAGTTTATTAATTTATTTTTTACATTCTAATCCCAGTCCCTCCTCCCTCTTCTCCTCTAGCTCCCCCCACCCCACCTCCCATCCGCTCCTCAGAGAGGGTAAGGCCTCCCCTAGGAAGTCTACTAAGTCTGTTCCATCATCTCAATAAAACAAGACCAAGGCTCCTCCCCACCCCTGTGTCTAGGTGTCGAGGCTGAGCAAGGTATCTCTCCATATAGAATGGGCTCCACTAAGTCAGTTTGTGCATTAGAGTTAGATTTTGGACCCGCTGCCAGTGGTCTCATATATTGCCCTAGCAGAATAACCCACTTTTGATGAACTTACTCTGACGTTGAAATAGGCCCACTAGTTAAATCCAAGGATCTTGCTTAGCACTGGGATTTCATGTAGAGCAACAGGAAAGCTAACTAAAGCAGCCAGACCTTCTCCTCAGCAGTATTTGGCCTTCAGTTTCATCTTTTGCACTTGACTTTTCTTCACTTGACAGGGACAGAAAAACAAGTCTGTCAAAAGCTATAAGTAGATAATCACAAAAAAGAAACCTTTTCTGTAGTGCTAGCCAGCAGACCCCACCACGGGGGGCCTTCATCACTGAGGTGCACACCTTGGCCTGAATTACCAAGTACTTTGTTTTGTTATAGACAAGATCTCATGTAGCACAGGGTGGCCTTGAACTCAGTATGTAGCCAAGGATGACCTCCAACTACTGAGCTACAGGTCTCCACCTCCCAAGTGCTGGGATTATAGGCGTGCACAGCCACGCTTCGTGTACATGAGGCAATCACTTTAGCAATGGAACCATATGCGGCCCCCTTTATGTTTTTCTTTCTCTCTTCATCTCTCTCTTTAGAGATGATGTCTCTTTAGAAACAGGGTCTCTCTATTTAGCCTCTGATGGCCTGGAACTCATTATGTAGACCAGGCTGGCCTTGAATTCACAGAAACCCATCTGCTTCTGCCTTCTGAGTGCTGGGATTAAAGGCGTGGGCCACCATGCCCAGCTCCATAGTACTAACTTTTAAGAGGACTTCATTGCTTCTGTGTTCCTATCATGTACCTTTATGTGGAAAACAAAGGTCTCCTTTAATGTAAGTGTGAATTCTAGACACAACTTTTCTCAGCACGCTTGTGAGCAACACACAAGATGACATAGTGAGCAGAACATCTAGTTTATATTGAAAACGTGCTGGAGACCCTCCTTTTTTCCATTGAATATTTCAAAAATTAAAAAAAAAACCTTGCAAAATCTAGTTCATGGCGCCCCCCTTCCCCAGAGCACTGGGTTCAAGGGCCCCACTCCTTTCTGAGCAAAGACCACAGCAGGGACTTTAGGACACTGCCTGAGGTCAAGCATTTTTGGAGGACCTGCCAGGTTCCTCAAGTCACACTCACAATAACCTCTGGTTTAACATGTAAACCTTGGGTTTCTTGTATTTCCTCAGGACCAAAAGGCCCCCTTTCTCTTCCAACAACCTATACTGGACTCAGGACACTGAGGTCATCTTATACCAGCATGTCAGTTAACCCTGACTGTGCCAAAGCACTTCCCAGACAGGAGTTTGGGGCTTAGCTGTTTCTTTTCCCAATATTGAATTAATTCCTTGTTTCAACACTAGAAGAAAAGTTTCTGCTTTTTGCTCTCTCTCTCTCTCTCTCTCTCTCTCTCTCCTCTCTCTCTCTCTCTCTCTCTTTCTGTGTGTGTTTGTGTGCGAATGTGTAGGTTGCCATGCATGTGTGTATTATGGGGGAGCTCATGGATGTATGTATGTGTGTGGGTAAGCTCATACACTCATACACGTGGGCAGGGGTGCGCCCATACATATGTTTGTATGGGAACCCAGGCATGTGTATGGGTGTGTGAGAAAGAGAGCTCATGTATGTGTGAATGTGTGTGTGTGAGAGAGAGAGCTCATGCATGTGGGTAGGGGTGTGCCCATGCATGTGTATGTATGGGAACCCAGGCATGTATATGTATGTGAGCATGTGTGCCTGTGTGTATGTGCCTGTGTGTGTGTGTGTGCCTGTGTGTGTGTGTGTGTGTGTGTGTGTGTGCGCGCGCGCGCGCGCGCGCGCACGTGTGTGCCTGTGTGCCTGTGTGTGTGTGCCTGTGCGTGTGTGCCTGTGTGTGTGTGCGTGCGTGCACACTTGCAGGCCGTCATAGGTATTGAGTATCTTCTTCTATCACTCTATTTTGGGAGATTTGATGACTCACTGAACCTAGAGCTTGCTGTTCTGGTGAGATGGCAGTGAGCTCCCTGGATCTGCTTGTCTCCTTCTCCCACCCTGGGTGACAGATGTGTACCACTGGACCTGCCAGGTGCTGGAGAGCTGAGCTCAGGTCATGTGTGTGCCACAAGCACTTCACCCACTGAGCCTTCTCCCCTCCAGGGCCTTTTCTTTCTCTTTCTTTTCTTTTCTTTTCCTTTCCTTTTTTTTTTTTTTTAAGTTTTTGTTTTGAGGGGAATGCCAATGTTCAAATTAGTTTCAATTTCCAGTCTCTAACCTCACAGAAAGCCTTAAAAAACTTGTCTCTGAAACCATACATTCTCCAACATTTACATAAAGTCCACATTTTATATTGTAATTTTTTTTTTCAGGATCCAGAGTTAAATATGTGAAAGTGAGGCCCTAAAGAAGAATTTTTATTTGCCAAAGGCCGGAGCCAACTGGCTGTAGAGCCAGCGCTGCTACTGGACCTTATCTTACAGCTGCTGGGCAGGTCCAGCTGTGAGGGAAACCCACGTTCAGTTGGGGGAAGGCAGCCATCCGTGGAGCCTTCAGCAAATGCCAAGGAGGAGGATTCAGGGCTGGGAGATGCTCATGGGTAAAGCGCTTGCCACTCAAGTGTGAGGACTGGAGCTGGAATCCCAGAGCCTGTGTAAATAAACACCAGGGTGGCCACCTGCAATCCCAGCCCTGGGAGCAAGTCCGCTAGCTTGGTGAGCTCTGAGTTCAGTTGAGAGACTCTGCCTCAATGAATAAGATGCAGAGCTATCACCACCACTCCCAACGGTACCACTGGGCCTTACACATGTATAGGAACACGTAACTCACAAACGCATACAGATGCAAATAGAAGGTATAATCGGGGGTGGTGAGCCATAGCTGTAATTCCAACGCCAGCTTGGGCTACATAAGAAATTTTTTTTAAAAAGCTGACAACTTATAACTTGGCTCTTTGTAAAGAACGGTAAGGAAGTGATTCTCAACCCGCTGAGTCAACTGACCCTTTCACAGGGGTTGCCCCAAACCACCAGAAAACAGATATTTACATTGACTTAGAACAATAGCAAAATTAGTTATGAAGTAGCAATGAAATAATTTGATGGTTGCCCCAACAACATGAAGAACTGCATCAAAGGGTGGCAGCATTAGGAAGGTTGAGAACCATTGGAGAGTGAATGATGGCCATGAGGTAGACTTTGTTTCTTTTTCAAGACAGGGTCCCACTATGTAGTCCTGGCTGTCCTTGAATTTGCTCTGTAGATCAGGCTGGCTTCAAACTCACAGACATCTGCCTGCCTCTGCTGAGATTAAAGGTGTGCATCACCACTGCTAGGCAGGGCTATTAGGTACACTTGACAAGATTTCATGAGAATGCTAATGGTACTTTTGTTTGGTATGTTGTATGCGGTCTGTGTATGTTCTTGTATGGCTGTGTGCATGGGTGCATGCAAGCATTTCTCTCTCTCTCTCTCTCTCTCTCTCTCTCTCTCTCTCTCTCTCTCTCTGTGTGTGTGTGTGTGTGTGTGTGTGTGTATATAACTCAGTGGTTGACATGGTCTTTATCACTCTCCAACTTCTTGTGACAGGGCTTCTCACCAATCCTGAAGTTTACAGATTCAGCCAGGCTGGCTGGCTGGCCGGCCAATGAGCTTCAGGGATCTATCTATAGCCCTGACATTCTAGGTGCCAACAAGCATGCCTAGCTTTTCACATGGGTTTTGGGGGTCAAGCTAAAGTCCTCATGCTTATGAAGCAGGCACTTGCTGAGTCATCAACCCAGCCAGGAATACTTATTTCTCTCATCATCTACATCTAAACCCCACTCTGCTGCCTAATAAGAAGGTGTCAGACTAACCCCAATAGAACATTCCACAAAATCCCTGGCTGGCACTCCTCAAAGCTGCCAGTATTAGGATGAACAAGAAAGACCGGAGAACAAGGGACGTCCAACAGCTGAGAGGAGCCCAAGGAGACATGACACATGTAATGCAGGGTCCTGCATGGCCTCCAGAAGACTTCAGGGGAAACTAAGGAATCATGGGATTCCTATATAATTGCCAGGCTTTCCTTATTGGCTCTTTGAGACAAGGTGTCGCTTTAGACAAGACTCTACTTAGTCTAACCAGAACTCCCGTCAATCCTCCTGTCATAGTCCTCCAAGAGCTGTGGTTAGCAGTTGTAAGCCACAAGCTCAGCTCGTTATCGGTTCGATAGTAGTGACAAATATTCCAAACGAATACCAGGCGTTCACTGGGGAAGCAGTTACAGGGTGAAATGCTCGGAATCCTTACTACCTGCCCAACCACACTCCTCCACTCTATTCTAAAATAAGGTTTACCGGTGGAAAAAAAAATGATGACTGATGTTGACTGGTTTTTTAAATATGAATTTGATTATAACGAGCTTAAGAGTAATCCTGCTGCAACTGGATGAGGCTGGGGCCCAGAAGCCTTCAGAGATCCTGTGCCTGTAAGAGAAGCGGGGAGCAGGTGTGCACCCCAATTCCTGCTACACAACAGTGGAGACCTGAGGACTCCATGTAGCCACATCTCCCATCTTTAGTCAGCAACTGTTTCCACAGCGGCAGAGTTGGAGAGACGCCTGATCTCTGTGCCTTCGGCAGGCTGTGCAAACTTCTGCTTTCCAATGTGAAACTCACCCCCTGCTTCACACTCAGTGTCAGAGTTAAAACAACATCATGCTATCAAATCGTTTATAAATGTTTATTAAATGTCAGTAATTTTTACAAAGCAAATATTAATAGTAAAGAGACAAATTTTGCAAAATATGTACAAAAGTAAGAAGCCTTAATGAATAGCAACTCGTTTTATAAAATGAAACCATTCCTTCCACTCTCAGACCTCCTGTAGAAATAATTTACTGCTACTCTGGAACCAAAACACTGGCCAAAAAAAATTTACAACAGTATCAGATAATGTGCTTAGTTCCTGGAAAGTTATAAAAAGATGTACGAAAAGAAATCTAAGCCACAAATACTTTTATACAGGGTAATATAAACCATGTCTCGTTAGGGACAGTATCTGAGGATTGCACTGAGTGCTTCGGATAAGGCTTCTTGTGCCCTGCGAGCTCACACCTAATGGAGAAAAGCCACCTAAAATATTTTGCGATTCTGCTTTCAAGTAAGAAAGAGTTAAAGAGAGGGCACACGGTATATCGTCTGCTTCATTACCATACGCACCCAGCAAGAACACATTGCCTCCTTCCTCCCTGTCACTCCTGGTACCATCACACAGGCATGGTTAATATAAAAATCACCACTCATTTTAGCAGGGTTGTGTCTGTGAATAAAAATCAGAATTACAAACCCAGAAGGTAGTTTATTATGGTCAGTGATTATCACAGATTGAAAATGTATGCCTCCTGGATTCAGGTAGGCTTCAATCCATCTGGGATCTCATCACCATAACATAGCAAAGGTCACAAAAATCGCTTTGCAGCCCACAGAACATTGCCCCATCCCAGTGCTTTAAAAGGAGAGTGGGAGTCTCTGCACTTGCGGAGCTGGGCCAGCAGGATCTCAAATCTGAGATCAGCCCTGGGTACACAGGGAGAGCCTGTGTCAAAAGCACACAAATACACAAGCAAACAAATGTAAAACAATGCTCTGTGCACTCAAAACTGGCTGCTTAGACCTGAAAGCTGTATGGAGGGATGGACAGGTCAATTCAGGTGGATGGAATAATGCTCGTGGACAAACACTGTTTTGATCAATCTGGCAAACGCCTTCCAGGCAAGGCTAGTGGTATGTAGCTGATGGTATCTGAAAGGCCATCATCAGGGTTTAACACAGAATTCAATCTCTAGTGTAAACTGCCTAAGCCCTAACCTCGTACCATAAGAAAATGGGCATCTCGTGCCCCAGGCTTTCTAGACTGAAAAGCCATCCCAATTTAAAAAAAAGAAAAAAGAAAAGAAAGTAGAAAGTGCTTTCATTCAAGCAGCACAACACAAAGATCACTTGGCTCATGGGTTTTAATGTGCTGGAACCATAGAAGGGGACATGATTTCCATACGGTTAAGGACCGTCAGAACTTCACTCTCCATCTTCCAAATAAAATGAAAAGAAATGAAAGGTAACAGAGCGGCTTTCTCTAGGTTTATTTGGGAATTTGTTACAAATATTTAGCTGGGCTTTACAGGTAGGGTGCATGGGTTCATACAGGAAATTCAGATTAACACTGACACTTGGTCTTCTCAAATGAGAAAAATAACATCGCTACAAATTGCAACCCAGAGTCACGTTTCAAATGGTTTGTTTGGGGTTTTGCCTAAATGTATCATTAAATAATGAAAGCACCAATTTGAGGGATTTCCAAATAGCTTGAGTTTCAGAATATAACCGCATAACTTAGACATTATTCTTCATATGAGCAAGGCATAACCGGGTGTGAATACGAATGCTGAGAAATGCATCCCATCCGAACAGAAGCCCTCGAATTTGGCTTACCCTGGAAGGTGACTTACTTAGAGGGCACGTGCTTTTTGCTGCATCTAACAACACTTCTTGTCACTTTCGGTACCAATGTGGTCTTTCTTTCTCTTACCTGAAATCAACAGCTGCCAACAACTGAACAAGCATTTCCCTATAGAGCATGGGCTTGCAAACTTCACAGAGGACCCCTTAGGCGTGAAGTGCCCACCAATGCCTGCGACAGGAAACATGCTCCTCTTTAGGACACCCTGTCTCATTTGGCTGCAGCTGCCCTCTGGCTATCAAGTACCCTTTCCAGAGAGAAAAACTAAAATGGAGGCTTCAATTTAATACAGACAGCATTTGGCAGAAAGAAACATTTCAGGCATTAAAAAATATTTAAGTGGCAGAAACACACCTTGAATTAAGATTATATGAAACCATGGAACAAAGCCCTTTCCCCATTTTAAAAAAAAAATTAGGGTCTAATTTGTGATGTTCTTTCATTTATAAGGCAACTCTGTAAAATATAAAAAATTTCAAAGTTAACCAAGACACTTGTGTGATCATTCGTTGGTATGCAGCAAGGGTGCAGGATCTCAGAATATGTGGAGTTAGGCACGGGTCATTACACTCACCCCCAAGACATGCAAAGCCGGTCCCCACAGAGCCTCAACTCCAGGTCACACTTTAGGGACCTGGGAGTCCGCACAGGGAGGGTGGAGCACCTTTTTAATTCTGTTGACTAAATCTTGCCCTTCCTCTTCACACAGCAATATTTCAGTATTTCAATTCACGAAAGGACCTGACTTTCAGGATGGAGGTGTTAGATTCCTTTCAAGCGTGGAGCAGAACTTTCTGGCTGGGCCTCCCAGTTCTTTGCACTCTAAACAATCCTATAGAAACTGCCAGTGAGTAGCCCACTGCTTCAGCATGTGTCTGGACCGCATTTGGGTCTGAGATTCTGCATGCTTCAGAAGGAAGTGCAGATGCCCGGGGTACTGTGTCTAGTCGGTGCTCCTGTCATTTCCTGGTGATAGTCACAACGGAGAAAAGTCAGTGATTCTGCTCGGCCAGGTACTATTTGTGTTCTCACCACAGAGCTTAAGTGTAACTGGATACAACTGCTTTCTGGAGGGGCTGACTTTTGCCTTCACTGTAGTTAGTTTTGGCCAATGCACAAAAATGTTTGCTAAATTAACACAGAACAAACCAAGTGTTACTGTGCACATGTTCAAATGTTCATCGGCACTGGAGTTATGCTAACCCCATGAATTTAAATGATACATTCTTTTTTGGCAAAAAGGACTAGATGTAGAACCATTCAGGTATGGATAAATTATGCTAACAACACCTGTACTTCTGATATTGGACTACATGTCTTAAGCTCATGTATTACCAAGGCAAGAAAACATTGGAATTTATAAACAAAAAAAGACAGCAAAAGTTCAAATCCAAGACAAATCAGGTCTATCAAGAACATATCCCTTTTTAGCACACTTAAGAGGCCCAGCTCTCATACCTGCCAGTAAAGAATAAGGACCACCATTGCCTGTGAGCCACAAAGTTGACCAATCTTTCAGGGCCCTATTTCTTGTCTGAGAAAAGTCACACAGTAAAATGACAGGCACCACAGTCCTCATGCATTCTCCAAGGAAAGCAGGGGTGTGCTCAGGCTCTGCAAACTCTCACAGGCCAGCTAGAACATGACAAATGTTTTAGAATGTCAGTCACTATGGTATATCTAATCACAAAGCTACTTTATGGGCATGGTTTAACTTAGCAGTGGTGTGTGTGTGTGTGTGTGTGTGTGTGTGTGTGTGTGTGTGTGTGAGAGAGAGAGAGAGAGAGAGAGAGAGAGAGAGAGAGAGAGAGAGAGAGAGAGAGACAGAAAGGCAAACCTCTGTAAGTATGGAACAAAAGAATTACTTATCCTTAGCTGCATTCTTAAGACATTCAAATGTACCCCAATAAAGCTGTTACCCCATACACAACAACAGCACCAACACACACAAACTTGTGTCGCCAGGGACACAAAGCATGAATGGGCTACTCAAATGATACCTTCTTGAATATTTCACAGGAAAATACTGCCCTCCAAGCTCTTGGTGACAAAAGAACCCCCAAAATGGCACAGTTCAGAGTTGCTGAGATTGAGACAGGAGGGCAAAAGAAAGAAGATCCAACAGTGATTCCTTCCAGCAAGGCATGAAACCAACTGAGACAGGACCAAAAAGTCACGCACGTGGCACTCTGGAACAGCTATGTTGATTCTTGTTACCAAGGTGCTTGCCCTTTCTAGTTGTTGCTATGGCCAAAATGTTTCTAACACAGCACATCAAGTTACTGATACTTAAATATGGAAAAGGCAAAATGCACGTCAACATAGTACATGTACCATTTGTGAACGCATCAGCATCAGGCCGAAATCCATACTGTAAACTTAAAACACTAAGGCATTACCTTTAGAAACTAAAGAAATGGAGAAGAAAACTACTGCTGTGTGTAAGCCTCTGAAGATCTAGACTGCTATTTCTTAGACTGAACTTTCTCTAACAGCCCTTTCAGAACAGGGGCTCCCGCTAACTAGGCATGCCACTGCTGTGTAAGGCACTCTCTCTTGGGTCTCATCTTAGAGCTGAACATTCCTAATCTCATCCCTACAAGTAGTTAAGGATACTGCCTATGCTTGGCACTGCAGGAGAATTCAGTTTGCAAGCAGAAGAATTCAAAACCTGAAATACACCTAGCGTGAGGCTGGCCAGGAAGTTACAACTGGACTTGAATGGAAGCTACGGTGAACCTGATCAAAGCCTGAATTCCAGCAGATATTGGCAATGTGTTAATTCAGCAGCTTTCAGCCACAAACTAAAGGCCACAGAAGGACTAAGATTTCCAAGAAGTTAGACACAGAATTGAGATCTTTCTAACTGTTTTTGTAAACTGCTATTTAAAAAAAAAAAAAAAAAAAAAAAAAAAAAAAAAAAAAAGGACGAACAGAAGACAATCAAAACCACAACAAGGTATTGAAACAGCAAATAGCAAGTCTTGTCATCACTGGAGCATGAGCTGCTTGAGGTTGTCGTGGAGGATCGTGTCCTTCACGTCTCGGAACACGAGGCGGATGTTCTCTGTGTTGATGGCGGTGGTGAAGTGGTGGTACAACGGCCTCTGCTGCTGGTCCCGGCGTTTGCCCCGGAAGCATTCCACCAGAAACTTTTGGACGTCTCTTAAGCAGTGTGGGTCCCCTTCAAATTCTAGGAAATAGTCTTTGATGCTCACAACTTGCACTTTCTCTTCAAGCAAGTCTGTCTTATTTAAGAAGAGGATTATAGAGACATTGCTGAAAACCCGGTTATTGACAATTGTCTCAAATATGTTCAGAGATTCTGTAAGGCGATTGGTCAGGCGATCCTCCATAAGCACCTGGTCAAATTCACTTGAAGACACAAGGAAAAGTATTGATGTCACACTGTCAAAGCATTCAAACCAACGTTTCCGTTCTGATCTCTGGCCACCTACATCAACCATTTTAAAAGGAACATTTTTAATTTCAAAGTCGTACTCATGGATGCCTTTGGTGGGTCTCCTGGCAAGCAGAATATCTTGCTGTGATGGAATGTAATCCTGGAAGAGAAAAGGGTTTATACTTAGAGGAGTCCACAAGTAGCAATAATGAAATGATTTTTAATGTGCAAATTAAATGATTTTCAAAAAAAAAAAAAAAAAAAAAAAGACAAGGTCTCACTAGTAGCTCAGGCTGGCTTCTAACTTACGATTCTTTGATCCTCCTGCCTCAGCCTCCCAGGTGCTAGAATTACAAGTGTGTAGCTCCACAGCTGGCAGCACTTCTCACACATAGGTGGAACTCCCAGCTGACTTCACCCACCTGCACTCCTAGGTCAAGCTAGAACGATTTCCCTGCCCATGCATCTCCATGCTGGTCCTTGCCCCTCTAAAAACAGGGATCTGTGAATAATTCATGAGGCTCACTTCCTGTGCCTGGTTCTGACCTCCTCTTTAACCCGTTACAAATGCTTCTTCATTATACACATCTCGTTCATGAGGCTGAATAAGCTCCACACTCTCATCCATGTGGAAAACACTTTACCTAGCTCGAGTGATTAACAATCACATTTTAGACCATAAGCTAGTCTGTTTCCAGGCAACGGTTCAAGCAGCTCTTACTCACTGAGGAAGAATGTACTCAGAGCCCCAGTGCCTCTGCTGAGGAACAGCACATTCATACCTGGAGGGCATTCACACCTGGCATACTTGTCTTGGAGGTGCATCACTGCCAAGAATGTTAGCTCTTCCTGAACTCTTCCTGTGGCCACTGCTATAGAGTGACCCACTGCTACTGTGATGATCCTCCTGCCTCTGCCTCTTAGTGCTAGGATTATACATTCATGCACGCACGAGTGTGTGAGTGTGTGAACACAGGCATGTGTGTTCACTCTCATGTGTAAGACAGTCCTGTGATGCTGTCCTGGAATTTGTTGACAATTCTCCTGTCTTAGTCTTACAGTGCCACGATTGCAGATCCTGCCACCATGTCAGGCTTTCCAGATCTTGTGAGCACAGAAACAAGATCCTGAACAAAGGCAGCTGCTGGTTGCAGGAAAGAGCAACTGCACTCAGTGGCACACTTCCTTCCGTGCCCTGATGGTTCTTCTTTCTCAGGCTAGTACTTTTCCATAAGTCACATGGCTCTTTGGCAATACTGAAACAGGAGCAGTTTTAATACTTATCTTCATGGTCAAAATATTTTAAAAGTCAAGGCAGGATGGAAAACTGACTTACAAGCTGTGCCTGCAACTTATGCCTTTCCAAAGGCTCAACACATAGTAGGGTTCTGCAGCTTCAATAGCAGAGAAGCAAATGGGATTCTGCGACTTGCCCTAAGTTCACAGAATGAGTGATGAATGCAGCTTTAGCCTCCTCTCCTTCACAACAACGCACTGGCTACACAGCCCTCCTTTGTACTCTACATGGCTTCAGGACTCTTCAGCCCAGCAGTTTACGCACCTACTATAAAAAGCCGGGATTGGCTAGACTACTTATTTACATTTACAAGCTATTTGTTGACTGCATACTTTGTGCCAGGTACTGTCACTAGGCACCAGGGACTTTAACTCTTACAATCAAGCTGGCAAGTGTGGTCCTCACAACAGAATGGGTAGAAGACAAAGTAACTATCAACTGTGAGACATGTAACAAGGAAGCAAGGGCTGATACAGACAGCTGCCTTACAAGCCTGCTGGGCCAGCACTAAAGCTCAGGAAGAGTTCAAGGTCATCTTTGACTACATAG
The DNA here is from genome assembly GCF_003668045.3 of Cricetulus griseus. Taxonomy (NCBI): domain Eukaryota; kingdom Metazoa; phylum Chordata; class Mammalia; order Rodentia; family Cricetidae; genus Cricetulus; species Cricetulus griseus. The sequence goes on along the minus strand of NC_048600.1, from coordinate 122,247,006 downwards.
TAAGTTCAAGTCTAGCCTGAGCTACAAGAGACCTAGCCTCAAAATACTACCCAACAATCAACAAAACCCCAGCAACAATGAAAAGGGGATGCATATGAATGATGTGTTTTGAGAAAGAACTAACTGAAAAACAGAAAAGCACATCAAGTTAGCTCTGTTTAGACTGTAAGAAAGCACTCTTTAAAAAAAAAATCATTAGCTAGGCATGATGGTGCATTCCTTCAATGTGGGAGGCAGGCACAAGCAGATCTCAGTGAGTCTGAGGCCAGTCTGGTCTACAAAGCAGTTTCCAAGGCCAGGTAATGAGACCTGGTCTCAAGAAAACAAACAACAACAACAACAACAACAAATGAGAGCTGGTCTAGGGTATGAGGAGGGCATGGGTTAATTCCCAGCACTCACATGGCAGATGTAACTACAGTTCCAGGGGAACCAACATCCTTTTCTGGGCTCCTGGGGTACCAGGTAAGTACTCATACACACACAGACAAGAGCTCATACACACAAAATAAAAATAAGTAACTTAAAAAAATGTTTAGGGCTGCGGAGGTGAGCTCAGTCAGTAAAGTGTATGCACACAGTCGAAGCCCGAGGCCCTGAGTTTGGATCCCCAGCACCCACATCAAAAGGTGGGTGTTAACAGAGCAGCACTTCCATCCCAGAGCTGGAGAGATGGGGACAGGAGGGTCCCTGGGCTGTCATCAGCTAGTCTAGACAAATGGTGAGCTCCAAGTTCAGGGAGACAGACCCTGTCTCAAACAAGGTAAGAAACAACCAAGGAAGACACACAACACTAGCCCTAGGCCCCTCCACCAGCATGTGCTTACGTGCAAATATAACCCGCCCGCCCACTAGTCCCCTAATGCTTTTCTCCAGTTCATGTATTAGGTGTACAAAGTAAGTCATAAAGAACTCAAGTTCTGGGAGATACTTGTATCTGTGGGGGAAAGCACGTTAAAAAAAAAATACTCCTTTAAAGGCAAACAAATGCAATTAAAAACTTAGTTTTGTTTTTTAAGACAGGCTGGCCTGAAACTTATGATCTACCTGCCTCAGCTTTCTGAGTCTAGAATTCTAGATGTGTTCCAATACACCAGCAGGCAAATTCAATTAGAGAAAGATAAGGAAAATGTGAAAATGATCCTGCTAAGGAGAAAAGTTCAGTCCCAGTGCCCCGAGTACTCGGTGCTTACCGTCTTCCCAGCAGCAGGTCAGTTCTGGGCTTTTCTTTTCTTTTCTTTCTTTTTTTTTTTTTGGTTTTTCGAGACAGGGTTTCTCTGTGGCTTTGGAGGTTGGCCTGGAACTAGCTCTTGTAGACCAGGCTGGTCTCAAACTCACAGAGATCCACCTGCCTCTGCCTCCCGAGTGCTGGGATTAAAGGCGTACACCACCAATGCCCGGCTCGGTTCTGGGCTTTTTCATCAGCACACTAACACTGAAGCCTCAGAGCCCAGAGTGCATTGAACCCAACAGAGATCTAAGAGGCAGCAGAGGCAACAGCACAGATTCCATGACTAACAAATTACTTCTAGGGCAATAGCTCTAAGCAGTGAAAACCTTAATTCCAACCACTCTTGGGTGTTCGCCAATAGAGAGAGCAGACAGACAGTAGCTCTCGCTCTTTGCTTGCCATGGGTACAGGGAAGCCATGAGCAGGCCTCAGCCCAGCTGAGTCACAGGCTCTAGTAAACACTGGGAAGATAAAAGAGTCCCCTTCCAAGGGCAACTCTCTCTTACCTCAGTCTCTTCAGCAGGCCTGGAGATAGAGCCCCACTCACTTCCCTGACTCTAATACAAAGGAGTCCTGCTCTATTTCTGTTACAGAAACCCCAACAGCATTGAAAAATAATAGATAATGGGCAATCTCATTTTCAAACACAAATCTCTTTCATGTTGAAAAAAAAAAAAACAACTAAGAAATCTGTCAGTGTTCGCAGCTATTAACCCTCTTTAAAAGGATGAATCAGGCCGCTGCCACTAGAAGAACAGGAGAAGGCAGGCTGCTTAGCATTTCCTCTAACTTTCCTAACAAGCTGCCCCCAAAGCTATCCCAATCACTGCTTCCAAGTCTCAATGACCATTGTTTTGAAACTTACTGGTACTCCAAGTTTATCCAAGTTATCCAGGAAATACTTCACAGACTCACCCTGAAAACAAGAAGAAAACAAAGTTACAAGGGCCTAGATGCTACACAGTTTATGCTGTACTGTGGGGCTGTACACTTGGTTCAAACACACTCTCCTTAGTCACACTCAGGGAAGGTGAAGCAGGAGGAGAACCAAGTGTAAGGATACATATGGGAGACTCTTGTCTCTAACAAAGGAAGGAAGGGAGGGAGGGAGGGAGGGAGGGAGGGAGGGAGGGAGAAAGCAAGCAAGCAAGACTTTGACAAACATTAACTTTAAAGCACTTCTAATGCACTGAAGTATAGCTGAGTCGTGCTGGTCTGCCATGCACAAGGCCTTGGACCAGTCCTCAGTGCTACAATAAACAAACACACAAACAGCCAATAAGAAGCCCACAATAGGCTACCACATTTGGTAAGGATGACAGCAAGGCACACTTGACCTGTGACAATAGGTTAGCCTGACTGAAAGAAAGGAAAACTATGCCTAGCACTACAAAAATTGTCACTGCGAAAGTTTTAAGGTCACTGTAGAGATTTTTGTTATGACACCAAATTTGGTAGGCTTGCTTTCCTGAAGGCTGGGTCCCTGTAGGCCTAGAAACCCTAGCAAAGAGCTTCTCAGGTTCTGCCACACTGAAGGCACTGTCTGTCCTGCACTCTGAATGGGTCTTCGCCTGGCCACAGGTGAGTAGCACCTAACACTGGACATTTGGAACACAGCAGATCACTAAGTTTTGTAAAGCTTTCAAAACCCATGTTTTATTCTACAGCATTTAAAACCCTATGCCAACAATTACGGCAATCTTATCACAAGTTTGTGGGAGGCTGTGGCACAGTGGCAGATTCGGGTTTTCCTATATTCTAATACTCAGCTGAAAGCTCCAGCTTTGTACCACCAGCAACAAAAACCTAGGCCGTTTTCCTTGAAACAGTGAGGCGGCCAAGTATCCAAATGCCAGTCATTCCTTTAGGCAAAAGCGGCATGGCCTGAAGAGAGTGGCTGAAGCAGCTGGAAATACCCCTCGTCACCCTTCAGTTTCTTGAGGCGATAGTCCAGTTTCTGTTTCAATACCTATTCATCAGAAAGACGCTCAAAGTGAAGCCTGAACACAAGTAACCATTTTACTGTTCACTCTAGAGCAGTCTTCAGGGTAAGCAGTCAGGGCTGGGGGGCTGTGTGTCACACCCACATACACTTCTGGCCACAAAACAGGCCGATGAAGAACACAACCAGTATGGACTGAGGCTCACATGTCGATCTGCTGCTCTTTACCTGAGGTACAGATGGTTGTGAGCTGCCTGGTGGGATGCTGGAAATCAAACCTGGGTCCTCTGGAAGAGCAGCCAGTGCTGAGCCATCATTTCAGCCCCAAGTTTTCCCATGCAAACTGGGTAGCATCCATCCCCTTGAGCAACCTGTGTTGTCTGCAGGTTTAGAATCCCCCCTACCCCCCCACAAAACACATGGCGGGGGGGGGGGGCAGTTGAATATTTGCTTTGAGACACAATCCTCCAGAAGGTACCTGTCAGTTTTAAGGAGATTTCTACAGCTGAACTGAACACAAATGGGGACCTGAGCATAAATATAGATGTGTCACTTATAATTGTCACTTAACTGTTTCTCCTTGCTATTTCTAAATGGAAACACATAGCAACTTGCATTCAAGGACCTGGTAAAATGAAATTGCTATAAAATCAATATTTCAGAGTAAAGAACAAGGATTGTGCCACTGGTTCCTGACCTGCAGGAACTAAGCACATGCACGCACGCATGGCACGCACGCACTAAATAGAAGCTTGTGTCTATGACTTTATCTGTACATGTGTGTACAGATGCATATACATGTGATCCTAAACAGAAGTCAGAAGAGGGTATTCCTCTGTCTAGTTCTTTTTGAGGCAGGCTCTCTCCCTACACCAAGGCTTACATTTTCTAAGTTAGGCTGGTAGCCAGCATGGCCCAGATGCCCTGTCTCTGCCTTGCTCAGAGCTGGCGCCTTGTTACGTGGATGCTGGAATACAAACACAATTGTCCTTGTGACTGTGTGGTGAGCAAGCTTAACTGCTGTGCCATCTCTCTAGCCCTGAGAACGCTTTTAATTTTCCCCATTGTTTTCAAGACAGGGTTTCTCTGTATAGTCCTGGCTGCCCTGGAATTCACTCTGTAGACCAGGCTGGCCTTGAACATACAGAGATCTGCCTGCCTCTGCCTTCTGAGTGAAGGGTGTGTGCCACCATGTCCGGTGGCATGGACAGTATTTCTAAGTACTATCTTTTAAACACAGTTTTCATTTTCCTTCCTTCCATCCTCTCTCTTCTTCTTCAGGCAGGGTTTCTCTATGTAACAGTCCTGGTTGTCCTGGAACTTGCTTTGTAAACCAGGCTGGCCTTGAACTCACTGAAACCTGCCTGCCTCTGCCTCCCAAGTGCTGGGATTAAAGGTGTGGGTCACCACCACCACCACCACCACCACCACCACCACCACCACCACCACCACCTGACAGGATTTCATTTTTTAAGGAATAGTTGTAATATTTCTTCCTCCCTCCCCTTCCCTTTCCTGCCCCTCCAGGGTTTCACTGAATAACCACGGCTGGCTTTGAACTCACAGCAGAACTACTAGGCCTCCTGAGTGCTGCCATTACAGGAGTGGGTTACAGCCTGGAAGCTTTAATAACAATGCTAGACAAACGGCTGTGAGTTCACAGTTTTCTGTACCTTTCCAATTATACCACAGAGATCCTTTGGGCGGAGTTAAACATCTTTAACTGCTAAGCTCCCCTGGCTCCTCCTCTCCACACAGGTGAAACACTGAGTCATTCTTCAAGAGAGAATCTAGACAACAAAAGAAGCCGACTGGTGGCACTTGGGACATGGAGGTGGCCTGAGGACCAGGTCAAGGTGATCCTCAGTCACATTACGACGCAAAGTCAGCCTGGGTTATTTCAGTCCTGCCTCAAAGAATAAAGCAAAACCAAAAAATGAAAAGAAAACCACGTCCATATCAACACTACAAATTCAACTACACAGAAAGCATTAGTTGAAAGTCAGAATACCCTCCCCATGAGTACATGAGTATTATCTGAAGCAGCATCCTTCCTTCCCTTCCAAATAAATACTTGCACCACCCTATTGTTTGAGAGGGTTTACAGAAAACAGTACACATTACAAATCGGTGCAAAACTCTTAGAAAGTCAGGAACATTATGCCCCATAAAACCTTTAATGGCCTTTGGTCTGTCCCTAGGAATTTACTCAGCATAAACAAAGAATGCTCAGAAAAGGACATTTAAGCTGGAAGTGATGACCCACACCGGAGGATCAGGAGTCCACAATAACCAGCAGCTTAATGTAAGCCTGGGATACCTGAGACCCTTTCTCCAACACCACCTCAAAAGGAATAAATAAATAAAATGTCATTATTCAGTGCCAATTACAACAATAAAATCTGGAATATTATTTTTCCACATAGAATTAGGAAAGAAATGTAAGGACTCCAGGTATACCTAAACCTAAAATACTACATTGTCAAATATAATTATTTGCCATCACTGCCACATATGAAAAATAGTTGTGCTAGTAAATTCTAAGCTGAAGTGGCAGATTGGAAAGTCAGAGCCGACAACCTTGACCTGCAAGGCATTCTTTAACCTTTGTTCTTGAAAATGTGGCACAATCCTCACACAATAGCAAAGCCCAACTCATGTTTACATCAGGGTCTTTAGTCTTTTATCATACATGGTTACATTATTCAGTGTTTTCATGAACAAAGCTGTGGTCATTGTATGTGGTTGGCCTTACCTTGCTGTCATTAAAAAGATCTTAATTCTATAGCGCATCTTAATTCAAAGATGTATGAGACTGTTAGCTCAGCTGTATATGAACTCCTTAAAATATGGGCAAAGGTAACTCACTCTGCAACACTGTAGGCAACTCTAGCCTATAAGCCTAGCACTAGAAGGGCTGAAGCTGGGAAACTGCCGTGAGTTTGAGGCCAGCCTTCCTTACAGGGTAAGTTCTAATCAAGCTTGGGCTATCCAGTGAGACCCAGAGGAAGAAGAGAGAAGGGGAGAAAAAAAGGAGAAAAGAAGAAGAGGAGGAGGAAGAGAAGAAATCATGCCATTTTTAGAACTACAAATTCTTTAAACAGTTCAGAGTGCATACTATTCTTCCAGAGGCCCTACACTTGGTCCCCAGCACCTATACCCAGCAGTCAGCAGCCACATCCAGTGGCTCACAATCACCTGTAACTCCAGCTTCAGGGGATCTGATACCCCCCTCTTCCAGCCTCTGTGGACACCTGCATTCGTATGCACATACCTACACATATAATCAAGGACATAATACATACAATGTTATTACTGTGGAAAACATATTGTGCCTAAAATTGTCTATAATCAAAAAGCGTATGTTGGGACTGGAGAGATGGGGCAATTTGCTTCTTCCTCTCCTGCTCTGCCTTGTCACTCTTGACAAGATCTTGCCATGTAGCCTATGCTGACCTTGAATTCAAGATACTGCTGTTGACACCTCTAGAGTTCTATAAAATTTTGTCAGTAGCTTTTAAATAGAAAAACCACAGCAAAAACTCTTCTTCTGATCTCAAAAATAAATAAATAAAATAAATAAATACAAAATGTTTATAATCTGCAGTTTACTCATGAAGGACATGGACACATGGCAGTGGTTCTGTACTGGGGGCCTGGGGCTTGTGATGGTCCCGCTGTTGGTGTCCAGTGCTGGGTGCCTGGCATTTGGCATCCTCCTCCAAGAGTGTGTGTGAACCAAGGATGGCATTAGTGCTGGGAGAAGGCTGCCCCTAACTACTTTTTCTTAACAAGCTCAGAGGTGCTCACATCTTCTAGTTTTCTAATGCTGGTGTGAAGGAAAAGAAGGGAATCAGAGTTCTTTCTTTAACCCTGTATGAGTGATTTGGACAAGTTCCCAAAATTCCCCAGGTCCCAATTTCCTCAATAGTGGAAAGAATTCAGTGGCTCAATAATCACTCCTTTACTGCACAAAGAACTCTGACTCAAAGATAGATTCTCATGCTGGGCTGTGGTGGCTCACACCTTTAATCCCAGAACCCGGGAGGCATAGGCAAGCAGATCTCTGTGAGTTCAAGACTAGTGTGGCCTACAGATCAAATCCCAGGACTACAAGAAGAAACCTTGACTCAAAAAATAAAAATAAAAAAAAAAAGAAATGAAGGAAGGAAGGAAACAGAAGCAGGCAGACAGACATCCAGTCTCCTTTCAGAATAGGTCACTTTATTACCCTGAATTTTGCTTCTGTTGTCTTATTATCAGAGCCATGCAGCTTAGTCTCTCTACAAATACAATACAGGATCTCATGGAACACACAAAAAACACTACAAGGTTAAGACTTGTTGGTCCTAACTTGAAACTGGGTTAGTTTTTCTTGGCCCACTCTCTACTAGTAAAAGAAATTTTAAATCAAATTTCACATAAAAATTCATTTCCTAGGGGCTGGAGAGATGGCTCAGAGGTTAAGAGCACTGACTGCTCTTCCAGAGGTCCTGAGTTCAATTCCCAGCAACCACATGGTGGCTCACAACCATCCATTATGAGATCTGGTGCCCTCTTCTGGTGTGCAGATATACATGGAAGCTGAAAGTTGTATATATAATAAATAAATACAATCTTTAAAAAATTCATTTCCTGATTCAGACTTAACTCTCACGGTGTCACCTCTAATTCCCTTTCCTCTGCAGAGAGAGCAGTGAGGAGACTTTCTGTTCAGTCAAGAGCAGCATGTCACACAAGTCTAAAGCTTTCTGGCTTGTGAACATTTAGGATCCATGTAAACAATGGCACTGTGGCCTGCAGACCTGATTCTAGCCCTACATATCAGCTGGCAAAGTCAATGTACCCCAGTGAGCTTCATTTTATTCTGAAGTCTCAAATCCTGAGAGGCTCTATGACCTTTATTTTGCATCAGTTTTAGCAAGTTGTACCTAAGCTGGAAATGTCCCCCTTTCCCAAGAATCATGTTATAAACGCACTTTGTTTGTAAAGACATCATGGGTTAGGAGTCCTAGGTTTGAAGTTAATCAAAAAGCTGAGAGCCTGAGTTAGAAAGTAAACAAATCCAGTTCTCCTGACACCTACTGCCCAAGATGTTAATTCCAGGTGCTCTTCCCACACCCGAAAACAGCCGAAGGACAAGACTTGGTGCGTATCCTTTTCTGAAGACTATCACATTTCAGCTGGAGAGCCCAAGAATACACAAGAAAGGACCTATTCTTTAAGAAAAACATACTAACATTACTGACAGCCTTATGCCAACAGGGAAAAGATACTTAAAATAGTTAAGAAGTAGAGGTTTGAGAGCCTTAGCCAGGGTCCAGTGGTTCTGAGCACTTGTTGCTCTTCCAGTACCCAAGTTCTGGTCCCAGAACCCAAGTTAGGTGGTTCACAACCACCTGTAATTCTAGCTTCAGGGAGTCCAATGACCTCTCCCAGCTCTGTGTAAACTTCCAAATACACGATGCAGATACCCAGTTTACTTTCGAATGCAACGTTTGGCAATATGTAGCAATACCATTAACAAAGGCTGTCATTAGAGTGATACTGAAAAGAATACGCGCCACTTCAACCACAGTAGTAAACTACTTTTGATAGACAACCACTGGATTCTTTTTGTTTATCTAGAATGAAGATGAGATGTCTACGCACAAACGACAGGAGCCCACAGGCCAAATCCAGCCACTGCTAGTTTCATGGTTCATTTCTAAACGATTGGGGAAAACATGAAGAGTATTTTTAACATGTGAAATAGTATGAAATCGAATTTCAGGGTCTAAAGATCTCTTTGTATCACTGCACAGGGGACAATGAGGGTTACAGTGAGCAAGTTTCAAGCTGAGGACACTTCAAAGGGCACCAGCACTGACACTCCCCTCTACCTCCCCGCCTCTCTCTCATACACTGGTAAGTTCATATGTACCATAAAAAGAGGATTCTGAATGCCATGCTTTTAATATACAGCAAAACACCAGTATTTGTGTTGTTACTACTATAGATGGTGAAGCACTGTGTTTACTGTGTAATGACACTGTAGCTAACTAAAAGGGTACAACTGAAACACTGTGTTTACTGTGTAATGACACTGTAGCTAACTAAAAGGGTACATCTGAAACACTGTGTTTATTACCGTGTAATGACACTGTAGCTAACTAAAAGGATACTTCTGAAGCACTGTGTTTACCATGTAATGACACTGTAGCTAACTAAAAGGATACATCTGAAGCACTGTGTTTACTATGTAATGACACTGCAGCTAACTAAAAGGGTACATCTGAAGCACTGTTTACTATGTAATGACACTGTAGCTAACTAAAAGGGTACATCTGAAGCACTGTTTACTATGTAATGACACTGTAGCTAACTAAAAGGATACATCTGAAGCACTGTGTTTACTATGTAATGACACTGCAGCTAACTAAAAGGGTACATCTGAAGCACTGTTTACTATGTAATGACACTGCAGCTAACTAAAAGGGTACATCTGAAGCACTGTGTTTACTGTGTAATGACACTGTAGCTAACTAAAAGGGTACATCTGAAGCACTGTGTTTACTGTGTAACGACACTGCAGCTAACTAAAAGAGTACATCTGAAGCAGTTTACTATGCAATGACACTGCAGCTAACTAAAAGGCTACATCGTGGGTCAGCACTTGCAGACTAAACATCTCCACCTATTTCCAAAGTTTCCATGTGGTTCACTGTTATCCAATCGAGGAGTGTCATTTACTGCTGGAGAGTTGATTGTCATGTTTGATTGCAGCAGCCAAACAAGAATGCCCAGAGATGACAGACTGTTAGCCTTTCAGTGAGAACAGTTGCTTAGCGTTGAGGGCAGCAAGAACAACCTAAACACTAGGTGGATCTCTGTGAGTTCGAGGCCAAACTGGTCTATAAATCAAGTCCCAGGCCAGCTAGGGCTACATAACAGGACCCTGTCCCAAACAGAATTAGTAACAACAACAAAAAGACTAATGATTTCTAGGAGTTTCCTCCATTCCTGCCGAATTTGTCACCAATGGTGCTCAGTCAGCTGTTTGTCAAGTTCCAAGTACCTGAAGAACAGAGACAATGCTAAGATCAGGGCAACTGCTATTGGACTGTGATGGTGGGGAAAGCATGAGTGCAGCAGGAAGGGGGAGCCCGGGCAAACACACAAAGCCATGGAACCACTAGGCACCGAATCCCTCATCAACAGGTACCTTGTGGGAAACACATTAAGTTTAACAGTGCCAACAAGAAATTTAATTTACTCTTGTGAACTTGGCCATCACTATGTCCAGGAATTTCGTCAGAAATAAGAGTCAATATTCATCTAGGTATATAGCTCAGTTGGTAGAACACTTTGCCTGCCATGCATGAAACCCTGGGTCCTACCCCCAGCACCAAGCTGCAGTGGCACACACCCGTAATCTCAGCATTTGAAGGAGGCAGGAGAATCAGGAAGGTCGTGATCATCCTCCGCCTTATAGCAAGTGTGAGGCCAAAATGAACAAAATGAGACCCAGTCTCAACTGGGAGGGAGAGAGTGAGGGAGGGAGGAAGGCAAGATGAAAATGAGTATTCTGATACGCCCTTTACAAGTTCAGTGCCTTGGGCTGAGAGATGATGGCTCAGCTGCTAAGGGCTAGGCTCACAACCAAAATACAAGGTCAGTGGCTCAAGAGTGGTGCCATCTTACTAAATTTTCTGACATAGGGATGAAATGGACTTTCTTCTTCTGGACAAGAACTACCCTTAACCACTGCTGCGGAACACTGGTTTTTTGAAATTAGCTTTGGGAAGAGTAGAGTCTATTCTTGAAGGAACTCAACCTAAAATTATAAGGCAAAACAGCCTATTTTGGGGAAGCTTATACTCTGGTAGATGAATCTCAACAACTGGCACTATGACTGAGTCTCTAGCAACGTCAAACTGTTTTTATACTCTCCAAGGTCAAAAGGAAGTGAATCCCCATTTCCACATAAATCTGCGATGCACATCCAGCTCCCAACTCCGACTCCAATTTCTGAAGCATGCTTTAGATCCTAATACAGGCACAAAATCCATTTAACTGTCAATTAAAGCTTCTCCCAGCCTTCCAGCAGAAGTGGTTAGCATGCAATGATGGCATGCCGAGAAGCACGGTGGGAAAACCTACAATTTTTCTGCGGGATAACTGCACTCGATGAGACTCCATGCTCATGTGGCAGTGTCTCTCTGCATTCTGCTGCTGAGGATGGAGCCGAGGACCTCATCCATGCCAGGCAGACACACTCTCCCACTGAGCTACATCCCTAACAAAGGCATGCTCAAGGATCAGATGTGTAAAGTGTTATTACACATCATCATTAATGGGCAAATATTTACAACTGAGTTTGAATAGGCAAAACAACCTAATTCTTCTGGCCAGTAAAGCCACTCTTACAAAAAGCTATATATAATTTTATAGCATTGCTATAAGTTTGTAGAAACTTCTATTCTCTTACAATACTCATGCATGAATAGTGTACAGTAATGTTCTTATGTGTTGGCATGAGAAGTCTCAACTATATTATCTGGCCCTTTAGGAAATATGTTCTAGAAATTTTATTTTGAGGTTTGGTGTGTAAGTATATAACCCTGACTGCCCTAGAACTCACTATGCAGATCAGGCTGGCTTCAAACTCAGAGACCCACTTGTCTCTGCCTCAGAAGTGCTGAGATTAAAGATATGTGGTAGCATGTCAAACACTTACTTTTGTTTTGTTTTGTGAGTCATACTATATTGCCCAGGCATTCAAATGCCTGAGCTTAAGTGATCCTTCTGCCTCAGCCTAAGGACTACATAGCCCATGCAACCACACCCAGCTTAGATAAACGGTTCTTACTGGTACAGACAAGAATTGTGCATATTAAAATAACACAGATTCTCAGATCTACTAAAAACCTGCCATGCCAAAATCTTAGCAAGCTGCAAGAGATTCGGATGGAGCCATCCTTGGCATCATTTCATAGCTCAACATACATTTTAAAATAACTTCATCTTTTGTGGCTATACAAAATTAACTTTTTAAAACCCTGCTAAGGGTTAGAGAGATGGCTCAAGGGTTAAGAGCTCTTGCTGCTCTTCCAGAGGACCTAAGTTTAGTTGCCAGCATATCTATGGGGCAGCTTACAAATGCCTACAAGCAACTCCAGTTCCAGAGGACCCATGACTGTCTCCATAGACACTTGCACTCATGTGGTACAAGTGCACACATACATTAATTCAAATTTAATTAAATTAAAAACTATAAAAAGCTGGGCATTAGTGGTGCACGCCTTTAATCCCAGCACTTGGGAGGCAGAGGCAGGCGGATCTCTGTGAGTTTGAGGCCAGCGTGGTTTACAGAGCGAGTGCCAGGACAAGCTCCAAAGCTACACAGAGAAACCCTGTCTCAAAAAACAAAAGAACAAAACAAAAACAAAACAAAATAAAACAAACAAACAAAAAAACTCAACCAAAACAAAACAAAAAACTATAAAAAAATAAATCTTTAAAAGCCTGGTAAAAGGGGCTAGAGATTGCTCAGGGGCTAAGAGCACTATCTTCCAGAAGACCCAGGTTCAATTCCCAGCATCCACATGGCAGCTAACAGCACATGTAATTGTAGTTCCAAGGGATCTGAAGCTCTTTTAGTCTCCAAATAAACCAGGCACACATGTGATATTCAGGCATATAGGCAGGCAAAATACACATACATAGGAAATTAAATAATAAAAAAATAAAAGCCTGATTAAAAATGCCAAGCTACGATGAAACTGTTAGAAACTTAATTTATTTTTATTTTATTGCAAGAGTAGGTTTTAAGCAACACTGCATATTCCTCATAATTCAATTAAGTCACATATATATGCATACTCATGTACAAATCAAGACTCCATTTGAGTTTAGGGACAGCCTGGTCTAAAGTGAAATAATGAATGAATAAAAATGAATGGAGGGCTAAAGGACAGAGCTAGACAAGGGCTTAATACTGAGAAATTCACCTGACTGGGATTGGTAAGGTAAGGATTTTGCAGAAAACTCAGGGAATAATGAAGGATCAAATATCCAATCAACTCATGCTGCTTGGTTAACATCTCAGGCAGCTGGGTGAGTCATACCTGTAAGCTCCGAACAGTATGGAACTATGTATGCCAAGACCTTATCCACAACAGAAAACCAAACCCAAACCTAGCCAAATCCCTATTTACTAAGAACCACCTAGAATACAAGGAAGATGTCATTCTCGGACATAAATATTGAAGCAGTGAGCCAGAATTTTTTGTTTGAATACTTAGCTGGTCCGAAGTGATTATACTATCTCCTGTTTTTCTCTTTAAAATGAGCCCCAAAGCCAGGAACGGTGGCAATGCCCATGAACCCCAGCACTTGAGGCTGAGACAGGAAAGATGCCATGAGTTCAAGGACAATCTGGACTGCACTTCACAGTGAGTATCAGGCCAACTCAGGATAAAGAAAAGCTTGACTTCCAACCTAAGGCTCCTTTCTTCCTTCCTTCCTTCCTCCTACACCCGACGACACTCATGCCCGACCCAACCCCTTCCTTCCATTCTTCATCTGAGGACCTTACTTTCCACATGCGAGACCAAAAGAATCCCAGCTAACCAGAGCAGCTAGTCTTGCCCATTTTACAGATTATGAAAAGTCTGAAGGACAGAAGTTATATGGTTTATCCAAGACTAACTTAGGGGATAGAAACTGAAAGAAAACTATTTTAGGGGCAAGAATTCAAATTCTTGGGGTTTTTTTCCCCAGTAAGAATCAGTTCTTGAAGAAACATGAATTTAAGATATACTCGCCCGGCAGTGGTAGTGCACGCCTTTAATCCCAGCACTCAGGAGGCAGAGGCAGGCAGGTATCTGTGAGTTCAATCGAGGTCAGCCTGGTCTACAGAGTGAGTACCAGGATTGGTCCCAAAGCTACACAGAGAAACCCTGTCTCAAAAAAAACCAAAATAACAACAAAAAAAGGAGAGATATACTCATATTACATTTTCTTTCCACTGACCACAGTTTCTCCCAGCTGCCCCTGGTGTCGGGAATCATATATCCCCTTCTGTTGTTTACACTGAGGGTTTGTGCCTCTCAAAGCACCTTACTTTGATATATGGTATCATATGGAAAGACCTAGGCTTGAACTTTTGCTCTCTGTATCCCAGAAAGAGATTATTATCTTGTACATAGTAACAGCTACAGGACATCTGCTGGATGCTTTGTATTGTAACTTCCCCTTTCCGACATCCTGTTTCCATCCTGTATTTCTACAAACGTCAGTCACTGAAAGTCTCACATATGGAATGATGGTTTTTAGAGTAGTGACTACTAAGTTCTATCTGCTTATACAGATATAAGCACAGACAACAGAAGAACAAGAAATGAACTTGTGTGTATGGCTAAGTTCTTCCAAGGCATAATAAAGTCCATTTATTTTTTCAGTGTGTATGTCTGGATATCATGAAAAGCACTATGGAAAGTTACAGTATCAAGATTATATGAAGACAAACCCAAAGACCTTTGGTGTGAGGACAATCATTAAATTGTTACCTCCATCAAAAAGGCATGCAAAAAAGTGATGAGGGCGGCAAAGGAGGATCTACAAGTGGAATTTTAAAATGACATTTATTCATGTGTGTGAGCGCATGTGTGTGCACATTCACAAGCTATGGCACCTTGTGAAGGTCAGAGAACACCTTGCAAGAGTCGGTTCTCTCCTTCCACAACACGGGTTCCAGGATTAAAGCAAGCACTTCCTTTACCCACTGAGTCAGTTCATTGGCCCTCAAACAGGACTGGATGATAGTGAATCTTCAGAATTGCTTTTTTCTCTGAGTAGACTTAGGTTTCTGAATACCTGTCTTCTAACCAATAGCCAGGCAGGGTGGGGCCCAGCCTCCTCCTCCTGCAGAGATTAGGAAGAGCCACAGATCATATGGAATGTGAAAGGTTCTGGCCACAAGTAGACAATCTACGGGCTAACACAAGACAAGAATTGTAGGTAGTATACATATATCATGTATGTCTTAACTTTACTGTACTGGACTATTTTTATAGATGATGATGAGAGTCAGAAAACACACTGAAATCTGCTAATTTGTACACTAGGAATTAGCTCTGTGCACAGCACTTAGTTATCAAGCCTGATCCCCAGCACTGGGGATAAAACATTTTCCACTCAGATGAACCACCATTGATTGCTTAATCTCGTAACACATTAACATGTGAAAAAATTAAATGCAAGGTTTCTTTTTTTTAATTTATAAAATAAATTTTTCCCAGAGTTTTTTTTTAATTTGAATTAGAAACAAGATTGTTTTACATGACAATCCCAGTTCCCTTCTCCCTCCCATCCTCCCCTACCCCCCCCAACTAAAACCCTACCTATCATATATCCTTTCTAAATGCAAGGTTTCTAAGTGGGAAATAAGTTTGCTTTGAAAAATATTAAAAAGACTTTTAAAGGGTCACATTTTTTATTTCCTGAACCTCTTTCAGCTGTTACTGCCATCACTTAAAACAGTCTTCTGTTAGAAATAAAGTGGTTAGAAAATATCAAAATTCAAAAGAAAAATCTACCCATTCATCAATATTCACATTGTAGGATATGGTAGTATAGGTCTATAATCAACCAGCCAACCAGCCAACCGACCAACCGACCAACCAACCCTCACTCTGTAGGGAGGGCCTATTGGCACAGGCCTGTAATTTCAGCTTCTTGGAAGGCAGGGGAGGTGAGGCAGGAGGGTTCTAGGTTGAAGGCCAGTCTGGGCCACAGAGTGAGTATAGTCTGGGCCACGGAGTGAGTATAGTCTGGGCCACGGAGTGAGTATAGTCTGGGTCACGGAGTGAGTATAGTCTGGGCCAGAATGAGTATAGTCTGGGCCACAGAGTGAGTACAGTCTGGGCCAGAGTGAGTATAGTCTGGGCCACTGAGTGAGTATAGTCTGGGCCACAGAGTGAGTATAGTCTGGGCCACGGAGTGAGTATAGTCTGGGCCAGAGTGAGTATAGTCTGGGCCACGGAGTGAGTATAGTCTGGGCCACGGAGTGAGTATAGTCTGGGCCAGAGTGAGTATAGTCTGGGCCACGGAGTGAGTATAGTCTGGGCCATGGAGTGAGTATAGTCTGGGCCACGGAGTGAGTATAGTCTGGGCCACGGAGTGAGTATAGTCTGGGCCACGGAGTGAGTATAGTCTGGGCCAGAGTGAGTATAGTCTGGGCCACGGAGTGAGTATAGTCTGGGCCATGGAGTGAGTATAGTCTGGGCCACGGAGTGAGTATAGTCTGGGTCACAGAGTGAGTATAGTCTGGGTCACAGAGTGAGTATAGTCTGGGCCACTCAAAAGAAGATACAGGTGGGAGGACAGCACACACTAATCCCAGTCTGTCTCACTTCTGCTCTGCTAACAGCTCAGCTTGCCTGGTTTCAAGGGGCTTTTCTTACTGATTCTTATCTTTGAGGTTTTTTTTTGTATTTCACTTTTCTCTGGGGAACAAAGTATTTGATGTGATACACACAGTACATTTTCAAAAAAGGGCAGAATTGTCATCTTTGTAAAAACTGTATATGTAAAGCACCTCACATTTTTTGTTTGGTTCACAAGGGGCATAATGACATTTACTGATGGCAAAAGAAGCTGCAATTTTGCCTCTGCTCTGTCAATATACCTATACCCAAACCAACTACACTCCAAGTTAATGAAATTTCAAATTTCTTACTATTTTTTTCCATGTCTCAATTAACAATTCTAAGGGCCAAAATTGGTCAGTTATACTAACTCTTAATATTTAAATGGAAAATTATTTTTTCAAAATAAATCTTTCTAAACCAATCTAGGATGGTTTTTAATAATGAAAGTAAAAATGTCCTAAGGAATACTATCTTTGGCTTGCTTAGATCCAAGGTTAGTCCACTTTTTCTATTATAACAACAGACAGGTTCACAGTGTAAGAAAAGAGACACTTGGGGAAAGAGCCAGGTCATCAACTTTATTATCCAGGCTGCCTCTAACTTGCTACAACTCTCAGCCAGTAAATGTTTCTTTATGTCAAGAGTTTTAGATTCATCACCAGAATAATCTGTGGCTAGTAATCTTAATGATGTAACTTATCTACTAAAAAGTAATTCTCCTACTACAGAAGTCATAAAGCAGCACCTTGTTTTATGAAATGCTTCATCCTGGAGGAACAGAGACCCAACCATTCTCTACCCAGCATTTATAAACACATGTGCATCCTATGAAGGTGCTCGATTCTGCCAGTATCTCACAGAAGTAAAACACTGCAGGAGTGGAACAGCTCTGACCAACAGGGCAGCCATACGGCAAGATCTACCCCATATGGTAATGTGAAGAACCACTCTTTTAGTTCTAAAGAATCGCTGAGCTGGTACCTCCAGGAAACGCTAATGTTGCAACCATAAAGGAGCAGGATATGAAGCTGGACAGAGAGCACAAAAGTGTTTATCTCAATACCCAGCATGTATTCAAATGCCGGAGGAAGATAACCAAAATGTCAACAGAGATGTCTCAGATGGTACAGAGCACCCCTGTGGGATCCCCCCACCCCCCAGACAGCATGTATGGTTTAGAATGCCACATCAGGCAGCTCACTACTCACTGCCTGTGATGACATTTCCAGGGGACCTCACACCTTGTTCTGGCCTCCTTGGGCACCTGTGCCCACACGATGCACACCGTGTGTACATTCAGACACACGCAAATGAAACATAATAGATAAACTGTCAAATAAAATTTCAATCATTCCCTCCAAGAAGCTAACAATTTTTCTACTCTTCGGTTTTTACATAATACATTTGATACAATAAAGGTTAAAGTTCTGAGTCTTGAAAATTGCTTCAATGTTAAATTTTTGAAAAGAGCCAATGGTACACAAATCTCAAAAACATATAAGGAACATGGAGGGGCTCAGATAGCCTGGTGAGTGTGGTGGTTTTGTTTTGTCAACTGGGCACAAGCTACACTCATCTGGGAAGAGGGACCCTTAACTGAGGAATTGCTGTCATCAGATGGACTGTAGACAAGTGTGTGGAACAATTTCTTGATTGATCTAGAGGGCCCAGCCCAAACAGGCAGTGCTACCCCCTGGAAAGGTGGTCCTGGGTGGTATAAGGGCAAACTGAGCAAACCATAGAGAGCAAGTCAGTGAGGACCGTTCCTCCACAGCCTCTGCTTCATTCAGCTCCTGCCTCCAGAGGTTCCTGCTTCCCTCAGTGACAGGCTACAACCCGCAAGCTAATATAAACCCTTTCCTCCCCCAAGTTGCTTTTGACTAGTGTTTTATCACAGCAACAGAAAAGCAAGGAAGAGCAGTGGGGAAAGCACTTCTGTGTGCAAAGCCTGACAACTGGAGTTCAACCTGAGCCCACACGGCAGGGCAGAATCTACTCCACAAGTTGTCCCCTGACCGCCACATGTGCCCTCCTCCCCATAAACACTCACTTACATGCCTTTTCCACAAACACACGTGTTTGTGTGCATGCTCTCTCTCTCTCTCTCTCTCTCTCTCTCTCTCTCTCTCTCTCTCTCTCTCTCTCTCTCTCATACACACACACACACACACACTCATATGCATACACCGAGTAAAAAAAGAAAATTGAGCTTTGCCACAACTAGATATCTTCAGTAGTACACTGGTTTTTGTTTTGTTTTCTTTTTCCCCATTTTCTAAAACTCAATGACCTCCACTGCAGGCAAGCGGGGAGAAAGTGGGAAACGGGAAGCTTTCCAACATACCCTCCTCTGTGGTCTCCAAGGGGAGTGTGGTCAGAGGCTTCCTCAGGCCCTACAGGCCCTATGGGTGCATAGCAGATGGCAGTTTAGCTCTACAGTGATCTACTACAAACCCCCAAACTCAAACACTACAGAATAATTAACATTAACTAATAAATGAGAAGCAGGGGATAGGAAAATCCAGATGGCTTCACTCCTAGTTTAGCGTTGACTCCACATTCCTAAGCTCTCTTGCCAATCGTGAAGTTCCACCCAGTCTATTTGTCTCATCCCTGAATCCCATCAGACAGCAAAGCAAGGCGATCTAAAAAGATTTCAAATACTGCCCAATGTGCAAATTAGCTCAATTAGTCACATCAGGTCCAGTCTCCAAGTCACGATGGGCTAATTCTGTTAGCATGAGAGAGAGAAGAGCACGGAACCGAGCACCAACCAGACAGCCTTGGCTTTGAATCCTGAACAACTAACTACCTGCTTTCTCTGAGGTCTTTTTAAAGCTAAAAACCAGCTGCAAACAGTGCAGTGAGTAACAGCACGAATCCTGCCAATGGCCACTATTTGTACTCCTCTCTACTAAGATTGAGAACTACCAGCACGGCAAACCAACAATCCGCTCGGGCTCCTTGGGTCTCCTCTGGGCCCACAACATAGCACGCATGGTATGTAGTCAAGCTTACTTGATGGAGAACTGAAGGGTATCAGGTATATACGATCACATTTCTGTCCTCACTTCTCTAAGTGAGAAGTGATCACATGTGAGACACTCAAGTACAGTCTGTAGTCACAGGTTCTACTCTACAGAGCCAACCAACTTCAATCTGCAAACACCAGGAAGAAAGTTCCCATCTGGAGCCATGCATGGTGGCTCACAGAAGTCTGCAAATTAGAGGCCAGCCTAGACTACATAGCAAAGCAAGAATTCCATGTGTACTGAACACATACATTTTCTTCTTTTCATTATTCCTGAAACAATGAAGTAAATAGCTACTTACACAGCATTATATTGTATGAGCATTATTAGTATGCTGGAGGTAATTTAAAGCACATGGCAGGTTATACTTAGGTTATATGCAAATACTACACCAGTTTATACCAGAGACTGCACATTAAGATTTTGCTATCCCAGGGGGTTACCAGACCCCTAAGGACATGAAGAGACAGCTACAAAAATAAAATAAAATAAAACTTCTGCAATTATCTTGAGACATTCTCTCATGTGTCCGAAGCTGGCCTTGAACTTGTTACATCTCTGAGGATAAGAACTGATCCTCCCTGCCACTACCGCCTAAGTGCTAGGATTACAGGTGCAGTACTACTGTGGCCCGTTTATGTGGTGCTAGAATCAAAGAGTAGGCTCTGAGCACACTACCAACTAAGCTATAGCCACAGCCCTTATCTAGCCTATTAACTCATTTTTAACTCTCCTTGAGTGCAATTCAAAGATATTGGTTAACACAAACGCAATGTGTCTGAACTTTTAAAAAGGTCTGGAAACCACAACTTGCTAAGCCAGGTGGTTGAAAGTGCTGCAAAAGGGAAATGAGAACAGTCAGCCTGACTTAAGTGAGTCTTCCCCACTTCCTCAGGCACTTCCAGTCTGGCCTCTCCCTCCCCATGTCACCTGCCACCCAGAACCTTTCTGCTGCCAGCTTTCCCTCCCCATGTCATTTGCCAGCCAGAACCTTTCTGCTGCCAGCTCCTTGCTGACATGTGGCCCTGTTCTGTCTTAAAGCGCAGTCCCAAGTTCCTACAGCATTTCTTCTCTTTAAAAACAAAACAAAACTGTATTTAGCTTATTTTCAGACATGGTCTTACTATGTAACTAGGTGACTTCAAGCAGGCAATCCTCCTGCCTTGATCTCCCAAGAGCTGTGCCAGTACACTCCAGGGCACTTCTTTTCATGGTGACTTTGGCCTCTGAACATTCTCCAAAGATGCCAAGGTTCCTCAAGCCTCTACCCTGAGCAGCCCTGTCTCTACATCTGAGACTTACACTCTGAGAAATCAAATACAATGCAAAAATAAATGTTCACAAACTTCTCCTCCAGTCCCAAACTCTACCCTGGATTCCAGACTCGAGGGTCAAACTCCACAGTGTCTCACCCACCTGGAGACACTGCTCCTCCTGCAGCTCTCCCAGCCAGACTTTTGCACCCAGGACAGGCCCAGGAGCAGGGCTCTCCACACTAACAGCCTCTATGCCTTGCCCAAGGTGCTCTGGTGGCTTCCCACTGCATTCAGGAACCCCCAACTCCTCAGTATGGAGTACAGGCCAGATAGTAAGCAGCTGTCAGCAGCCTCCTCCACCTGGTCAGGCCCCCTGCATGCTCTGCTCTGGACAACAATGAACAAGTTTTCTGATAAGCAACTGGCTTTTCCAACTTCACAGATGGGCTTCTTCTGCCTAGTGAATTCTTCCCCCTTCTCCCCTCCTGGCTGACACTTTCTCATCCATTATGTCTTAACTAAATATCACCTCCTTGAACCAAATTCTTGGTGTCTTAGTCCTTCCTAATCATTTCACCTGGAGCACCGATCGTATGTGTAATTATATATGCTTGCCTATTTATTGACCATAGTTAACTCAAATTAACATCTGTGACCAACACAGAGATTATTTTTATTTGGCCCCCTGGCAAATAAGCCTGCAAAACTATACCTGCCTCATCAATGGGTGTGCAACGGCACGTGACTGCATGGCTGCCAGGTGTACCCGCAGAACTGTTATGAACCTACACCCTGCTTTTCTGTTACCCAGGGCCTTCCTACCTGCATCATCTTTTTTACATTTGCTTTTTATTTTCCACATGTGAGGAGAGGGAAAAAATATTAAAATGAAACTAGACAATTAAAAGTAATAACTCATACCTGCATGTGTGAATGCACACCACATAAAAACATCAGACAAAAACATATTCCTATGAAAATGTAATTGCTATAAAATAAAACTTTTAAATCAGATTAAGATATCATAAGGTATCATATATTAAGGTTAAGGCTGAAGGAAATAGTTTCACAGAAAGCATGGCAAATTAGCAATCATCAAAAGTAGCAAATCATTTGTATAGCAAGATTTCTAACTGAACTGGCTAAATCCCATCATTCATTTCAGATTTGTATAAGTATGTGGCTTTGAACTCAGGGCCTTCATCAGAGCAGGCAAATGTACGGTAACTCCAGCCCATTGCACCTTTGTGAATATATAGAATTTTATTATCCGGGTTTAGTAAAATAATGAAAATGAAATTTGGAAAGCACCATGCCTAGGAGTAGCCATGGTTTTTGTCTGCAATACACCCATACACATTCCCTCCCTTGTCAGGCCTACTGCAGCAGTTAGCTGGGCAATCACAAGCAAACCGCCCCCAGCATTGTGGAAACCGTGGGCAGCTGCTCATTGCTAATAACGTCCACAAATCTTTTACTTAACAGCAAATGGATAACAAACTACACAATCTTCAGTCTGAAGGCTAAGCAAAAATCACGATAATAGACGATGAAAGATTCTCTATGTAATTTCTATCCTACTTAACACACACATGCACACACGCACACACATTTAAGTTGAGAGAGCACACCGGCAGTTCCAGTTCCTGGTGACTGAGGCAGGAGGATTCTAAGTTCAAGGCTGTTCAAACTTAGTAACAATTTAAGT
Source organism: Cricetulus griseus (assembly GCF_003668045.3). Classification (NCBI taxonomy): domain Eukaryota; kingdom Metazoa; phylum Chordata; class Mammalia; order Rodentia; family Cricetidae; genus Cricetulus; species Cricetulus griseus. Next base: position 122,224,422 of record NC_048600.1, on the reverse strand, counting down.
ACCATGTGTAGCGACTTGCACCTGTAATCCAACACTGAGGAGACTGAGGTAGGAGAAGAGCTGTAAATCTGAGGCCAGCCTGGGCTACATAGTAAGCTCCACAGTTCTGTACTGTGGAGTAAGAAAGACCCTGTCTTAAAAGGAGATGTAGTGAGATTCTGTCTCACAGTAGAATAAAAAACACTTAGGAGTCAGGCACAGTAGCTGAGGGAGGAGGTTTACAAGTTCTATGCCAGGTTGAGCCACAGTCAGACCGTCTCTCAAAAAGCCAAACAAACAGTCTTTTGTCCATTGTGCTCAATGCTTAGGCTCAAGCCCTAACATGACAGACAGACAGACAGACAGACAGACAGACGATGGACTGGCTGCAGAGACGGCTCAGCAATTAGGAGCATTGGCTGCTCTTTTGGAAGACCCAGGTTTGATTCCCAGCAACACAAACTGGCTCACAACTATCTGCAACTCACCATTTTCTGGCCCCCAAGGGAACCAGGCAAGCAGGTGCTACAAAGACATTCGTGCAGGCAAACCCCCCATGTGAATACAAATGAATGAATGAATGAGTGGATACGTGTCGGGTGTGGTAGTGAATGTCTATAGTCCCATCAATTGAGATGTGGAGTCAGGAGAATTAGTTAAAGAACATCCTTGGTTACACAGTTCAAGGTCAGCCTGAGCTATACTAGGCCCTACCTAAAAACAAACAGAGCATGGAGGCAGAGATGGAAGAAATTAACAGAAGGAACATTTTAGTTACTTGGGGCTGGAAAGACAGCTGGCTCAGTGGATAAAAGCACTGGATGCTCTCCTAGGTTAAATTCCCAGCACCCACACGGCAACTAATAACCATCCAGAACACCTATCCCAAGGAATCTGACCCCCTATTTTGGCCCTCATGTACATTGCATATAAGTGAGGCAAGACACTCATACATGTATCTTTTTAAAAAAGTGCTCCAAAGACTAGAAAACACCCAAAGGTGTTAAAAAACAAAAGTCCCTCTACTCTACTTATTCATTTCAGCTCTTTTTCTTCTTAAAAAGAGAAATGTTCAAACTAAATCAAATTACAAACTAAATATGATTGTTCTGGTTCAAAGAACCCAAAGATCTTTGGGGATGTAAAGACAGGATACGAGTTTTGTTTAATAATACTGTTTGGGGGGTTTTGTTTTGAGACAAGGCTTCTCTGAATAGACTTGGCTGTCCTGTGACTGGCTCTGTAGACCAGATTGGCCTCAAACTCAGAGATCTGCCTGCCTCTGCCTCCTGAGTGCTGAAATTAAAGGCATGCACCATTACTACGCAGCTATTAATACTGTTTTTAAATGCTACAATCAATAGCTGTTTTCTTTTCTTCAGGGAGAACAAATGTGAAATTTTTTCTTGATTAAGACAAAGTTGAAATTCTCAAACTAATTATTTTTTTAGCTATTTTTGTACAAAATGCTAAGTTTATCTCACAAAAAGCAACACAAAACCATTTTTTTAACACTGAGTATTAAAAAATAAGAATGTGGGATTTTTTTTTTTTTTTAATCTTGGAAATGAAGACTAATTACCCTCTGTAACCTGGGAACTCATGGGACCTCTGCCAAGTCACAGGCAGGGAAATGACAGAGCAGGAAAGGGTACGTGTGTGTAGTGTGTGTGTGTGTGTGTGTGTGTGTGTGTGTGTGTGTTTACAGGCCATAGAGAGGGGACAGAGACAAGGGGGAGGGAGAAGGGAGAGACAGCATTCAGCTGGAAGGCAAGCAGGGTGCCTGCACCTATGCAGTGGGACGGCAAGCTGAAGTCCAGGTCAGCACACCTCCAGCAGGGCACAGGGATTCGAGCCCTTCTCCCTACACAGCCAGACAGAGCTCTCAGGAACAGTTTCCAACCGCATACTGCTGGCTAGAAATTCCATTGTCAAAGGGAGATGACGGTGAGTCAGTTCCATCACATATCTATACAATGCTTTATAGTTTAAGTCATTTTTGTAGTTGAGTACCTAAAATCTGAAACCCTCCAAAACACAAACTTGATGCCACAAGTGGGAAATTCCATGCCTGCATCATGTGACAAGTCCCAGTCAAAACACAGGCACCCTTAAGCAACTATATAGTTACCTTCAGGCTATGCACACAAAGTGTGCATAAAATATAGGTGAAGTTCATGTGTAGGCTTGGGTTTCAGCCTTTACTATATGGATGCAAATATTTGAAAAGATGGAAAATCTGAAACCCAAAATGTGTCTGATGCCAAGAATTTCAGACAAGAGATGCTCAACCTGAATTACATTTGGTTCTTTAGGATTAAAGAATTTATTTTTAAAACTATTCAAAAATATGCACCCAAAGGCAGTTCACAACTGCCTATAACTGGGGTTTCAGGGGATCTGATGCCCTCTTCTGATGTCTGTGGGCACCTATGTATCCGTGGTATATACAATTTGTACATAAACTCATACAGGCCCATACAAATATCTTATCTGAAAGTCAAGCACAGTGCTATTAAGAGGCAGCCAGAGCCAATGTACCGAAGAGCACTTCAGTTCCTCTGGATGTGTGATCCTCCTGGAAAGAACATGGTGTACCAATGTAACTCAGGCATTCTACTTTATTCAGAATTCAGGACTGTTTTATTAGCAATCAAGTTCAGAAGAGTAAAACCAATCAAAGCTTACAGTACTTCCTTTGACTGCTACTTATGTGCACATGGCATATAAGGAATATTAATAGCTAATATTAATAATATTGCTAAAAAATGCCAGGCATCATGCTAACATCTTATATGGATCATCCCATGTAATCCTTACAACAGACAACAGAGTCCACAGTCATCTGTATTTTTATATTCACTGAAGCCAACTGAATGAGGCCGAGGGGCTTGCCCCTAGTTAGCACCTAGATTGACTGCCAGGGAAGACTGATTGACTAATCACCTTGCTCTACTTTTAGCCTACCAGTCAGAAGCTACCTCAGAAAGTAAGGGATCACATTAAAGCCCACATAAAAATGTTTCCTTCTTTGAAAGTGGTTAACTTTTTAACTAGTACAGGAAAGAAAATCATAACCAAGTACATAGGCCTGCCTACTTGAACCACAAAGCAAAATAACACAACAGAGAAAATCTACCCAAGGGATTTATGTCCATTACAGACACCATATGGATGAGAAAGTCTACCCACTGCACTGATTTTAAAATCTTGAATTGGGCCTGGTGCAAAAAGCCTGTACTGCCTGCACTCAGCAGTCTGAACAAGAGGATCACAGGGCACCCCAAACAAACAAACAAAAACTTGGATGCAGCTTTCCAAAAGAAGAGCAATTAAATGTGAAAGATTAACTACCATCACTACTATGTATCACCAACTTCAGCCAAGTCCACTGAAGTCCAGTTCTCAAAACTATTTCCTTGATCTCTATCAGCCCATTTTAATACAGCTCTGCTCCTGTGGCTGTAACAAATTCTGCTGAAAAGCAGTATCTTGTAAAGAAGATAGGCTTATAAAACTGACAGAGATAAAGGCTAGAACTAAGAATGAAGTATGCTCAAGCAAGGAAATAAAAGTGACTGTAAATCCAGAAATACAATTTTTAAAATTAGGCCATTTCTGACCATTACACAAATTTGTGACAAGCAGCAATCTGGGCTGCTCATACACACAGTATGGGCACATGATGTCTCTCTATATAAGGAGTTTGTGAAAATGACATTCCTCTCTCCAAAGCAAAAGCAAATCTGGGAAACAGACACAAGACAGGCAGTCATCTTCAGTGACATCTCCAGAAAAAGACAGCACCTTGGATGAGGCTTCCCGCCACTGTGAGCTGTAAGGAAGGGAAGCCTCAAGCTGAGCCTGCCCCAAGACAAACTATGCACACAATAAACCACTCACAGTAGGCAAGCTCACTGCCAACGGCAGGTAAGAGTACTTCTATCCTGGCTGTAAGTTAGCGAATAAAGAACAAGGAATAAATAGGAACATTATGAACACTCCAAATGTGAAAAAGGACATGTGAATATCACTGCAATGCCAAACATTAACAGGACCTTCCACAGACTCAATAGTGGTCTGCTGGTTATTGGGTAAAAGGGAATCCAAAAAGGCTGGAAATGAGAGGAAAGACAACTGTTCCAGGGACATAATTCTTGAGTGCTTGCAGAAGGGGTCAGTGGCAAGGCAAGGAGTGATGGACCAGGGGTGAGCAGACAGGACTCCCACTTGGAAGTCTACTATCACTGACTAGGTCTGGAGACCAAAACATCAAGGAACCTGTGCCCAGGCCTCACTCTTTCCCATCTATGAGCTGAGAACAACAGCAAGTATCTTGTCACGGTTTGTTGTTGAATTAGGGGATGTTATATGCAACAGTGATTTGAAAAATACCAAGCAACTGTCCCAAACCTTGAGGTACTAAACATCGATTATAGTTATCAGCACTATCAATTAACTCTCTGAGGTACTAAACAGGGATTATAGTTATCAGCACTATCAATTAACTCTCTAGAAAAATAACAGGCACCCCCCCAGCTTGTTCAAGCTGCATCCTATTTGTAGAGGGAGAATGGGAACAGTCCATCCAGGAAGTGCTTGGGCTGTTGTTTTCTTTAAAGTGAGCTCATAAACTTTTGTCCTGGATTCTGAAACTAAAGCCCAATTATAACTAGACTAGTCATAGCGAGACTACTTTGTTGTTCCATTGCTTTCCAATTTAATAAACACATTAGCAGCAGCACCAATTAGTTACCAGTAACTTTGTTTTCCATCAGAGGTGATTCTGAAGGCCCTGTACTACCCTTTAAAGTGTCAAGTTCCCAGGCATCCCCTGGGGTCTCTGGCTCTCTTCCTCTGGCTCTGTCCAGGGTCTCCAATATAACCTTTGTACTCTCTATGCAGCTGAAGCTGGTTTCCAACTCAAGATCCTCCTGCTTCAGCCTGGCCTCAGTCACCCTTCAAAGCAAAACCAAATTTGTGTTAAAGAATAAACAAGAGACTCATATGGTATTCTATTTCCAATATGTGTGCTGCAGTGCAAACAAAAGTATTTTACCAACCGCAACAAAATTTCCTAGTTTTACTTAGTTGATACTCTGCTCCTTTTCCAGACCACTGACTGAAGCAAAATAGTTACTTTGCTACACAGATTGCAGGAGAATCTGCCTCCACCAACAGCCTAGAGAAATGAAGCTATCATCAAGCACAAACTGTACCATCTAAGCAAGAAAAGTCAAGTCCCGGTGAAGGGACAATGATGATTAACAAGAAAGAGTAGTTTTGCTTTCAAGAGTTGCAAAGGCAGACTGGCCACTCACAGGAAGCTGCATTAATGCTGACAAAGTTAAACTGTTTACAGAAACTAGGAAGCTGTCCCCTGTTCCTCCCACTGTCACACACCCTGTCCTGTCCTCTGTGGCCAGTGTTGCTTATACTGCTTAACTGTAACTATAAATTGAACTAAGAGACTAGTAGGCGGTGGCTCCTAGGCATTTTGTCAGTCTGACTGTGCTGCCAGCTTTATCATGTCCAGCCAGTCCTCCACCCAGCCAACCTCACCTAGGCAGTCATCAGGATTACCAAATGTCCTACCCACTGCACTCTTAGAAGCTTTTTAAAGTGCACTCATGCTGTGTGTCACAAGCACTGTGGTAGGTGACCATGAACTGACAGCCAAGGTGTAAGTAGCTAAAAGAGACCACTTCTTCCAACATATTACCCTCACATGCTGGCTTACAACTAGAAAGGCACCTGACATTTGGACATTTATGTGATGCTGAGATTTTTCTTTTCTACGTAAGCTGTTTAGTTCACCCACAACGGAAACTAACTAGAAAATGAAATGTATGACCTGAGAATTTTGAGAAAAATCCTATCTGCACCCAAAATTACAACTAACAAACGAGTAGTTCACTGCAGCATGGCTACCCTTATCCCTTGTCTGAAAACCAAGGGGCACTCACTCAGCTTCAGCAAAAAGGGTCTCTAAAAAACGTCAGCCATTTTTTTTTCTCATTTCAATTTGCAGTAAGAAGTCAAATACAATAAACTACTGGTTGAAATGAAAAACTTTTAAAGACATTTCTTTATTTAATTATTCATTGAGGAAGGGAGTGCATGTCACAGCTCAAGTGTGGAGGTTCACAATCATCCCTAACTCTGGTTCTAAGGAATCCAATATCCTCTTCTGACCTCCACAGGCACTAAGCATATATGCAGGCAAAACACACAAAGTAATTAAAAACAACAACAACAACAACAAAAACCTAGTATTTAAAATCTGACTATACCAATGCTCCAAATGAAGGAAGATCTAATGAACACGCATGGCCCAGAAAAACCCTGGCAGAAAAACTATATAAAGAGAGCTAGGGAACACATGGGAATTAATAGGTTATAGCGTATGTCCAGCTGCCTATCAATTACATCCTTGAAATCACAGGTAAGCTAGCTGGAGCCTTTACCCACAACAAGGGGTATGTTCTAAAGGCAGGGGAAACTATCGGGGCTCTCTGAGTAAATTCATGCTGTTTCAACAAGATTATTCTGGAGTCTAAGAGGACAACGAACAACACAGAAAGAAGAGGACAAGGGCATCAAAAGTTACAGAGAGAAAAGACAGCACCTGTGGATCAGCTGTATGTCGGGAAGGCACCCACAGTGACTCTGGGAAAGAATTCAAATAAGCAACATGCTTCATTAGTGCCAAACACCATAGCCCATTCAAAAAATCCAATAATCAAGTACCAATCATAGGTCAGATACTACTGAAAATACACTCACTCTACAAGGGTAGAGAAATCCTTGCTTCCAGATACCAGTGGATCTCACTTGATTCTCTCTTCTTGCGCCACTACTTTTTATCAGAAAAAAAAAAAAAGAATTTCTGGAATCCACCTTTCCCTGTCATTAACAGCATTCTTCCATTGAAACATTGACTGGCTCAAGTCAAGAATGCACAGGTCTTCATCCTGAGTGGTTTTGTTTGCTCTTGTTAAATTAAATATATAATTCACCATTCTTAACAGTGACACAGACCCTGATATGAGAATAAGATACGAAAGTACAGATTCAAAAACTGCCAGTGGCATCCCAACTTCAATTAGATAGGCCTAGGACAAATGGAGAAGTTTTGTTCCCACAGGGAACTCTCAGATACACTGTTGTTCGTTTATTCATTCAGGGTGTACTGACTACTTACTGTGCAGTTGGCTGTTTTTTCCCTGGCCTTGGGAAGATAAACATCTGAGAAAACAGTGGAAAGTGTGTCTATTGAGAAAATAAACTAAGAAGGATAATAATAAGCTGCCCTTAAACAGGAGGGTGGAAGAAGAAAATGCTGAGAAGGGATATGTGGAGTGCCAGCAAGTCTACAGAAAGGCTGTAAAGGTAAAATGACAAAGGGACCAAAGGTCAAAGCCAACCAGGAATCTGGTGACTGGATGAATGTCTTGTCAAGTTAAATTTATACTTTCCAATATATAATGCTGCCGGATGCTCAATACAAAAATATGAAACAGTGTATACATGCATGAACTGTACTAGCCAGCACATAACATACGATACACTAAGGATTTAAGACATGGTTTCTAGAACAGTCTAGACTGTTACTGACCATAGACTGTACCAAGGAAGACGGGGGTGGGATGGGGGGGGTGGGGGGTGGGGTGGGGTGAGTTGTACATCCTTGTCTAGACACGCCCATGAGGACCACCTGAACAATTTCCTAAGCAGTTTTACTTTTAACTGTCACTTTAATTATATTACAGGAAAGCACACTGGCTACATTGCTACTGCTGATAGATCCTTTCTGGAATTTGGCAAATACAATCAAAGTGCTCACAATTAAATTATAAAATGTTTGGTTAAAAATGCTATCTCAATTCTTGGTTTTGTATTTTTTTTTTTTTTTTTTTTTAAGTCGGAGCCTTGCTGTGTCACCCAGGCCTGGAACTTGTGATTCTTCTGCTTCTGGCTTACAAGGAGCTTAGGGTATAGGCATGAGCCCCAAGCCCCACACATGTTATAACTCTACCTTGGATTAGATCCTTTTTTCCTACCCTTCAACAGTACCTAAGAGCTATGGAGTACTTTATAATCTCTTTTAGGATAAAGGAGGCAAAACAAATGGAAATTGTTTCCCATGTGAAACAAGAACACAAAAACAGTATTTCATTTCTTATAAAATATTTTACAGAGTAGTCTCTCAGCTGGGCATGGGGACTCGAGCCTATAATCCTAGCACTTAGGAGACAGAGAAATGAGGGTCACTGCAAGTTTAAGGCCAGCCTGGTCTACAAAGTAAGGAGAAAAAAAGGGTCTAATCTCTCCCTATCAAACTCATCTCTGTCATAAAATAAGTGCTTCAGAGGCTAACTAGCACATGTGAACAACCAGACTCACTCACTGGACTTATCCTTAAAAGAAAGAGGTCATCAGAAAGTCATTATGACATTACTTTCTAACCACTGAAATAGCTTCATTAAATCTATAGGGTTGACCTTTGCTTAGTGAAAGGGACACACAGCAAACCAAGTATTGAAGGCTACATTTTTGAATGAACAGATTACACCATGGAAGTTTGGAGTGGAGTGGAAATGGAGTGGGCTAAACCAGACATTACTAAAAGTCGTTTAACAAAGTATCCTTCAGAGCTAGGGTGGCTCAGCAGGTAAAGGCACTTGCCACCAAGCCTGAGGACCTGAGTTTTATGCCCATAACCCACATGCTAGAGGAGAACCAATACCCGCAGGTGGTCCTCTGACATCCACATATATGCTATGGCATGCAGATGCCCCCCAAACACATATAAGTAAAAACACACCAAAGGAACAAAAATAATAAATTAAACATTTTAGAGAAGTGAATGTCTTACCAGTTGGAATTCCCGGCGCCGGTCGTAGGCATTCTGTATACCACTGTCATCCCACAAGGCTTTTATAGCAGGAAGATACTGCAAAAAAACTCGAGTCTCCACCATCCCCTGGGCAGCCATGGGGGCACGGGTATCAAATGCCATCAACTTGTCACCATGGAGCTGGTTTTTGTTATCTCCCCAGGGAATATGAAGCTTCTCTCGGGCATCTACCAGCACCCTCATACCTTTGTTTAAAAAGGAAAAAAAAAAAAATGTGAGGAAGAGTCATTAAGATACCATCACAACCTTTCACCCCAGTGTTATTCAGTATTGGTTCCTTAATTTTTTTTAGCTATTACAGAACCCCCACTCCCTAAATGGAGACCAGAATCAAAACAGAACCTTTATCTTCTCAGAGGTTTAAAAAACAATTGTTCATTGTCTTAAAAGTAGAAGCCTTGGAAAGTAAATATCGATAACAAAAATCTCTCTTGGAAGGATTTTAATATGCTGTCATCCATAAAATCATGTCTGAAGTGGAAGGAGGTCAAAACCAGAAATGGAAAAAATAAATAATGCTGCCCAGCCCTGAGTCACTGTGTTCAGTCAGAGTCCTTCAGCTCCTACCAATACTTTCTTCCAGGACACTCTCAGACTCAGTTTCAAATCAGTACAGTCACCTGCTGGCTTTACAGTTACCTAAAAGCCAAACCAACTGCAAAATGATACACAAACAGAGGTCTCCACTTACTTAGGTCAATTCAAACTCAATACTCTTAGCACCAAACTGTTACTTCTGTCTCAATCTATTAGGAAGTCCTTTCTTGGGATACATGAAAAAACTGTTTTGCTTTCAACTTTCTGATCACCCCAAGAAAATAAGATGCCTAGTTAGACTTAGGCTTGATCACACAATAATGCTCAAAGTAATTCTTAGGCCCAGTATATATCAAAAAAGCAGGTGTTTACCTTACAGTGAATACTTTAGTCTATTCATTAACATAATTCTTTAAGTTCAACTGCATCAGGATACAAAGGTACCTTCAATTATGGGCTAGCAAGGTACACTACAGCCTTAGAAGAGACCTTAATTAGTTTTGTGCTAAACATTAGGGCAGACTAAATACAAGCACTCTTTACAGTTTAACTGCAGAGGTACAGGCTAAGAAAGAGCCGTGGACTGTGAGCTCTTGGCCTAGCCTTCTCCCCTCATTGCCCTACAATGCCTCCCTCTCTAGTTTTTCCCCATTTGAAATCCTGAAGAGGCGGGAGGAGAGACATGAAGGGGTTTGCTTCATGTACTTCCTGAACAACAACAAAAAACCCACTTAAAAAAAAATAAAGCCACATAACAACTGAAAAGATCTACGATCGTAGTTTGCTTCGAAGTCCCAGATAAAACAGGGTGACTCCTTAATCACTCAAAACATAGGGCTCTGTGCCTCAGTTTTGACAATGTCTTTTATGTAGAAGATACATAACACTAAAGAAAAATTTTTAAGAAAGGTGATATTTCAAATGACAAGAGCCACCTCCAAAACTTCCTTGAATGCTAGGAAATAAAGATGTCGTGTGTTTTTCACTGAGGAACAATATTTTAATTTTAAAATATTGTCAAACAGAATTTGTAACGCCCATGATCCAACACCACACATATTCACTAACTTCTGTAGGTCTCTTATGACTTTTAAGCCAAAGAGTCTTCGTAGTTAAACATACATTCATTTAAGTATTAGAAATGTTGCCCGTTTTATTCCCCCTCCTGCTCCGAGTTATTAAGCAAAAGAGAAAGAAAGCAACATGTTGAACTGTTGAGTACAAACATCCTGTAGCACTGGGGCGATAAAACCACTTGTGCTAGGTTTTTTTTTTTTTTTTTTTTTTTTTTTTTTTTTTTTTTTAATAGGCTCTCCTGATGCTAGTTCAGTAAACTCGACACCCTTGAGTTTCATACCTCTTGCCCCAAAAGGCCCCAGAGGCTGTCACTCTATGCCCTTGACAAGAGTCTCAGGGCAAAAAAAAAAAAAAAAAAAAAAAAAGTTTCCTCATTGCGGCGGTTCCAGAACTTGCTTAACTCAAGAGGTGGCCTAGGAAGCCCAGAGCTGGAAGGGTATCTGCGCCGGTTTCTAGGGTCACCCACCCACCCACCCGTGGCGGGGAGAAGAGGGAGGGGTTGAGAGTGTGGGACCTGGGGCTGCTGATGGGGTGGGCTTGTCTGGTGTGCTGGGAGGACACCAGTCGCCCTGCTGCCCGGAGTCACCCTGCTCGCCACACTTCCCTCTCGGAGGGGGCGAGGCCAGCCGAGGGGTGCGGGGCCGACCGTGACCCTCACTGGGGTAGCACGGGGGGACAGCGGGGCGCCCCGGATCTGAGGGGCCAGGGCACAGCGGCGCACGGGACGGCGCCCGAGGCGCGCCCACCCGCTCGCTCGCTCGCTCGCGGGCTCGCCCGTCCGATCTGGTCCGATCCAGTGTCCTCAGACTTGGGACCGGCGGGTGAGGGCGGTGCCCGGCCCGGCTCCCCAGGGGTCCCCGGGTCCCCGAGCCCCGCCGCGCCCCCGCACCTTTGATCACGTTGCTGTAGATGGTGGGGCGGAACTCCTCGCGCGCGCGCTGGTCGAAGTCCTGGCCGTGGATGATCCGCATCTGCTTCAGGAAGGTGGACTTGCCGCTCTCGCCCGCACCCAGCAGCAGGATCTTCACCAGCCGCTTCACGTAGGTCTTCTCCCGCGACAGGCATTTGTCGATCTCCTTGGACTTGCGCTGCTGCTCGGCCTCGCCGTTCGTCAACACGCAGCCCGGGAAGCACACGGACAGCACGGAGCGCGACGGCAGGAAGTCCGCCATCTTGCCGCCGCCGCCGCCGCCTCGGCGGGCCCCTGCGGCTCCTCCACCTCCTCCTCCGGCAGCGGCTGGCTCCGGCAAGGCGGCTGGAGGGCGGGGAGCGCAGCGGCGGCCCGAGCGCGCCCGGGGAGGGAGGGAACCCGAGGACTGACTCGCCAGGGCGGGCCGCGCCGGCCGGGGGAGGGTGGGAGGGGTGGGAGGGAGGGCGGGCCCAGGGAGGGGCGGTGGCCCTCCGGGCGTGCACGCCCCCGTCGCCCGACGGGCACGCGCACGCAGGCACGCCGCGCTGGGGAGGCCGGCGCGAGTCCCGCTCCGCCCCCCCACCGCTCGCTGGCCGAGGAGGCTGCGGCCGGGAGCGCGCGCGGTGAGAGGCGGAGCCCCCCGCGAGTCACGCGGGCCGGGCTGGGCGCGCGCCTGCCGGGCCGGACTTTCTGTTTCCCTTTAGTGCCGTCGCTTCCCGGAGCCCCGAGGCGAGTGAGCCCATCCCGATGCCACTCTCTTAGGGACTCCTTCTCTCTGCAGTTCTCACTGCCCTTTCCCCTAGTGACTCGCCCGCCGCCTGCTGTCACCTCCTATTTTGAGATCATTGGCTGGGACATTACCGCACAGACCACCGCAAGCCTGGAAGGTTCCTGGGTGCCTCCTCCTTCCTTCATCACATTTTGTCCCCCCACTCCACCACCCCCCCCTTATTTTAACTCTTGAGATAGGATTTCATCGTACAGCAAAAGCTGGCTTAAATTTGTGGCAATCCTCCTGCCTCAGCCTACCTCTCCACTGCTGGGATTACAGGCAAGCGCTTTAATCCAAGCCCACGCATTTAATTAGCAGCGACTCCCTTGCCATTCTACCATCCTGAGTCTAGAAGGATATCTAGATGTCAAATGTCTTATTGATCAACACCCCTCTGGAGCAGTTCAGGGCATTATTGATACCTGCCCTGGTTTGAGAAGAGTTAGAGTTGATGCTGTTCATGTGAGATGTGCTAGCAAGGTCTCTGGTGGCTGGCTCGCTAATGTGGATCCCACCCGAGCTTCATTTGTGACTTGGGTAATGCCTGCTGAGGTCAGTGAATGGTGGAGAGGGTGAGGTCATGGTGAAAATCCCCCTAAACCGGACACTGTGATGCGCGTTCTTCCCAAGGAAGCAGATAAGCCTACAGCATAGGACTGCGGCAGGACATTTTAGGTTTCCTGCCAGATTACAGAGGATATGACTGGCAAGAGACTTTTTTTTTTTCCTGTCATAACAGCAGATCAGGCCAGGACACCTGAAAAGACTCCTGATGACACACGTGACAAATGACAGCTGGGTTGCCTGTGTGAGTGTGTAGCAAGGACCTCAGAAGCCAACTTCTTCATTCTTTGTCAGTTTCAAAGGGGAAAGGCGGTTGATGCCTGTCTGGTTTTGTCTCAATATTTTTTGCTGCTGGTTTTGGGCTCGTGCAACTGGAGAACTTCCTGTGTGTTAAGGATCCAGGGGTAAGAGGTCAGCACAGTGAGAGGCCAGTGCACAAGTTTAAATCTAAAAACCAGCACTAAGTCAATCAGTTACTGTCATTTGGATTGGTGACTGAGAAGCCCGTGACTCAGTACACTGGCTGCAATAAACAATACCTGGAGTGGAATTATTTCCTATTACACCCACCAAAACTTTAGAGTGGACCTGAGCCTGCAGAGTAGACCATCTGCAAAGTGGGCTCAGTTCACAGCCAACATCCATGGATGTAGGGTCAGGCCTAATGTAAGACAAAAGCCTGCTGGGAGTGAATGGACAGCCTCTAGATAGCTTTGACCACTCCCTGTTAGGAGTGCCCTGTTCTAGAGCCAGGAAGAAAATAGCTTCCACCCAGGACAGGCAGGTAGTACAAAGCCCCTGAGTTACTGCCAGTTTCTAAGATGAACTCCTTAGCAAAAACAGAGGAGGGAAGTGCCTACGTTAGATTAACTACCTACATTTTCCTGAGGTGTGCACAACATAATGGAAAAGCAAGGATGCCTAGGAGGCAGGAAGGGATTCCTGCCCTGCCAGTTCTTGTTGGGACATGTAGTGCAGCAGAGAGGCTGTTCAAAGTCCTGAATGGAAGGAACCTTTCCTTGGAACGAATTTGGCTTGGGGTGAGCCTGGCTGCTCTAATCAGGGTTTCTGGAAAGAAACCTTTAAAGGCCCACCTGGGGTTTGGCTGCTGCTCTTAACTGGTAATCAAGACCCTTTGTAAGCATGAAAAAGTGAGTCCGTTGAGTGGTTCTTCGAAAGTTAAACGTAGAACCGCCACGTGACCCAGCAGCCCCACTCCTAGGTATATATCCCAGAGAACTGAGAACACTGCTCATTCATCCATGTTCATGGCAGCGCTGTTAATAACAAAATAAACTCGTAACACTCAACCACCCAAATGCCCGTTGGTGACTGAATGGATGAACAAAGTGTGATTCATAGAAGCAATAGATTGTGCGGTCATAAAAAGGGTGAAAGTACTGATAGAAGGGGCTGGGAGAAGGCTTGGCGTTTAAAGTGCCTGTTGTACGAGCATGAGGGCTGTGGTTCTAATCCCCCAGAGCCCATGAAAATGCCAAGTGGAATTGGTGGCTTGGAAGATAGGAGATAGGATTCCAGAGCACGCTGGCTAGCTAGAGAAGCCAAATCAGCAAGCTCTGGATCCAAGTGAGAGAACCTGCCTCGGTGAATAAGGTGCATTCACACGCACACACATGTCCATACACATGCAGTATATGTGTGGCAGCAGTGGGGACCGGGACACCGCTACACGGTATGAGAATCAACTTTGGGAACATTAACCTTATCGCGGGAGGTACATGTTGTATGGTTTGGTTTCTGTGAAATGTCCAGACTGGATACACCTACAGAAACAACATAGGAATAGCTGCCAGGGGTTGAGTGTCAGGGAAGAATGCTACAGTGTGTGTTTAATAGATTGTTGCCTTTGAGGGTGATGAATGAAAGTGTTTGGAGACCAGATAATAGTGATGGTGACAAAGCACTGCGAATGTACCCAGTGCTGAATTGCATATGTGAAAGTGACCACATGATGGCTTTGTGTGTTAGGAGAATCTTACTATAGAAGGTTAAAAAAACAAAAACAAAACAAAAAAAAAAAAAAACAAATCAAGGAAGAGATATTTTACATAAATGATATTTGGCATCATTTGACATTGAAGTTATGAAAGTGCCACAGTGTGTAACATTAATGAATGGAAGGGCCATTGTGTAGCATCTAATGAATGGAAATGCTACAGTGTGCAACCTGTCATGAATGGAAGTACCATTGTGTTTAAACTAATGCAGTTTAAGTGATTTACAACAGAAGCAAAAGCCTACTCTAGCGGCTGCCTCCACTCATACTGTCTTCTAAGGGAGAACAGAGTCTACCTGTTAGCACGGAACCTGCTGGATGCTGTTTCTAACAGGTCCATACCCTTAACCCATTAGAAAGGTCGCTATCATGGCCAGCCAGTTAATCCATATGCAGAAGAGTGGTTTAGGCCTGCCCTGCCCCCCAAGCTGGGTCACAATGATAGGAACACTTGAGCGAGCGGCTGCGGTGTTCTTTCTGGAAGGACAAAGTTCAGTGGCAAGATGAAGGAAGGAGCCCTTCCCTGTCCACTGTTGTCCTCGAAGTCTATTCGTAATCCTTCTTTGGGAGCTGAAAGACTTGTTTTGTAGTCCTGGTTTATTTTTAATTTCTAAAAAAAACGGTATTGCTTAGCTTATTTACCAGCTTTTGTGCCAAATAACTTTGGCATGTTTACAAAAATCAGGATTATCCATAAAGGACAAAAATGTGTCACCCTCAGACATATTCAAAAGAATGTGCCAGAGGCTCCAGGACCAGTTCCAAAGAGGAGTTAAAAAAAAAAAAAAAGTCTTTCATTTGAATGATGGGAAATATAATTTAAATAAATGCATTGCTTGCCAAGGTGGCTACTTACTAGTCAGGGTGGGGCAGCACCCATTTAGAAGTGTTTATTTAAAAAAATCAGTCACATCACTTGGTAGTTAAACCTTGGATTAATTTTCTAATGGGGACAATGACACATGCAGCATTTGCCTTGCACAACTCTGCCATCTCACCATCAGCCTAAAATAGTTGGATTCTAATCCTTTCTTACAGATCAAGCAGGCACCGATTCCCTTATGTACCCTCTGCCCTTCCAGGAAGGGGAGGGAATAGGGAATCCCTAAGCGAGCTCCCCTCCCCACCAACCCAATAATACAAGCCCTGCAGTGTGTAATGTTTAAAATGCCTGCAAGCACTCTGACCTACTTTATCTCATTCACTACTCACAATAGCCTGACTAGGAACACCCGGCCCTAGCCTCATGCTCTTTGGCCACTGCAAGGAGCTGCCAGGAGGAAAAACTTAAAAGGACTCCCTCAAAGTTTTCCTTGCAGTGGCCAGTTGCAGACCCTGCCAGAACTGGAAGCACCCTGTTTTGATTGGAGGGTGAAGGGAGGGCGTGAGACAGGGTCTGTTGTAGCACAAGCTGATCTTGAGGGTTTTTTTTGTTGTTGTTGTCGCTTTAATTAATTGATTAAAATAAAATTTTAATTGATTTTATGTATATGAGTGTTTTGCCTGCCTGTGTGTGGGGGCTGCACATACATGCCTGGTGCCCGAGGAGGTCAGAAGAGGTCATTGGATTCTCTAGAACTGGAGTTATAAGTGATTGTGAACCACCATGTGGGTGCTAGGAACTGAACTTGGGTCCTCTCCAAGAGCAAGAGGTGCTCTTAGCTACTGAACCATCTCTCCAGCCTCTCCCCACCTCCTTATATACATTTTAGAGACAGGATTTCATGTGATGTAGCACAGCCTGGTCTTGAAGTCTGTATGTAGCAGAGGATGATTTTGAATTTCTTTCATTGTCTGCATTGGAGGCACACACGTGTACTGGTGTGCGTAACTGTGGTTGAGCATATAAAGGCCAGAGGAGGGCTTTGACTATTTCGTTTCATGGCTCTCTACCTTATTCCCTTGCTCCCTTGAGTCAGGGTTTCTTGCTGAGCCTGGAGCTAGGCTAGCAACCAGCAAACCCCAAGAATCTTCCTGTCTCTATCCCCTACAGCAATGGGGTTACAGGCTCATGAGACCACAACCTACTTTTTAACATGGGTGCTGGGGATTCAAACTCAGGCCCTCAGTGGCTTTTACCCACTGAGCCCTGGCCTCTGGCCTTGGACTCTTTACCCCCAAATGCTGGAATCACAGGCAGGAGCCAATGTGGGTAGGTCCTATTTTGACTCTTATCACAGTGCTTTCTCTCTGGTACACCCAAACAACCCTAATGCTCAGGCTCCCTGGATGTGTGACACTCAGGCCTAAGACAAGAAGGTAACTGTATTTAGCTTTGAGGCACTGTAGTGTTCTGCAGTTTTGTTTGTGGGTTGGTCTGTCTGTTTTTCCAGCTCCTTCCAGGCTGGCTGCCATCTTGAAGTTCTCCAGCTGTTAGACTGATTCGAGTAAAATGTTCCCTACTTTGAGCTCAGGCTCTGGTTGTAAAATGTTCCAGGTGGCTGCTGGAGGGGGTGAAAAAAAGAGGAGCAGAGCTTATGGCAATATTTACCTGGGATGTAAACCCCATATGCTATTCGCTCAGCGTGAGTTAGATCTAAAAAGGCAATGTTTCTGTTTCGGTAATGCAATTTGATGTGGCCCTTCCCAGAAGAGACTTCTCTCATGTGGAAAGATTCATATGAAAGTAGACTTGTGGAATCGAATGGTGGGTGATTTTGTTTGTTGTTGTTAATAACGGAAAACATGGCTTTAATTCCTGGTTGTATTTCTCTCAGTCTCCAGAACACATCTATGAGCTGTTGATGGCCAGCTGAAACCTCAGCTCACCCTCCATCTGGAGCCTGTGCTGGTCAAAGGCATGCATCAGTGTGAAACATGTAGACACACCTCACTGTGAAACCTCAAACCCATGGACAGGCACTACACACAGCCCTGCGCACACATCGGAGACTCTTCCCGGAATCCCCAAAACATGCCGCTCGCTCTATCTCGTTTATCTTCCGCTACCACTCTGTGTGTGTGTGTGTTGGGGGGTGTGCAGGTGCATACTCCCCTGGGTGAGCATACAGAGGTCAGAGAAGGATGTTAAGACAAGGTCTCATTGACGCAGAAGTTCCCCATTTCAGCTAGACTGAGACCTGGATGGCCACTCTCTTTGTCCCCTGGGGGTTATAGGCGACTCAGTGGTACCCAGCTTTTTTACATGGGTGCTATACACTTGAACTCATTCTTGCAGAGCAAGCACTCCTGCTCACTGAGCCATCTCCCCAACTGTCCTCCATTTTGCCCCCTTAAAATAGGGTCTCAGTACAGAGCTCAGGCTGGTCTCATACTTTAAATAAATTCTCCCACCTCAGCCACCTGAGTGTATACTGGGATGATAGGTGTACGCCACCATGCCTGCTTCTCCTGTCAGTTTGAAAGATGGGAGGTTCTTGTTTTCTTGACGGAAACAAGAATCATTTAAACACCGGTTCTGCTTCCCCAGGGAAATTCGAATCTGCTCCCAATCTGGTGGTAGCTGCTTTCCCATGGAACACTGAGTTAGCAGGCTTGGACCTGCCACTTCTGGCAACCACTCTCCCGTGGCTGGCTGGCAGGCTCAGTTTTCAGGTATTGTCACATGTCACAGCCTGCTAAGCTGGCCTTTGCCTCACTAAAAAAAAAAAAATGCCTAGATGGAATACGTCAGCTGGTTGCGTTTGTCACACAGCCATAAAGGCTCATCCAGGGGTGCCGAGAAATGGTCCACGTGGCTTTTGTCTATCTGTGACAAGGCTCCTGGAGCAAATAATGTCATCAGCTCATCCTTCAGACTCTGCTGTCAGCTGCTAAGGAAAACGTCGAGGAAGGAAGGACTCAGGGCAAGGCAGCAGCTGCTGAGTCAGAATGATGGTATTGGAAGGCTTAGAGGAGAGGCTGTCAAGGCCAGGTTCCTCCTGCTGCAGTGTTAGCCTTCTGTGGCCCTGCCAGGATCCATCGGGAAGAGGAGAGGAGGCAGCAGAAGCCAGGGGAAGTGGCTCAAGACGTGACCAAGAATGTTGTGCTTGTGACTGCTTGAGCTGAAACAGGAGAAAACAAAACAAAAACAACAACAAAAACTCCTTTAGGTAGAGAGCTCAGCCACTGTTCCATCCGAACCAGTGTGACTCACAGTCACACATGGTTCCTTTCCTAAATCAGAGAAATCATGGACTATAGTGAGGGAACTTGGTAAGAACTCAGTTGATGGACCCCATCTTGCCTTTCTTATCTGTAAAATGGGTCATTACATGTAAAGAGTGGTGAAGATTAAATAATATAGATGTATATGCTCAGCGTCTGTTCTGTAAATGGGAGATGTGGTTTTAGACTATTAGAGGAAGAAGTAAGTCAATGGTGTTGAAACCCTTAGGAAACTTTGCAGTATTGTCATTGTTAGAATGTCTTCTTGGGGGCCAGAGAGATGGCTCAGTGGGTAAAGGCACCTACTACCAAACCTGATGACCTGAGTTTGATCTCAGGAACCCACATGGTAGAAGGAGAAAACTAATTCCTGCAAGTTGTCCTTTGACTGCCACGGTTGCACCTTGGCACACATGCATGCCCACATAGGAAACACACAAATAAATAAATGCAATAAAAAAATAAAAAGAACAAGAATGTCCTTGGATCCTTCCTAAGCCTTCCTATTGGTGGTTTAAATATGTTTGCTTGTTTCCTCTTTCCCATGCTTGAGTTTACTGGTGTGTTCTCAGTAGGATCCATGTCTGGTTGCAAGGGCCTAATACAAGAGGGGGAACCCCCCCCAAAAGAAACCAAAAACAGGCATATGAAGGTTGTTCCCTTAAATCTCAATATAGTGGTTCCACCAGAAGCCTAAGGAATCGTTTCATCAACCAGAGCAGAGGTGTTAGTGGAGATTTTGGAGTGATACATTAAGAGCTTGGGCTTTTTCCAGCGTGGTGGCACACATCTGTAAAGGAGGGCCATCAAAAGTTTGAGGCCAGCATGCTCTAATTAGCTGGTGAGACTGTCTCAAAAGAAAGGGAAGGGGGGAGGGAGGGAAGTGGAAGGAAGGGAGGGATGAAGGAGGAAAGAGGAGGGAGGGAGGGAGGGAGGGAGGGAAGAGAGAGGGAGTAGGTGTTCCCATCCATTCCACGGGTCAGTAACCTCACAAAGCTTTTGTAGCAGTTTTAGAAGATGGCAGACACTTGGTTCTGTTGGAACTGTCCAACTGATGAACTGGCATTGGTCATCAAGGTCATGGCTAATAAGGACACTTGTTTCTTCATCCCACATCCACGTGTCCAACAGCCACCAGTAGACAGGCCTCAGCCTAGAGTGGAGTGCATCCAGGTCCTCCTCTATCAGACTCATACCCAGGGAAGTTGGCATGGCCTGACTGAATAAGGAAGTTTGGGGTCTTCGTAATAGCAGTTTGGGGTAGAAGGAAACATGCGTAGGTCTTGATGGGTCTCTTCACCTTGACCCATTTGTAGGGACAGCATCAGGAGATGCCCAGAGTAGATCCTCCAAATCGAAGCCAACTGGAGGCCTCTTTTGCCTGGAGTGAAAGGTGTTGCTGGCTGGGAAGAGGCCCCTCTCCCAGAGGCCAGACTAGACCAGCAGCTTCCAAGTTCCCAGGCTCTGGAAGTGGCTCTCAGCCCAGTCACTCTATCACAGTCCTTCACTAACTGGTCCTCAGCTAGGGGCTGTTAGTGCCCTTCCCATGGGAGCCTGGGGAGGCTCTGGTTATCCCTGCCCTTCCCAAGGTCACCCTGGGCAGTCAGCCAAAATAACAATTTATGGAAAAAGCAGGGGCATAATATAAATTATTTTTTAACTAACCCTCAGTTATCTGATCTCCCTGGGTTTCTGCTCAGGAAAGAAACCCCAAGAGTTAAACACACTTCAAGAAGAGGTAGCTTCGCTTCTTCTCAAGGGCGAAGCCAGAGGGAGGGTGTGACACCCATAAAACTCTCCCTAACTCTGCTGAGCCACGTGTGTAGTGAAAAGGGTGGAGGGGGCTGGGGTTGTACGGTTCAGTGGTAGAGCGCCTTGCCTAGCATGTGGCAGACCCCGGGTTTGATCTCAGGCGAAGGGACAGGATAAGAGATGAAGATTAAAAAAAAAAAAAGTACTTAGAGTTAAAAAGGAATTAAAAAAATGTTGTCCTGGTTTTTCTTTCTAAGAAACTATCGGATCACCAAGACTTCTGAAATGTTTGTTTGAACAGTCGAGGGACTTGGGATTGGGGATGCCATTTAACCCCTCTTGGGACAGACAGATGTCATTCATGCTAAGTTTGCCAGGAGAAACAGCAAGTTCCAAAAGCAAGGCTAAAAACCATGTGCCTTCAACTTAGACCTGTTTCCTGAAAGATTTGCTCCTCCATGCCCTTGGAGAATAGCAAAATCCCAATAAATGGGGAACTTTGTTAACAACTAGGAGCTATGAGATGTTTCTGACAAGCTATCCTGCCAGAGCCTAGTGGAGTCTTCCGAGAGAGTAGCAACATGTCCATAGGGAGAAGTTTCTATAATAAATTGCTTTCCAGCCATTTGTGTGTGCATGTGTGTATAGCTTTAATATGTATAGTATATTTACATATGTTGCTATAATATGCATCTAATATGTATTGCTCGATTTTAAAGAAGATTTACTTTTTATTTTTACTTATTCATATATGTGTATCTGTATGGCTTCATGTACCTACAAGCGTGCAAGTGCCTGTAGAGGCCGGAGAGCTTCAGACCCCTTGGAGCTGGAGTTACAAGTTGTCTTAGTTACGGTTTCTATTGCTGTGATGAAACACCATGACCAAAAAGCAAGTTGGGAAGAAAAGGCTTTATTTGGCTTACACTTTCATGTCACTATTCATCACCAAAGGAAGTCAGGATAGGAATTTAAACAGGGCAGGATCCTGGAGGCAGGAGCTGATGCAGAGGCCATGGAGGGTGCTACTTACTGGCTTGCTCCTCATGGCTTGCTCAGCCTGCTTTCTTATAGAACCCAGGACCACCAGCCCAGAGATGGCACCACCCACAATAGGCTGGGCTCTCCCACATCCATCACTAATTAAGAAAATGCCTTATAAGCTGGATCTTACAGAGGCATTTTCTCAACTGAGGTTCTCTCCTTTCAGATGACTCTAGCTTGGGTCATGAGACAACCTATCCAGCATGTAAGTAGTTATGAATCTCCTGATGTGGATGTTGCAAGAACAGAAAGCTCTCCTAACTACTGAGCCATCCCTCTAGCCCTTGGTTTTGTTTTTGAGACAAGGTTTTCACTATAATAACCTCAGTTGGCTAGGAGTCCTCTTGCCTTAGCCCCCGCTCCCTTCTCCCAGCCATCTGGGATTATAGGAATGTATCATCAAGTCTGTCTTGGCCATTCCACTAGTACGGCCATTAGCCTTGGGAAATAACCAAAGTTCTCCCTGCTTTGGTATCCATCCTACCCCAGAATGAGCAAGGTACCTGGCTTTTGCAGTTCTGTGGTATCCTTGTTTCTCTCCATCATAGCACACATCACACTATATTAAACCCATGTTCTCCCTTGCCTACCCTGCCAGAATGTGCCATCTTGGGGGCAGGGGCAGAGTTAGCAAACACTGAGAACAGGCATATGATAAAGTCTCAGTAGGTGAGCACCCATTCAAGTTGGCTTTGCCATTGGCTACAGTCTGCTCTTTGCTTGCACTTCTGAGGGTTAAGGGCTGGATTTGGAGAGTACCAAGTGAATGAAAAAGAGGGCATGGCTGCTCCAAGGTTGAGCAGAAAGGTTTTGTTGTAGATACAAGGGAGAGAACAGCCTGAGACATCATCTGAGTCCAGACTGAACTGAGGCATGAGAGGAGGGGGGGCAGGCAGAGAGGAACAGAAAAGACAGGTGCAGCAGAGGGGACCAGGAGCCAAGAGTGGAGGTTCAAGAGAGCCTATGGTCAAAATGGCAGGTTTCTATAGGAATGAGGAGCTGGAGGAAGGGAAGGGACGTCTAGACCTTGGGCTAGAGACGTTTAGAGTAGGGCGCAGGGTAGAAGTGCTGGGAGGAGCCTTGTCCTTGGTTTCTCTGGGACTTGACACCAGGAATATAGAGTCCTAGGAAATGTCTTGGGGTGGGGGAAGCTTTTGGCTTTTGTCAAACCCAGGGTCCTGATCTTGCTATATGCTGTGCCAATTTGGAATGGCTGCATAATTCACATTATGAGTACTCAGGTAATGAAAGGTACATGCATTTTGCATTGGGATTGGAGGGCTGGGATACAGCAACATCATGCCTTGTTTGGATACTGTAAAACTTACAGTTGACAAAGTTGAGTCACAAAAACCAAGTTTCAGAAAAATGTATTTGTTTTCTAAAGACTGCGGGAAATGTCTTCTCATTAAAAACGTTATTACATTAAGTAAAATTGAAAGTTCGCTTACTCTTAGCTGAATTTCAGGTTGTCAGTAGCTACATGGAGCTGCTGACCATTTCCCAGGCCATTGTATAGAAAGTGGACAACAGATGCTGCAAGTGACTGGCTATAAGGCAGGGACACTTGAGGCAGGTGGAATAGCCTGATAGCGAGTGTGTGCCAAGCAGAGTAGATTACTCAAAACCGAGTAACTGAGGCTGAAGAGGTATGGTTTTGTTCCAATGGGAAGAGTTTGGATCCCAAATCATGACATCAGGATCCTTTTTTTGTTACTACTTTGTTACAGCAAGAATCACCTAGGCACAAGGTGAAATCATATGGCCAGTCCCCCGGAGATGGTGGACAGAAGGGAGACACCAAGCAGAGGGAGAGGTGGAGAGCTGCTGGAGTAGTGACTGGCTATGTCTGAGAGACTAGAGCCCTTTGAGGTCTTTACAAAGCCAGAGTCAACAGGACATAGAAACCAGCTTGGCTTTTTAGGGAGGGTGAACATGGCTTTGGGGACTTTGCCCTGGGAGGTGGCTGACTGAAAAGTTTAACCCTAGTAGTTCTGCCGACTCCCTGAAACAGATGGCTGAACTGAAGCCTTCTTTGGAGTCTGGATTCTTTTTTTTTTTTTTTTTTTTTTTAACTTAAAACAAGGGTGCAATTTCTATCTCCAGCCCCACCCTCTGAATCACAAGGGTGACCCTGGACTTTACCCTGAGTCTGAGATTGTGAGAGACACTCCTTAGTCCTTGGGAACTTGGAGTACTGGGTCCAGACTGGAACAGAAGCAAGGGCCTTTTGTTCTCAGAAGCCAGGGCAGCAAAAAGCCCCCTGCTTCCTGCCTAGCTGGCCCTTTTCCCTTCCTCCCCGGGAGAAGCTTCACTCCTCAGATGAGTTTGAGTTTTGTTACAACGAAAGGGAAGGCTCTGTTCCCTTCCTGGATTCCCCTCAACCTCCCTGTTACCCCTTCTGCCCCGAGTTCCTGTGAGCCCGTCTTCATGTGTGTGTGGACCAGATCAGAGGCAAGTGGCTGGGGCAGCTGGCACATTTGGGGACCAACCCATGGACTATGCTTCCTGCTACTGCACTTAAGTGCAAACGTCAATGTGGCAATGTCCAGAAATGTGAGGCGTGCCTGTCCTGAGTGAGGTGTTGTACCACTGGGGAGGATGTATGAGGAGATTATAGTATGCATGGTAGACAGGCCAGCCTGCCATTACTGTGTTCAGTGTTCTGTGTGCCACAGGGGCTGCAGGGACAACTGCCTGGGCGGTGAGTTAGAAAATCTGAACCATCTAAGGAGGTGGGTGTGAGTTTCCTGGGCTGTGGAGCAGCAGGGGTGAAGGCAAGGGATAATAATGGACTGACTGATTAGTCCATAATGGTAGCCCTTTTTTGTTTGTTTGTTTGTTTGTTTGTTTGGGGGGTTGCTTTTCTTATTTCAAAAGGCTTTTATCTCTTTCTCTGTTATGCAAAATAAGTCCTGTCTCAAACCCCTACCGTGCTGGGGTTATAGGCACATGCAGTCATGTGGCTTTTCCCCTGAGTGCCAGGGATTCAATCTTAGGTTCTCATGCTTGCATAGCAAGTGCTTTTACACTTCAAGCATCTCTACAGCCCCCCTCCCTTTCAGATCCATTAGCAAATTTTTAAAATCTTTTTTATTTCGTAAAAAAAAGTTCAGATTTCTTTTAGATTATTTTGTTCTACTTCTGTTATTGCTGCTGCTAAGTCTTCCTTGTGGTAGTTTATTTCACATATGTTTTATCCCTTTTGTGTTCACCTTCTGCGATAGCCGACTCCCCGCCCCCACCTCCTAGGGGGTCCACTGTGGCCCATGTAATAAATTACTTGAAAAGTTTGTCTCTTTCAAAGCTTAGAGTTTCTCCATTATGAGATCATTTAGAACTCCAATAAAATGTTATGTCAGTTTCCAGTTCAAGGATATAGTCCCTCGTGGAGGGAATGGCATGGTGGCAGGAGTAGGAGGCAGCAGGCCACATTGCATCTGAAGTCAGGAAGCCTGGCTAGATTTCTGAGACAGGCCATGACTATGGCTATTATTTTGTAGCCCAAGCCGGTCTGGAACTCACCAAGTAGCCCAGTCAGGTCTTGAATGATTCATCTACTCAGCTTCCTGAATGTGGGGTTTACACATTGTGGGGTTATATATGTATGCCACCATGCCAGCTCTGGTGGGTCCTATTTTTCTCATCTCTTGTTGTGTGCTAGGCACTGTCCAAGGGTCTCCCCTCTGCTAAGTCTTCTCACATCCTACACAAGAAAACAGAAGCTCCCAACCCTACAGTGCAGCTGTCCAAGGTCAGCTTCAAGAGATGGTGGGGATTTAAATCAAGAAACTACTTACATCATCTCTTTGAACAAACCCACCAGTCTGTAGACCATGGATAGTCCTTTTGGGAATGCTCTGAACATCCCACTGGGGACATTTAGGGAAACCACACTAATCTTCATTAAGTTTTATTGTTGGGTGGTGGACGGGTGCCAGACATCAGGGCTTGTTGTAACAGTCCCTGTTGCTAACAGGAATGACCTAGAAACCCCTCCCCGCCCCCCCATTCTCCTCCCTGACACTTTCTTAGTGGTGTTGGGCTTCAAAACTAGGACTTCTATTGTGCTGTGCAAGACCACTGAGCTACATTCCTAGCCTGAATAAGAAGAGTGGAACAGGTACTTCTCCAAGACATTGTCATGGCTTGGCTTAGCTCCTGAATGCATCCAGTGTAGGGTCTATAGTGCACAGGGAAACCCCCACCCCCACTCTGAGCCCCTAGGCTGGGCGGGGCTGGGCAGAAGTTCCCTCTCAGTGCTGGTTGGGCACTGTGCCCAGACTTAGGCTTTTCTAGGTCAGGCGGTTCTATCTTCGGCCTGGCCCTAGGATACAGCTTGTGTAAACTGCAGACATCGAAGGCATGCTGTGTAAACACAGACTATCTCCCTCTCCAAAGTTTCCTTTTGGGGAAGCTCCTCCAACTGGGAGACTCTATTCCAACTCCTTATCAACTTCAGTTTCCTACCCTGATATAAGGAAGCTATTAAAGTCCGTTTCCTGGTACTGCCTTGACCCTACCGGGACAAGCTCCTGAACTGTCCCTGGGAGGAGAATTTTTTTTTTTTCACACTCCTCAAATCCATTACTCAGCCTCAAATCCCCACATCAAACAAGGCTACAGGAACTTTGAACATGTTTTAACCAAACCCTATGCCCTAACGTTTACTGTCTTACTCCAGCTGGCTTAAATGTGTTTGCTTGGCTCTCCTCGAACAGTCCCTCTGCCTCACTCATATTTGTAAACATTTTCCCTTCTCAGTGTTTGCCGTTCCCTTCTCAATCCCTCACGTAGTTGTTTTAAAATAAAAATCCTGAGTGTGTGTGTGTGTGTGTGTGTGTGTGTGTGTGTGTGCACGTGTGCGTTCGTGCGTGCATATGTGCACGTGTGTGTGTTAATGGGTAAGAGTGCAGGCATGAATGCTGTGGTGAGCATGTGGAGGTCAGAAGACAATTCGGGTGTCTGTCCTTACCTTCTTCCTTGTTTGAGACAGGGTCTTTTGTTCATTGCCGTGCACACCAGGCTGCCTGGCCTCTCAGCCTCCTCGGATCCTCCTGTCTCTGCCCCACATTATGCCTTAGCAGCACGAGGACTGTAGACACACTACCCTTCTCAGCCTCATGTAGGTTCTGGCAATGTAAACTCAGGTCTTCACACTTTGCCAGCAAGGTTTTAGCTGACTTAGTCATCCCCCGGCCTCCCAAAGGTTCTGCTCACCTGTGTAAACATCTCATTCTTCCCTGCCTTCTCTCATGCCCTTCTGATTGTGACAGTCTCAGTCCTCACTGAAGGGAAGAATGTGGTGGCAAAGGCAAGGCAAAGGATATCACAAAGACTTAGCTAAGAATGACCCCGGGGTTCCCCAGCATTGTCTTTGCTCCCCTGTCCCATCTGACACAGGCTAGCGCTCCAATATGGCCGCTCCTTTTGTGATGAGGTTTGGGTGTGAAATGCCCTCCACTGGTTCATGTGTTTGAACACTTGGTCCCCAGCTGGTGGCGCTGTTTGGGAAGATTGTGGAACCTTCAGGAGGTGGAGCCTCATTGGAGGAAGTAGGTTATTGGGGGTCCTGATCTTGAGTTTTTGTAGCCTGGCAGCCCCACTTCCTGTCTGTTCTCTGACTCCCGGCTACAGACTCCGTGTAACTAGCTGCCTCACATTCTTGACTCTGCATCTTCTCCTCCATGGTGGGCTGAACACCCTCAGACTACAAGCCAGAAAAACCCCTTCTCATAAGTTTTCCTCCTCCTCCTCCTCCTTCTGCTTCTTGAGACAGGATCTGCTGTGTCCCAGGCTGTCCTCAAACCTGCTACATACCAGAGGAAGGCCATGGACTTCTAGTTGCCATAGGGTCAAGGTTACAGGCGCATACTACCATGCTCCTTTTATGCAGTGCTAGGAACCGATCACTCTGCCGTGATCCACCCCAAGGCTTTAAATTTTTCTTGTCAGATATTTAGTCAGCAACAACAAAAAAAAGTGACTAATAAATCCTGTCCTCCTATAGCCCTCTCCCCAAATGGACAGAACCATCCTGGGTAAACACAGCATGGTGACACAGTGTGGTTTCTGAGGGTAGATCTCCAAAGACACTGTGGCTTCTGTTGTATTCTCTTGGATCACCTGGTAGGGGAGAAGCTGGCTGCTCTATTATAAGGATAATCAAGTGGTCCTCTGAAGGAGACCACGTGGTGAAGAATCCACCTATAGCCAACACCAACACAGAGGCCACACTGAGTAACCTATCTCAGAAACAGACAGACCCTAGTGCAGTGGTTCTCAACCTCTGGGTTTCGACCCATTTGGGGTGGCATGTCACATATGTACATTGTGATGCTTAACAGTAGCAAAACGCCGGTTAAGAAGTAGCAACAAACTAATTTTATGATTGGGGGTCACCACAACATGTGGAATTGAATTAAAGGGTGGCAGCATTAGGAAGGCTGAGAACCACTGCAGACAATCCCAAGCTGCTAACAATGTCTGTGACCCTATAAGAGACCCTGAGTGGAAACTTGAAGCCGAATTGCTTCCAAATCATAGAGCTACTAGAACTATGTAAAATAATGTTTATTGTTATGTGAAAACCACTAAGTTTCTGAGAAATTTAGAATATAATAGATAACCAATTTGAGGAGCAGAGATGTAGTTCAGTTGGTACCATGCTTGCCTCGCTTGCAGGAAGGCCTGGGTTCCATCTCCAGCACCACATAAACCTGAGTGTGATGGTGTGTGCAGGGGATCTTAGCACTTGGCAAGTGGCAGCAAGAGGAGCAGAAGTATAAGGTCATCTTGGCTACACAGAGCGTGAGACCCTATCTCACAACATAACCAAGCAAAGCAACAAAAACCCATCAGCCAAGGCTGGAGAGATGGCTCACTGGTTAAGATTACATGCCTTTGCAGAGGACCCGAGTTCAGTTCCCAGCACACAGTCAGGCGTTTTGTCCCATGACACAGGTGCTGAGACTGCCACCATCCTCATTTTCTGCACAGTCACCCTCCCTTATCCAGGGAGACATGTGCCAGGATGCTCCAAGGATGCCTAAAACTGTAGCCAGTTCTGAATTTCACATGTACAATGCTCATTTCCCAGCATGGACACTGCAACAGTAAGGTTTGACTCATAAATTAGGCATAGCAAGAGATTAACAATAGCGAATAATAAACAGAACAATTACAATCATATACTGTAGACAATAAAGACACTAGTGAATTTTTTTCTGGAAATTTCCAGGTAGTAATATCAGACAGTGCTAACCCCAAGGAGCTGAATGGAGGTCTAAGAGTAGACTGTAATATAGCCTCCCCAAACAGCACCACCAAGTGGGGACTACACCAGAGCCCATGGGGGACATTTCAAATATAAACCACTACAGACTGTAATACATTATTTGGATAATTTGAGGGCCAAGAAGGGAGGGGGGATGAAGACAAAGTGAGGGCCTAGCTGGAAGCTGCTAGACTCAGATTTTCAAATCAGAACCTCAAGCTCCTTGCTCGCAGCTGCTTCAGGGCTGTCCTTGTGCCCACTCAGAGTCTTGCATCTGGAAGCAGGATGTCAGGCTGGCTGGAAAGTGCTGCTGTTGTATTCTGTTCCAAGTGCTTCCTGGAAAGACAGAAGAAAAAAGAAACAGAGGTTGTTGAATTCCAGCTTGCTTCTCCTCGTGGAGCAGTGAGTCATTGTTGGGAAACAGACAGAGAACCTACCAGGGTGTCCTGACCACGGCATGAGACCACAGATGTCATAGGACTCCCAGGTGTTAGAATGGGTACAGAAACCATGTCAGGCTCATAGACTCCCTCAGAGCCCCAGACTCTCTGTGGACACCCATACTTTAGCTGAATTCTCTAATTGGTTGTCCAGCAGTGGAGGCCAGTGGGTTGTGAGAGCCTGAGCTAGGAGTTGGAGGTTTGAGCTTGCTTTACCATATGACCTCAGGGCATCTCAGGGTTACAAATCACCACATGTCACCATGCCTGGGGTGATGCGATCTAGATGGAAGAACAAGTCTGAATCAAGGAGGGTCAGTATCTACTCATCATTCTCAACAGAGTTCCTGGGGACCAGCAATTCCCTTAGTATTCCAAGTCACTCTTGTCCCAGTAAGGAGGTATTTAAGTCATTCTCTGGGTCAACATCCTCAACTGCCTGTGATTCCCAAGGCTGCCATAACAGAGTACCCAAACCTGACTGATGTAAAACAACAGAAATGCATTTTAAAAGATTGATTTTTATTTTTATTTATGTGTGCATGTCTTTGTGAGTGTATGTGGGTTTCTAGGGAGGCCAAAAGACATCATTGGATCTCTTGGAACTGGAAATGGGCATTTGTGAGCTGTCCAATGAATAGAGAATGGACAGAGAAGAAGAGCAAACATGGACTCTTTACAAGACAGATACAAGAAAACCAAGTAGTCATGAGATAAAGGAATAGTACCAGAATAATGCTACGACCCAGAAAGCAAGGAGGGGGCTTTAAGAAGGCAGAGGGAAAGATGGGAAGTGATCAGGAGATGGGGCTGGGGAGGTGGGACCCAGTTGGTAAAGTGCTTGCCTGGCATGTATGAGTCCCTAGGTTCAATCTCAGCACTACAAAAAGCAGACATGGTGCCATATGCCTGTGACACCAGTACTCAGGAGGTAGAGGCAGGAGGATTAGAAGTTCAAGATCCTTGTTGGTTACATAGTGAGTTTAAGACCAGCCTGAGGTACTTGAGACCAGGAGAGAGAGAGAGAGAGAGAGAGAGAGAGAGAGAGAGAGAGAGAGAGAGAGAGAGAGAGAGAATATGGCCTGGAATTAGTGTTAAGCAGTTGAAGTGGTCATACTCATATAGCAGGAAGTTAGTGAGAAGATGGGAGGGGAAATCCCAGAAGGAAAGGGCTGGGAAGGGTAGAATAGCAGTTGAAAGGAGGAAGAGGCACTTTTTTTTTTAAAGATAGAAATGGAGTAAAGAGGGAAAGAAAGAAGGAAGGTGAGAGAGAGGTAGAAAAGGGAGGGGAGGAAGGAAAGAGGGAAGATAGGAAGGGGAGAGAGAGAAAGAGGGGAAAAGGAGGAGAGAGGGAGAAAGGGATGGAGGGGAGGGCAAGAAGGAGGCGGGGGAGAGAGAGAGAAATTAATCAGAAGTCTCAAGACATACCCACAACTGGAGAGGGTGATGCCCTGAACTGAAAAGTACACAACCAGTCTCTCCCTCCCTCCCTCCCTCCCTCTCTCTCTCTCTCTCTCTCTCTCTCTCTCTCGTGTGTGTGTGTGTGTGTGTGTGTGTGTGTGTGTGTGTGTGTGTGTGTCTGTGTGTGTGTCTGTGTATTTCAGGTCAGGGCTGCCTGCCCAGCCCAGGGGACACCATGCTTGTTGCTTGTTGGCGAGGGATGGGGTGATGATGGAGGTTGGGTTGTGAACTTGAAAAGAAAGATAGCATGAGGAAGAGCTACAGGGAGAACAGCCAGAATTCTGTAAAGGGGAGCACAGCCTGAGGACTCCTATCAGATCTTGGTAAGCCTTGGGGTTGTACTAGAGTGCTTGTAGCTGTAGGGACTTGGGGCTGAGTCATCAGAACCACAGAGTGGGAGGGCTCCAAGACTGAATGAGATGGAATTCCAAACTCTCTGTCTAAATAAAGAAAGTGGAACTTGGGGATGTTCAACAAAGCCCTGACAGATGGTCATGCCTTTGTTTTCTCCTGAATGTCATCTGTCTGTACCTTCCTATTCTCAGAAAACCAGAGCTGAAGGCAGTAGGACAGGAGCTTTGGAAAGTCCCTCACTTTGGAAGGTCAAGGTTGGACACACTTGATCTGTGCTTATGAGAGAGCAACAGAAAGGGCTGGGAGTTCTGCAAGGCAGAGTCCTACCCCAGGAGTCCGTAGGAGACCTGACAGCCGGGAGGCCTTGGGCATAAGGTCGCAGAGGCTGAAACAAGCCAGGTTCATGGTGTGGTTTGAGTTCATGTTAGGCTCCACCCTGGCATTACCTCAAGGCCCTCTTAACTTGGATCATGTGGAAGGTGTGGCCACTGTCACAAGAACACTAGGATACTGAAGCCCCCGGGAGAGCACGTGAGGTGGCCATCAGTTGTTCCCCGTTTGAGCTTAGTGTGACTCTAGAGCCAGACAACCTGGAACTAGACCCTCACTTCTTCTACTTTCCTTCAATGCCAAGGACCTGGTCAAAGGATCCCAACTCTCTGTGACTCCTAAGGGTAGCTCCCTCACGGGGCGGGCGGGGGTGGGGATGTGCTGTGAGAAATCAATGACTTGAAAAGGGTGAGGGGGCTCAGCACATCCAGTTAAGGGGGTTTTTGTCTCCCACAGTGTCTGCATGCGGGCATTGAGACCTGGTGGCAAGGAGTCCTTGGGCTCAAGACAGAGCAACTGAGGCCAGCTGGGTTTTATGGCTCAGATGTTGAAATTTACCCTGGGAGCATTACCAGGGCCTTCTTTACTTGGAACATGGGCTGTAGTCCTGGGTGTGGCCCCCGAGCGCGTGCGCACGCGCGCGCGCGCGCGCGCACACACACACACACACACACACACACACACACACACACACACACACACACGTGTGTGTGTGAATACTCTAACATTGAGCTGTACTTCCAGTCCAAGGGGAGACATGTCTTGACATGGAGGTCTCACAGGGATAGAAGGGTAGGCCTATTTTGGGTGGGCCCTACTAGGAATTGAGCCTGGGCTCTCTCAGGTCAGAGGAGCCTAGAACTAAATGTACCCCTCTGTTTTGAATACCCAGGCCTCTCAGAAAGTTCTAGAGCCTCTGACCCGTCAGCCTAGAGGGCACCTTTCTTTCAAGGTAGACTGATGCCTCCAAGATGGGTCCAAGACAGAGAGCTTCAGAGGTGGTAATGACCAGCAGATGCACCTTCAGCATGTTCAGAGTCTGAGAGGAAAGAAAGCCAAAGCACTTTCCAAGTCTGTTAAACAGCTGAGTGATTCTACCTCCCAGAGGGCAACACCTGGAGGCTCACAGCACAGCAAGGGAGCTGTGAGAGTATGCTCAGTTCCCCATGCCTCTTCTATCTTTACGTCACAAGCCCTTAGGTGATGCTTACCCCAAGGAGTGGCAAGCAAAGTCTAGCTCATAGCTCAGCTCGGTGGTTGCTTTGTGCTTTGAAGCTGGGTTGCCTCAATTTGCATCTGAACTTTGCTGTCTTCTAGTTCATTACTAAGTCCCCAAGGAAACTCCAGATTCTCAGTGAACAATGAAGCCTCATCTACTCAGGAAACTGTAACTCAGATTACATAGGGTCTCTAAACATGCTTAAAGCAGAGGTTAACTCAGAAGACTGGCTCTAAGAACATGTGTTATGACTGCCCAACATGTTTCAAGGAGGGTTTGAGGAGGGAGAAGCCAGAGACACTGCCCTCCAGGAAGAGGAAGGCTCAGGCCACATTAAGTAAAGGAATCTTAACCATAAGTCTATGTTGAGTTAGGCAACAAAGAGGAGAGACAGCTGTGCTTCTTCTCAGGGGCCAGCCCCAAACAGGCAGAAACCCAGGCTCCTGGGGCCACTTGACCCTAATCTAACTCTTCTAGGATCCATCTTCTAGGATCTCCTTCTCCTCTATACTGAGAGACTGTCCTATCCCAGGCACAGAGCCAAATGCTGAGAAGACAAACCAAAAGGAATCAAATGCCTGACTTCTCAAGAAGCCGTGGACAATGGGGAAGACAGACAGTACAGAGATAATCCATCTTCACGAAGCACATCACGGCAGAGTTTTCTGTCGGAATTCTCTTCTTCCTAAGGCAGAATGATACTGTATGAAAGCACAACACATTTCCTTTATTTTGTCAGCCGTGATGCACATTGCTGTTGCTTTCACCTCCGGCCTAGTGTGAAGAGCTGCTGTGAACTTAGGTGCACAACCCTTTTTCTTTTACAAGTGAAAAAATATACGATTGAGGGAAGTAGATCCCAAAAGAGGAAAAATGGAAAGATCTCAGCTAGCAGTGAAAAGGGGGTTTGGAGAGGATTCCCCATGAGGAAGCAACATTTTTTTTCCCCTCTTCTGGAACTGAGAGGATGAGAAATCAGTTAGGTTAAATGTAAATGAGTTTCTGACACAGGTGACAGCCTTAAGGCTATAGGAGCGTTGGGTTCTTTCAGAAATGGGAATGGGGATGATATGACTAAGGCATAGAGAATAAGGAGGAGAACGACATGGATGGACTTGAAGGGTGGGCTGTACACCTGCTAATGGCTGATGGTGAATTAGTTACAAATGGGCTTTCCCCTAAGAGTTCTGGTTAAGACAGAGAGCTGTAGGCAGAAGAGTGAATGTCTAAATATAGAGGTTTGTGGTGTGTGTGTGTGTGTGTGTGTGTGTGTGTGTGTGTGTGTGTGTGTGAGAGAGAGAGAGAGAGAGAGAGAGAGAGAGAGAGAGAGAGAGAGAGAGAGATTTTGCGTATGACATTTGGAGGCCAGAGATCAATGTCAGGTGTCTATTACTCTCTACTTTTACTATTTATTTGTTTATTTACTTACTTGCTTATTTATTTATAGACAGACTCTCTCTATGTGACATTGGCTGTCCTGGAGCTTGCTATGTAGACCAAATTGGCCTCAAGCTCATATACTCCTGCCTCTGCTTCCCAAGTGCTGAATTTAAAGACATGTGGCCACTACACCTGGCTATTTATTTATTTTGAAATAGGATCTGTCACTGAACTTGGAGTTCATTGATTCAGCTAGGCTGACTGGTTGATGAATTCCAAAGGGGTTACAGGCCTGTTTTTTTATGTGGGTGCGGGAGACTAAAACTCAGATCCTCAGACCTTCATGGCAGGAACTTTAACAGTTGAACCTTCTTGCCAGTTCCTACAGCCTACTATAAAAGAAACCATTCTAGCCACAGAGCGGGGAATGAATTAGATAGTGGAGAGGGGGATAGGGCAAGAGCAAGGAGCAGAGAGACCAATTAAGTACTATGATAGTTGCCTAGGTAAGAGGTGCTGGTTGGTTGGATTAAGCTGATAACAGTGTGGATAACAGAAGGAGCTGGGGATGGAGCTCACACAGGCAATCTTGCCAAGCATATGGAAGACTACTCAAGAAAAAAAGAAAAAAAATAGAACACAAAAGAAAAGAGAAAAGACAATAGCTTTGCACAGAGACAGTATCATAGCCATTGAGGTTTATTTGAGGTATAATTACTGCTCATTGGAAATTCTTCCTGGAAATAGATGTAGTAAAGAAACACATACTGGTGATAGTGGCACCAGAGAGGTGGAGGCCGGTAGAACAGGCAAGCTAGACCCTGTCTCAAACAAACAAAATGAAATAAAACAGCAAAAACCTATCAAGGAGATAGTAATTTGATGATTGTTTACTTTAGGAGTAAAGGAGAAAGAGGTATCTGGTCAACCTCTTGCCTGTGGCATAAGCAAGCGGGTGTTTGTCTTATCTACTTGACAGGGAACAGTGAAGGAGGCAGAGGTTTGGATGTATATATAAATTATTGGCTTCATTTTGGACATCACAAGGTTGAGATTCCAGATGACAACATGATGTTGCTGAGTAGACAACATTGGACATGTGGCTCTCAGAAGACAAGTTGCATGTGACATTTGTTGGAGAAGTAGGCTAGACTACAGTTAGGATGGTATCAATAGCCTCAATCAGTTTGTGAGAGTTGATATCATATTAGTTTAAAGACTGGGGACACTGAAACATAGATAAGCTGTGAAATTTACCTTGATCAGACAACTCAAAAATGGTACACATGTAATTCCAGCACTCAGTAGTCAGAGGCAGTAGGACTGTGAGTTTGAGAGCAGCCTGGGCTGCCAAGCAAGACCCTTCTTCAAAACAATAGCAACAAAAAAGCTGAGTGTGGGATACAAGCTTGTTGTAATTTGGGTGCTTGAGGGGCTGAGGAGAATCTGCATGAATTCGAGGCATCCTAGACTACACAGTGAACACTAGGCTTAGCTGCTCTCTTCCACTTAACCATGATGTGATTTTTTTCATTTTCCTTCCTTCCTTCTTTCTTTCTTTCTTTCTTTCTTTCTTTCTTTCTTTCTTTCTTTCTTTCTTTCTTTCTTGCTTTCTTGATTGCTTTCTTGCTTTCTTTCCCTTCCTTCCTTCCTTCCTTCCTTCCTTCCTTCCTTCCTTCCTTCCTTTCTTTCTTTTTTTGAGACAAGGTCTCCCTATGTAGGCTTGGCTAGCCTAGAACTCAATATGTAGACCATGCTAGCCTGGAACTCACAAAGATCCACTTGCCTCTGCCTCTTGAATGCTAGGATTAGAGGCGTGTGCCACCATGACCTGCTTTAACCGTTTTGTGATCCCAGAATGCTAGCAGAGCAGTTGTGTCTGGCCTACCCTTTCCATTCACCTCTAAAACATCCACCATCAAGGCATATCTCAGAGGGTTATAACCTATAGGATATAACCTATAGGATAGATAAGACCATTCCCCATATCAGATACTGTTAGTCTTTAACATTTGCTTGTATCTGTTTTCTAAGTTTCCAGCAAGGAACATATGAAGCACTTGTAGAGGACACAAGAAACTTGCAAAAACAGGGATATAGTCAATAATACTGAGTCAGATCCATGTGGCTGTGGTTTAAGGGAGGCAAACTGTGATATTCCATCAGAAGAAGAACCAGAAAATAGAATGAATGACCATATCTGCCTTTGACACTTTCTAACAAGCATTTCTCAGAAATCTGTGGCCTGGCCTTATCAAAGGTGCTCCACTACTTAGAACAAAGCAGCCCTTCTTACAGGGAGTGGTCAGAGGTCTTGGGTTAGTTAGATCATTCTTCATGGAACCTTTGAAGTCCTGTTACCCATTCACTCTCCTACCTGCTCCCTTCCTTCTCCTTTTGTCCACTTTGCCTGGACATGATGGAGGTGCAGGGAGGTTTTGCAGCAACAGGACATTCTCTTCCTGTTAGGTAGAGCTAATCAGTTTAGAGGAGTGGTTTTCAAACTATGGGTCACAACTCCTTTGAGGGTGGCACAAATGACCCTTTCACAGGGGCCACATGTCAGATATCCCGAATATCAGATATTTATATTATGATTCATAACAGGAACAAAATTACAGTTATGAAGTAGAAACAAATAATTCTATGGCTTGGGGTCACTATAACATGAGGAACTGTATTAAAGGGTATCAACATTAAAGGAAGGTTGAGAACCACTAATTTAGAGGGACCAGGGTGCTCTAAATAATTGTCTGGTAAAGATAACAAGATAGAGGGAGCCTGTCATACTTGAATTTATTTTATCAGACTGTTCTCTTTCTAACAGCTACCAAGGGCCAAAATATAAATAATGTAACATCAAACAACACACACACACACACACACACACACACACACACACACACACACACACACGAAACAGGTCATTTGTCCTAGTTTCATTTTGGTTGCTGTGATAAAATATGCTGACAAAAGGCAACTTTGGGGAGAGAGTTCATTTGGCTTTCAATTTCTGATCATAGTCCATCATTTCAGGAAAGGCAGGCAAGGAGCCAAGCATCCATTCGTATCACATCCATAGTCAAGAGCAAAGAGAGAACAACACATCCTTGCTACTCAACTAGTCTTTTCCTTTTTTACACTGTTTAGGGAGGGCCCTCAGCTGAGGGAATGGAACCCTCTCACACTGGCCTGTGTCTTCTTGCATCAATTAACAATCAAGATGCTCCCCCATCCCAGGCATACCCATAGGCCAACCTGATCTAGAAAATTCCTCATTTAAGACTCTTTTCTCAAGTGATTATTGGTTGTCTCAAGTTGACAGTTAAAGCAAAGCAGCACAAGAAAATGTGTAACTTTTCTTAATCGGTGTTGAGAGTCCTCATCTAGTCCTTTCTTCTCTGCTTTGTCCAATTTTCAATCATCTGCTGCTCGTCACTCTAATAGAATGTGCAACTTATTTATATCCCAAAGTAATTTTAAAAAAAAGTTGTTGTGGTTTAACAACAACAAAAGAAAAGAAAAAGTCCAGACAATGAAATTAAGGGAATATGAGCAACCCAGGAAAACACTGTAGAAAAGGAATTAAAAATCAAATGTTCAATTCCAGTTGCCCCAGAGGGTCTAATGCTAGCTTTGAAGCGTTCTGATGGTCTAGATGAAAGCAGAAATGGGGTACACACCTTTATTGATTAGAGAAAAAGAGATCTGTGGGTTTTATATTCTCAGTACTAATTATTTTTAAAATTTCTTTTATTTATTGCTGCATGGATGTGTGTACACTTGCAGGCCATGGCATGTGTGTGGAGATCAGAGAACAACCTGCAGGACTTGGTTCTCTCCTACCTCGTGGGTCCAAGGTATAAAGCTCAGGTCTTCAGGCCTGGTGGCAGGTGCCTTAACTCACTGAGCCATTTTGCCTCCCTTGGTATTTAATTTTGAACAAAATTCTCCTATGATAGAAAGATAGAGTGGACAGTGTTTTGATAGAAGTTTTGGGTCAAATAAGTTTTCTTCTCTAAGCTTTTTTTTTTTTAAATAAAACTGGTCTTAATAAGGATTATTAATAACAGTTGGAAATCCCCTACCACTGGAGGTTAGCCCAGAGATGCTGAATCAGCATGTTTGTTTGATCAGTTCCTTTCTTCTTGTTGAAGATTTGTGTTATTTTTAATTATGGGTCTGTGTGTCTACATGTGGGTAACCACACAAGTGTGCAAGTGCCTGCAGAGACCGGAGGTACATACACTCATATGCATACACACAGAGACATGCACACACATACACATAAATAAAAACAAAAAACCCAGCCAGATAGCTGGGAAACCAGCATGAAACTGATCCAGACCCCAGGAACCTGGGTGTCAGTGAGGAGACCTCAGAAATCTTTGGGGCCTCCTATAGTTGTTCAGTACTTATCCCTAGCATAGGTGTGGACTTTGGGAGCCCATTCCACATAGAGGAATACTCCCTGAGCCAAGACACATGGGGGTGGGCCTAGTCCCTATCCCAAAGGATATGATAGACTCAGACCCCCCATGGAAGACCTCACCCTCCCTGGGGAGCAAAAAGGGTACAAGATAGGTAGGGTTTTAGTGAGGGGGGGTGGTAGCAGAGGAGGGGAGGGAGAGGGAACTGGGATTGACATGTAAAAAAATCTTGTTTCCAATTAAAAAAAAAAACAGAGCAAAGGACTGGAGAGATGGCTCAGTAGTCAAGAGCACTGGTTGCTCTTCTGGAGGACCCGTGTTCAATTCCCAGCACCCACATGGCAGCTCCCAACCGTCTCTAACTCCAGTTCCAGGTGATCTGGCACCCTCACACAAACATTAAAAAAAAAAGAACAAAGAAAATAACTTAAATAAAAGAATTAAATATGGAACCAAGAACAGAGTAAACATAGGGTGATATTATTCAGAATGAAGATATGATTGTATTTCAGCTCTATTGTTCTTCATATTAGTTATAATTTGGCATTGTGTTTCCTGGAGGGGAGGTGACAGTTTGTCCTTCTCTCTCTGTCTGGTCCACAAAAGGCTTACTGAGACAAAACCATAGTGTTGCTATGGCACTTTTCTGACCTGTAGTTTATTACCACTAGGAAAAGCTGTCCCAGGACACAGTCTGTTCCAGTGGCCCTACAGTAGACCCCACTTCCATATCTAAGTGTTCTCGGGGTATCTTTGCTGTGTTCTAAGCTTCTGTTCCCTGCTTGCTTCTACCCCAGCCTTCTGTTGCCTGCACTGTGTTGTGGTTCAGATGTGAAATGTATGTCCCCATTGGCTCATGTGTTTGAACACATGGTCTCCCTCTGGAGCACTCTCTGGGGAGATGGTGGAACCTTTAGGAGTTAGCGCCTTACTAGAGAAAGTGGGTTACCTGGGGAGGGCCTCGAGGCTCTTGGGGGGTGAGTGGGATGGGGGCAGGGAGAGAAGGTGGTAGTGTTCATGGCAGGGCATACCTGTAATTCCAGCATTAGGAGGCTGAGGCAGAAGGGCCAAAATGAAACAAGTGTAAGGCTAGCCTGGATGATATAGGAAGGTCCTGTCACAAAAGCAAAACAAATACACACACACACACACACACACACACACACACACACACACTGACGAAAAAACTGAAGACATGTGACGAGGGTGACTATAGGATTTATCATGCAAACACAGTCACTATCTAGAGGACAAAGGGGCATATTTACTTATTTATTTTTGAGACAGGATCTCATGTAGTCCAGGTTGGCCTTGAACTCCCTCTCTAGTAGTTGACCATGAACTCTGTTATTCTTGCCTCTACCTCAGGATTACAGGTTTGTACCTCCATGCCCAGCTAAGAGGACATTATTAACTACTCAGGACCAGAGGTGCCACCGGACACAACTGCTTATTCATACTATATGCCTAAAGCCTTTTCTTGTACAGCCCTCACCTGTTTTCTTTGCTTTGTTTTGTTTTGTTTTTTTTCAAGGTAAGGTCCTGATATGTTGCCCAGGCTGCCCCAAGTCTCACCGTGTCTCTACATTTCCTGAGTAGCTGGATTTTTTTTTTTTTTTTTTTTTTTGGTTTTTTGAGACAGGGTTTCTCTGTGAAGCTTTGGAGCCTATCCTGGCACTCGCTCTGGAGAACAGGCTGGCCTCGAACTCACAGAGATCCGCCTGCCTCTGCCTCCCGAGTGCTGGGATTAAAGACGTGCATCACCAACGCCCGGCTGGAGTAGCTAGGATTACAAGTAGGTGTCACCATGCCCTGCTTGTTTAGTAATTTAGATAGTATTAACATTCAACAGCTAGATGATCTAAAAGTTCTAAAAAGTTTTTCAAAACAAAACAACAACAACAGCAACAAAAACCTATAATCCCAATACTTGGGAGGAGATTTGTAAGTTGGAAACCAGTCTGGGCTATTTGGTGAGATCCTATTTCAAATGCTATCAAACAAACAAATTACAAAGCCCAGAGAACCTCATTACAGTGGAAAACACTAGCTAAACAAATCAGGGGCAGTGGGGGGTGGCTGGTAGGGGAGAGTGAGTGTAAAGTAAAAGAATGGGGGGCTTGCTCTCTCTCTCTCTCTCTCTCTCTCTCTCTCTCTCTCTCACACACACACACACACACACACACACACACACACA